>NC_062565.1:35985598-36297348 GCF_022837055.1 Prionailurus viverrinus | reverse complement strand
TTCCATTCTCCCTCTCACTTCCCCTATCCTTCCTGGGATAGAGAGAGAACTGGCCAGGCAAATACCTTCTCCCCCCAACCCCGGCCCTGGTGGGGGGGGGGGGGGGGGAGAGGAGGGGCACTGAATGCAAACATCTCTCCCTCCTGCGGACACTCAGGACCTCTCCCTCCAAAGTAAGGGAGAGTGGGTCAGGGTCTGTGTCTCCATCCCTACCTCCTTCCAGGATGCAAAGCCAGAGTTTTCTTGCCTATCCAATCTTGGCCCTGACTCTTTAAATGATATATATGACTAGGGTGCCTGGGTGGCTTGGTTGGTTAAGTGCTCTGACTCTTGGTTTCAGCTCAGGTCCTGATCTCACAGGCTGTGAGTTCAAGCCCTGCCTGGGGCTCCACACTGGGTATGGAGCCTTCTTGGGATTTTCTCTCCCTCTCTCTCTCTGTCCCTCTCCTGCTCTCTCTCTCTCTCTCTCTCTCTCTCTCTCAAAATAAATAAATAAATAAATAAATAAATAAATAAATAAATAAATAAATTTAAATGAAATATATTACACATTTATTTCCTTATTTATTCATTTTCTTTTTTGTGGAGGAAAATCTTAAGAGTATAGCTTGAAGAGTCTATATATATACATAAAGAGAATACATACACACACACACACACACACACACACACACAAATACCCTTGTAACCATCAATCACTTAGATCTAGATAGCAAACGTTTCTAGCACCCGAAAGACCCCCTTCATGACATAGTCCTGGTCTATGTCCATCCCACCCCCTACCACCTCAAGGTAACTATTATTCTGATCTCTATCACCACAGATTAAGCTTGCTTGTTAGTGAACTCCATATACATACAACCATGCAGTAATACACTTTTGTATCTGGCTTCTTTTGTTCAACATTTTGTCTGTGAGATTCATCCATGTTGCTGTTTGTAGCAATAACTCGCTATTTTTCGTTGCTATAGAGTACTCCCTTGTACGCTGATACCACAGTTCATTCAAACATTCTCTTGATAGCTATCTGGGTTGTTTTAGTTTTTGGCCATTGTGACTAAAGCTCCAGAACATTCTTGTACCTGTTATGGTCTGCACATTAAGAGCAGTGTAACCTGTGTGCCCGGGTGGCTCGGTGGTTAAGCCTCTGACTTCGGCTCAGGTCATGATCTCATGGTTTGTGAGTTCAAGCCCTGCATTGGGCTCTGTGATGACAGTCAGAGCCTGGAGCCTGCTTTGGATTCTGTGTCTCCCTCTCTCTCTACCCCTCCCACCCTCTAAAAAACAAATAAACATTAAAGTCTATTTGTTTAAAAAAAAAAAAAAGAGAGCAGTGTAACCTTGGGCAAGAGCGATACTATGATTTGTAAGAAATGTTTGGTCTTTGTCATGGTTTCTAGCTCACAGCTCCCAAAATGCTTGGCCAATGCTTGGACTTTCCTGAGTAGTGAGAGCAACGGGAGCATTGTCATAATATTTAGTCTCTTGTCCTCAGTTCCCGAAATGGCTTCAGAGCCATAAATGTGACATGAGTGTCTTGTTATTCGTAACAAGCCTCTTTCCACCACACCTGAGTTTGTGTTAATGCAGTAACGTTTGGAAATCTTCTAAGGATGGGGGCTGGTTGCCAGGGGAGCCAACCTTGAATAGAAAGTCGGAACTTTCAGTCCCGGCCCCTGATTTCCCAGGTGGGGAGAAGGGCTGGAAGTTGAATCAATCATCAATGGCCAATGATTTAAGCAATCATGCCTATATAATGGAGCCTCCATAAAAACCCCAAAAAGGAGGGATTCGTAGAACTTCCACATGCACCATGCCTGGCCCCAAGCTCCACAAGGACAGAAGTTCCTTTGTTCCTCTGCATCTCTACATTTGCCTGTGAATTCATATTCTTTAATATTCTTGTAGTAAACCGGTAATCAAGAGATTTAAACAGGTTTCCTGAGTTCTGTGAGCCACTCTAGCAAATCAATCAAACCCAAAGGAGGGGGCTGTGGGAACCTTTAGTCTATAGCCAACTGGCCAAAAACACAAGTAACTACCTTGGCTTGTGATTGGTATCTGAAGTGGGGGGTTAGGAGGTAGGGAGGTCTTGTGGGAATGAGCCTTTAACCTGTGGGGTCTGATGCTGCCTCCAGGTAAATAGTGTCAGAATTGAGCTGAATTGTAGAATACCCAACTGGTGTTGTGGAGAACTGCTTGGTGGTATGGGGAACCCCCACCCCAACCCCGCTGCCACCACTTTACCCATACATTGGATGGTGGGTGCAGAAACTTTTAGCAAGGTACCTAACTTCTCTGAGCCCCAATTTCCTTATCTCTAAAATGAGAGAGAGGAAAGATGTCAACTGTTGACTGTCCTGTTAGGTGATCACGAGGTGATCATGAGGTAACACATGCAAAGCGACCAACACAGCATCTGGTACACAGTAGGTGCTTAATAAGTGCCAATTTCCTCTATCTATAATTTGTTGGGAGCTGGGAAAGGAGGTTGCAGTATATAATTTCCAGCCGGAATTCTGAGGTCAGAAAGCTATCTCAATAGCAACCATCACCCACAACAAAATAATCCTAACAACACTGGTGACTGCTTACTGAGCACTCGTGTGGCCAGTGCTGTGCTATAGATTTTACTGTCATTTCTGCCATCATCCATAACTGCTCCCTGAGACTCAGTTGTCTGTGGCTTTTCATTCTTCCTAGAGCATCATCAGGAATGATTTTCATTTTACAACTGGGGAAACTGAGTCACCGAATAATTGAAAGGATTTGCTGCAAATCATTCATTCATTTGGCCTGAGAGTAAAGAGAAGTCTCTTTTACTTCTGTACCTTCTTGTACTCAGCAGAGGATCTGACTCAGGGTGGAAGCTCCTATTCGTGGAATAAATAGAAAATGAAGACTCTCTCTTGGGGCGCCTGGGTGGCGCAGTCGGTTAAGCGTCCGACTTCAGCCAGGTCACGATCTCGCGGTCCGTGAGTTCGAGCCCCGCGTCAGGCTCTGGGCTGATGGCTCAGAGCCTGGAGCCTGTTTCCGATTCTGTGTCTCCCTCTCTCTCTGCCCCTCCCCCGTTCATGCTCTGTCTCTCTCTGTCCCAAAAATAAATAAACGTTGGAAAAAAAAAAAAAAAAGAAAAGAAAATGAAGACTCTCCTGTGCTCAAGCCTTCCTTCTGGGTAACCTTTACCAGGGAATTATGACTGCCACTCTCTGCACATGATTTTCCCCCTAGAGAGGCCTCCCTTGCTGTAAACTGTCATGCAACAAGCAATGAGGAGCTTTACAGCCACTTCTGAAAGTGAACTGGGTCGCCTCATTTGCTCTTGCCTCAAATATGGGAGAATCCAACATCCTGGGCTGATAGCAAACTCCCAGGGATTGTCACATTTGGCCTCTGGCCTGGGATAGGTCCTAACCAGGTCAATGGCCTGCCTGCCCTCTAAAGCCCTTTAAAAAGGGGCTGCCTTCTCTAATGCTGGGGGAGGAAGCCAAGGAGACATTAGGCTGGGTGTGCAGTGGGGACCGTGCTGGATACCTGACTCCAGTGTGGCTTTCTCCGTGGCCTGAGTGGCTTCTGATGGCCTCTCTGGACCTTGCTTTTCTTGTCTAGGACAGGTCTGGATGAATACACACACTGCGTTGTGTGCTTTGGAAAAGAGGTAGGGGTAGCTGTGCTCCATTCCAGAGACTTGGGTAAGCCAGCGTATGTGTGTGTATTGGGGGGGGGGGGGCGGGTAGTGGAGGTCACCACGGCTCTGCTCAGGGCCTTGGGCCTTAGAGGCCCCACAAGGCTTTCTTTCCCTCCTGCAGCCATTAGGAGGAGGGGCTACTGATTGGGAGGCTGTGGGCCGCTAATGAGCCCACTGAGGACCTCAGAGACAGCTCTGATGGTGCTAAAGGGCTTCCCTGAGTTTCCTTAAAAGCCCTGGTGGCAGTGAAGCCTCCATTAGCCGGAGGATTAATCACCAGACAGGTCTCGGTCACCCCCTTTCAAGGTGCCCCCAGCTGCTCCCAGCTGGACCTGCTGCCCCTGCTGTGCTCTTCACGTTTAGAGATGCCCTCACCCATGACCTGCCCTATCTGGTCTCAGATGAGGCAGCAGAGTAGGGAAATGGGAGCCTGTGGGCCTGGGCCTGGGGGACATCAGGGGGACAGAGGAATGGGGGATGGAGACCTGCAAAATAGGGGCCGGGGCCTCTAGGGAGTGATCACAGAGGTTTTGACAGACGCCTAGGGGAATGCAAATGATATGCAAAATATGCAAACCATTAGTGGTTAGCTGTGGGTCAACAGCTCCGGTCGTTTGAGTAATAAGTTGACAGCTCTGTGCTCTAAGCCTCTGATTAGGCCCAGGGGAGGGTCAGGCAATGTGGCCTCTGTAGGCCCAGACCAGGACTTCTGACCCCTCAGCTGGCCAGCCCTTCTAGCACCCTCTCAGGCCACCTGCCCTGGGAAGTGAGAACTTCAGGCAGCCAGAGGCTCAGAGAAACCCCTGTTCAAGTTGCAAAATGCCTCACCCTCTCCAGAGCCCAGGGCAGTCCTTAGTCCTGAGGAGGCCAGGCCAGGCTCCAATTCCCATCTCCCCCTCTCCCCTTGGGGAATTCCCGCCCCCCCCCCCCCTTGCTTTACCCTGCCCTTTCCTCTCCAGCCTCTCAGTCCCTGTCTCTTTCCTGTGCCTGGTCTCTGGATATCCCCATCTCCTGCCTGCCTCTCCACCTATTATTCTAGTGACCTTTCCTCAGTGCTCTTGGTGGAAAATTTACCAACTTCAATGCCCTTGTGACTCAGCCACCTAATTTGCACCTGGTTCTTATCTTCTGGGTACAGAGAGCCCAGCCAGCCTGGGGGGTGGTGGTTGGAGAGGGAATAGGACCTGCTCCGTCATCTCACTTCATCGAGAAAGCCCACAGCTGCCAGTCACACCTGCCTCTGAGGGCAGCATGGTGGTGGGGTGGGGCGAGAGGGCACCTTTTCCATCTCCCTGCCTCCCACCAAACCATGCTGGATGTGCAGACAGGCCTTTCCATGCTGGTAGGACCCAGGAAGGTTGCACACCTTTCTGAACACCCCGGCCTGCACCCTGACACCCATTTGAGGGGGAAAATTCTTCCTGGAGTCTTTGCCATGGCATGGGGAGAGAAGAGAATTAGTCAATATTTGCCAAGTCCGGGCAGTATGCCTGGCGGTGCCTAGGTATCATAAGATGAAGTATGTGTGGGGGAGGGGCAGCAGGCAGGATATCTTCAGAGAGGCCACCTTCTCAATGTTCCCTCCTCAATGTGCCCTGCCAGCAAGGGAGGGTCTACAGTCCTGGCAGGGCTGTGTAGGGGGGGATCCTCCTTCTTTGGGAAGGTGAGAGGCCCTGAAGCAGGGCAGGGAGAGGCTACTGGCCCCACTTTCATCCCAGGAGACCGGGCCCCAGGGTCTGACCCTCTGTTGTGGTGGATGTGGATAGCAGAAAGCAGGCAGTTGTGAGTGGAGGCCAGCAGCATCCCCCAGCAGCTCCTACACCTGCTCCCTCTGGTGTAGACTCCAAGGAGGGTGAGCTGAGGTTGGTGTTGTCCTGCATGGGAACTCTGGGAGCCAGACATGTTGTGGGGGGTGGCGGTGACGGTGTTTGTTCCTCATCTGACCTTATCTGCTCCCAGTTTCTTTCATCACTCTCCCTTCCTATCCTAGAAACAGAGGCCAGGAGGGGAAGAGGAAGCACCTGGAAGGTCTGGGCCTCTGAGCCTTGAGGACAGCTGGGGCTTCCTGCATGGAGTTCCCTCATCTGCAAAATGGGAATTGTCCTGCCTGCCTCTCTCAGGTGGTGGCAATAACCAGATGAGAATGTTTTTTACGGGCCCTGGGGACTTTATGCAGCTATGCAAAGCTAAGGTCTTGAGTGCTTCGCATTCTGAGCACTCTGTGACACACCATCTTCCTGCTGGCCTCTCCCCTTCCCCCCCCAACCTCTGGGATGGAGACCCCCATTTCCCAGTCGTTTCCTTCCCTCCCAATCCAACCCCCCGCTCAGCAGTGTCCTTTGTGACATTGCTAGAATGGCTGAAGATCAGACCCCCACCTCCCAGAGGCCTCTCCAGGGTGTGAGCAGCATCAGCTTTCCAGCAACCCCCACTGCGGTGGCCCAGACACCGCTGGCTTCCCTGACCTTCAGGCAGTGCCCCGACCCTCTTTCATCTCTTCTATCCGCTTCCCCCCACCTCCAGCCTCCACCCTCCCTGCTTGCTACCAGGCTATAAGGCTGGCTAGCTCTGCAGCCCCCAGGGGGGATCAGGTGCGTAGAAGTGGCTGCCCGGCTCCTCCCTGGGGCTGAGGAGGAATGAGCAACCTTTCCCTTCTCTGACTCGGCAACGTGAGCCCCCATCTCTCAAACTGGAGCAGAGGAATGTATAGCTGAGAAGGAGCCTGCAGAACTTGTCTGGATTCTGGGAATCCTGAGGCCCAGGATGCTTCGCTGGGCTGGGCCTGAGGCTGGAAGGGGTGGAAAAGAAGAACAAATAGATAGAGCCTGGATTAGGATGCTCACTCAGCTCAGCATCAAATTTACGGGGCACCAAAAAAAACCTCAGCAGTTGGCACCTGGGTGGCTCAATCAGGTAAGCGTCTGACTTTGGCTTAGGTCATGATCTCATGGTTCTTGGGTTCGAGCCCCGAGTCAGGCTCTGCTGATGGTTCGGATTCTGTGTCTCCATCTCTCTCTGCCCTTCCCCTGTTTGTGCTCTGTCTCTCCATCTCTCTCTCAAAACTAAATAAACATTTAAAAAAATGTAAAGGGGCGCCTGGGTGGCACAGTCGGTTAAGCGTCTGACCTCAGCCAGGTCACGATCTCGCGGTCCGGGAGTTCGAGCCCCGCGTCAGGCTCTGGGCTGATGGCTCAGAGCCTGGAGCCTGTTTCCGATTCTGTGTCTCCCTCTCTCTCTGCCCCTCCCCCGTTCATACTCTGTCTCTCTCTGTCCCCAAAATAAATAAACGTTGAAAAAAAAAATTTTTTTTAAATAAAAAAAAATAAAAAATGTAAAAAAACCCCAGTAGTAAAGAGAAATATTTTCATGCAATATCTAAAAAAATCTAATGCAAAACAAAATCCATGATTGTCATAGGAAGAAAAATGCTGCCCCCCTCCACTCCTGCTCCACCCACCAAGGTCTGTGTCCTTATCCAGGATGCGTGAATGTGTTGAGTTATATGGGAAAGGGGAATTAGGGTTGTGGGGGAATTACTATTGTTAATCAGCTGGCCTTAAGTCAGTGAGATGAGCCTGGGTTGTCCAGGTGCGACCATTGTCATCACAAGCGTCCTTAAAAGTGGAAGAAAAAGGCAGAAGAGCCTGAAGAAAATGTAATCACAGGAGCAGAGTCAGAGTGATATGATGTGATTCATTGTGATATGATGAAGATCCCACTGGCTTTGAAGACGGGATGGGGCTACGAGCCACAGAATATAGGTAGCCTGTAAAAGCTGGAAAAAGCAAGAATATAGATCTTCCCCCTGAGGCTTCAGAAGTAACTAAAGTCCTGCTGACACCTGGGTTTTTGCTCAGTGAGATTGATGTCAGACTCTGTCCAAAGGAAATGTAAAATAATAAATTTGTATTGTCTTGAGCCACCAAGTTTGCAGTGATTTGATACAGCAGCAATAGGAACCTAATATAATAATGAGCCAAATATTAACATTTTAAATAAAAACAGGGTCAGGAGTCTCCAGGCTCCTGGAGGGGGTATACAGATACACATATTAAGATCTTGAATGTCTGAAATGTCTTTATTCTACCCTCCCTTTGTTGATAGTATTGCTGGGTATGCAATTCTAGACAGGAAGCCATGTCCCTTAGCATTTAAAATGCATTGATTCATTATTTTCTAGCTTCTGCTGTGGTTGAAAAATCTGAGTCCATTATGATTCCTTTCCCTTTCCAGGTGACTTTTGTTTTTTTAATCTCTAGAAGTTTGTAGGATTTCTTTTTTTATCACTAGTGTTTTGAAATTTTATAATGATGTGGCTTTATAGAGGTCCTTTCCTGTCCATTGTTCTGGATGATCTCAAGCATGTCTCTTAGTATTGGGAAAGAAATTTTCTTATATTACTTCTTTGCTTATTTCTTCCCTCTACATTCTCTGTTTGTTGTTTTTTTTTTTTCTTCTTCTTCCTTTTCTGTTACTCCTACAAGACATATGTTGGATCTTCTCAACTGATCTTTGAATTTTCTTATTTTTTCTCTTCCATTTTCCCACTTTTTGTCTTTTTATTGTACTTTGTGGGAGATGTCCATAAATTTATTTCCACACTTTTTAAAAAAAATTTAAATATTTTTATTTATTTCTTTTTGAGACAGAGAGAGACAGAACATGAGCAGGAGAAGGGCAGAGAGAGAGAGAGGGAGACACAGAATCGGAAGCAGGCTCCAGGCTCTGAGCTGTTAGCACAGAGCCTGATGAAGGGCTTGAACTCACAGACTGTGAGATCGTGACCTGAGCTGAAGTTGGACGCTTAACTAACTGAGCCACCCAGGTGGCCCTATTTCTATAATTTTATATTGAAATTAAGTAGCTGTCCTTTTATTTTTATTTTTACTTTTTTTTAAATGTTTGTGACTGACCCAATTTTTTTAATGTTTATTTATTTATTTTTGAGAGAGAGACAGTGCAAGCACGGGGGGGGGGGGGGGGAGACAGAGAGAGACAGAGACACAGAACCTGGAGCAAGCTCCAGGCTCTGAACTGTCAGCACAGAGTCCAATGTGGCAATGTGGGGCTTGAACCCACTAGCCACAAGATCATGACCTAAGCTGAGGTCGGATGCTCAACCGACCGAGACACCAGGTACCCCAAGTAGCTATCCTTTTAAATTATTTTTCATTTTTAAGAACACTTTTTTTCAGAATGATTCCTTTTATAGTATTTTATTCTTATTACATGGATACAACATATTCTCATCTCTCTGGAAATAAGTTTTATATTGCTTTTTATTTTGTAAGTTCTCATCAGCTTCCTGCATGGTTTCCATTTTGTCAGATTTCCTTTCTTTTCTGCCTTTCTGTTTGGTCTTCATCTTTCAAACTGAAGACTCTGCACACATGTGATGATCCCTGCTATCTGTTCATACTTAAAAGCGGGTTACTAGGAAATCATCTGACAGCTCTATGGGAAGGCTGTCCTTCCCACCCAGTGGGCCTCATGGGTAGGTGATCAGGTGGGGACTTAGCTGCTTCATTGGCAGATGCCCAATGTCAGCACATATAGACTTTTCTCTTAAGACAGTCAGTTTCTCCAGGGAGAGGTTCTCCAATCTCCTCCAGGGAGTATAAACCTGACTGCCAGCATGCTTAGAACTGAGTAGGGAAAGAGAGCTGGCGTCCTGCTGTTCGGAGAACAGACTGTCACTTATCATCTCTTCCAGTAAAATACCTGCAGTGAGTTGTTTGGCTCCCTAAAACGTGCCCAAGTTGCAATTCCTCGAACCTGCCAATGAGAACATATTTGGAAAGAGGATCTCTGTAGATGTAATTAAGCTAAGGATCTTGAGATGAGGTCATCCTGGAGTGTCAAGGTGGGCTCTACATCCAATGACAGGTGTCCTATAAGTGACATACAGAGAACAGACACACAGAGAAGAGGAGACTTCCATGTGAGGATAGAAGTGGAGTTTGGAGTTATGTGGTCACAAGCTAAGGAACCCCCAGAGCCACTGGAAGTTAGAAGGGGCAAGGAAGGATTCTTCCCTTGAGTTTTTGCAGGGAGCACAGCTCTGCTGACACCTTGACATAATTCAGACCTCTAGATCTGTGAAAGAATACATTTCTATTATTTTCAGCCATGAAAATAATTTTTGATTGTGTGTTATGACAGCCCTAGGAAACTTGTATAGCACCTTACTTCCAGCTGGCCTGTTATTCGTGAGACTGGAGGTCCTTTGGTTCAACCCCTCCTGGGAATAAACATCCAGACTTCTGCTGGGGTGGGGACAGGGTAACTGACTGAGGTCTGAGAGGAGGCCAGAGGGTCTAACTGCTCTTACTAAAGACTTTTATTGAGAGAGAGAGAGAGAGAGAGAGAGAGAGAGAGAGATTCCCAAGCAGGCTCCACGCTCAGCATGGAGCCCAAATCCAGGCTCCATCCCACAACCATGAAATCATGACCTGAGCTGACATCAAGAGTCAGATGCTTCACCGACTGAGCCACCCAGGTGCCCCCCACCAGAGACTTTTTATTTTTATTTTTTTTTAATGTTTATTTATGTTTGAAAGAGAGAGAGAGTATGCCTGAGCGGGGGAGGGACAGAGAGAGAGGGAGACAGAGGATCAGAAGTGGGCTCCACCCTGACAGCAGAGAGCCCTTATAAGGGGCTCAAACTCACAAACTGTGAGGTCATGGCCTGAGCCGAAGTCAAATGGCCAATCAGCTGAACCACCCAGGCACCCCTCTTTATTCTCTTTTTGTGATTTTGTTTTTGCCTTTAAAAAGATAAATGTGCATATTCATTTACATTGTTTAACCAGAAGATTCATATTCTTCATTTTAATTATTGGGGTTTGACTGCTATAAGGAAGGCCACACACTCTCTACTTTGCCACAGACCTCTCCACTCCCTGCAGTTCTATATCTGGTCTGATTTGCACATTTGTGTTTCCCACCTGGCTTGCCCCTGTAGGCATCTACATTTGTTATCACCGGTTCAAGTGCCTCCAGAGAACCACAGTGAAGGAGGGGGATGGGTATTTGGCAAGACAACTTCTAATTCTCCCCACTTTAAAGATCCTAAAACTGAGCTGGAGACATAGAAAAAATTATAGGTAGAAGATCGGGGTAGGAGAGGAGGAACTTAAGGATGGCTCACCTTGGCTTGGTTGAATATCTAATTCCTGGTGTGTATAACCTACTGGTTCCTGTTTTTCTAGCCCCCTGCCTCAGTTTCCCCATTTGGCTAATAGGCACAATCATCTATGCCCAGTGGAGTGAGGTTGGCATGGTGAGATAAGACATAAAAAGCCTCAACAGAAGGAAAACTGAGAACTTTGCTATTTTTCACATCTATCTGTAAGAAGTTATCTTGATTGGCATTGAATTGATTACTCAGATACATCTGCTTTCCCCATTGGAATTAACCACCTGGGCCACCTTAGCCCGGAATGTTGTTTGTTGGAAGGAGAGATCTTGATTTTAAGAGTCAATGGTTTGGGAATCCTACAAACTGGTGCTTCTCAGCTGGGAGACCCAAACACCATACCCTGGGTTCCTCAGGAGTCCCCAAGTCAATGCTGGAGGGTGTCGGCCAGGAAGACACAAAAAGCAGTAAGAGCGATTCTGGGAGGACTAGAGATGCGATGGTGGTTGAGGCCAAGGTCTGAGCTCAGGGCTCTGTGGTGAGTTTTGGAGGGAGATACTGAGCAGGTGTTGTTGGGGGGTGGGGAGGAGAGAGGGAGAGGGAACTAGTTCTCCAATAAGGGCCGACCAAGCAGTGGTGAAGTGTTTAACATCTCCTCTTTCTCCCATCCCTCTCCTCCTCCCCTAAAGCCCCCAGGGTCCCAGCCATACCTTCACACAGTGTAGGAGTTCTGATCAGTGGGGGTTGTTGTTTGGATTGAGTTGAATGGCTGTACCTCAACAATCTCTGTCCTTCCAGGAGAACGGAATCCGGGGAAACAGCATTCAGTATTTCAGGCCATTAACTGCTCTCTCCAGATCAGCCAGGGGCAGCCACCGTCACCACCCACCAGGACCATGATACCGGTTCTGGACAAGGGGAGCCTGGAGCCAAGAGGGAAAAGGGGGAAAGCAGAATCTGACAGCCCGAAGCCTTGCCACCTCCTCTTCCCCTTTTCCCCTCTCCCCTGTCTCCTGCCTCTCCCCCGCCATGCCCCAGGAAGCACCAGACACAATCAGCAACTTTCATTTTTTTTAAAAAGAAAAGGCACTTTAGGGCTTTTACGGAGGAGGCTGTGGCCCATTAAGACACAAATTAAATCTTTGTGGGAATAACCAGAGTGCAAATTCCCAGTGTGAGGACCGCCCCTCCCCGCTACAGCTGCCCCCAGCCTCAGGCTTCCACAGTCCTGAGCCCCACCTCCCTCCCTGCAGGATTTAAAGTGCGTCTCAGGGGTTGAAGGAAAACTAATCAGTCTTGGCATTGAGTAGGTCTTAGGGCAGGGCTAGAAAGGGGTAGGAGGAGAGAGAAAGGAGCAGGTGAGAGAGTGGAGGGGTAGGGGGAAGGGCGGAGGAAAGGAAGGAGCCAGCCAGACACTCTGACACTCTATGTGTTGTTTTATTTAGCCCTCTCACCAAGTGTAGGAAGGAACTATTGTTATCCCCATTTCACAGATAGGAAAAAAATGAGCCTCTGAGAAGTAGCGTGGCCAAGGTCATGCTGCTAATGCCAGCTGGGATTTGAATCTCCTTTTTTTTTTTAATTTTTTAAAAAAAAATTTTTTTTTCAACGTTTATTTATTTTTTGGGACAGAGAGAGACAGAGCATGAACGGGGGAGGGGCAGAGAGAGAGGGAGACACAGAATCGGAAACAGGCTCCAGGCTCTGAGCCATCAGCCCAGAGCCCGACGCAGGGCTCGAACTCACGGACCGCGAGATTGTGACCTGGCTGAAGTCGGACGCCCAACCGACTGCGCCACCCAGGCGCCCCTTGAATCTCCTTTTAGAGAGTTGCAGAGGAGAAAAGGGGGAGAGAGGGGCACCTGGATGGCTCAGTCGGTTAAGCGTCCGACTTCGGCTCAAGTCATGATCTCGCGGTTTGTGAGTTTGAGCCCCACTTTGGGTTCTGTGCTGCCAGCTCAGAGCCTGGAACCTGCTTTGGAGTCTGTGTCTCCCCCTCTCTCTGCCCCTCCCTGGTGCTTGCTCTGTCTCTCTCTCAAAAATAAATAAACATCTTAAAAAAATATATTTTTTTGTGTTTTTTTTTGTTGTTGTCGGGTTTTTTGTTTTTTTGTTGTTTTTTTTTTTTTTGTATTTTTAATGACTGAAACAAAACAGATTTAAAACTGCAGCTTCTGGAAGAACCATTTGTTCTTGCTGGTCTTGTACCTCTCCTCGAACTTGACCTTGGCCTCTCATCAGACCTTGCATTTAAGAGCAGGGTCTCCAGAGGTGCCTGGGTGGCGCAGTCGGTTAAGCGTTCGACTTCAGCCAGGTCACGATCTCGTGGTCCGTGAGTTCGAGCCCCGCGTCGGGCTCTGGGCTGATGGCTCAGAGCCTGGAGCCTGTTTCCGATTCTGTGTCTCCCTCTCTCTCTGCCCCTCCCCCGTTCATGCTCTGTCTCTCTCTGTCCCAAAAATAAATAAACAAACATTGAAAAAAAATTTTTTTAAGAGCAGGGTCTCTGAAGACATCCTTGTTGACAACAGTTTTGTCCAAGGGGATATCCCCAGAGTACCTTGTGGGCATGAAGTGATTGTAGTTATAAACTTTCACAAAAGACTTGATCTTTGACCTCTTGGCGATTTTCTTCTTGCCCATGGCAGCTGTCACTTTGCGGGGATAGAGGTCAATTCCAGCCACCAGAGCATGGCTGTAGGGACAGTCTGAGGTGCCATCATCGATGTTCTTCCCGATGGCCACCTAGCGTCCCGAGTAGCGTCCGGCCAGGACCAGCACCACCTTCCCGGGTTTCATGAATTTGCCCATCTCGACACCAGCTACTCGACCCTATGGCAGAAAGGAAGAAAGCCCACTCTTAAAACTTTTTTAAAAGAGAAAATGGGGAGAGAGTTACATGCACGCTGTTCCCCTTCTTTCATTCCCCCCTTCCCGCCCCCCTTTCCAGCATTTCTCTGTAGTCTGAGCATTTCTCAGGAGCCAGGAAGTCCATCTAATTGCACCTTCCTGTGAATGGTCCCTCTTGAGGGTCCCACAGAGAAGGTGTGCTTTATTTGGTCCAGGGCACTAGAGCACATATGGTACCCATGGGTGGGTGGGTGTTGGGTGAGGGACCATCAGCCAGTCTACCCAATGAACCTGTTGGGAGCCATGCCAGGCTGAGGGGTTTGGTCACTGGAGTTGGACAAAGTGGGACAGGCAGAGACTGAAAAGACCTTGGGCCAGGCAGTCTCCACGGTGGGGGGGGGGGGGGGGGGGGGTTGGGAGCCAGTGGGGAAGAAGATGGGGAGTGGGGCTTTCCAAGAGGCTCTGGGCGCCCCTCACCTCCCTTGTACTTGGTGCTGCTGGCCTGTCACTCATTCACTCAACCAATGTTTATTTAGCACCTGCCGTGCAGCTGGCGGGGGGCTAAGTGCTTCAGTTAGGAAGCAATATGAAGGAGAATAATGCTGTACTTCATCTTTCTAAGAAACACATTTTCCCCCACAATTTTAGCATTTCTGAAATCAGGATATGTCTTTCAAGCAGTGAATTTTGGTTATTTTCAGCAGTGTTTTATTTTTCTTAGAGGTACATGAAGTCATGGTGCATCCAAACCATGACAGCTTAGATTTGATGAAATTTGGTAACAGCTATGCTTACAGTACTTCCTGCATGCCGAGCACTGTCCTAATTGCTCTGCGTGTGTCAGCACATTAGGTCTTCCCATCCGTCGCTGAGGTAGGAATGCTTGCTGTTCCCACTTTAGAGATGGGAAAACTGAGGCACAGACAGGTGCATTCTCATTTCCCCTTCAAGGAGGGGGCAGCACAGAGGCTGCCTGATAAACACCAATGCCAGGCTTGCCACCACGGCAGAGCTGTGGCAACAAAGAAAACCCCAGAAGGGGAGAGCCCCGCCCTGGAAATCTCACACCCAGAGCTGGCTGTGAGGGTCCTCCCAGGCCCTCCCATTTAACCAAAGAGTGATGCCCCCCAGTTCTCTTCTTCCTGCCCCCACTCCCCATCCACCTCTCCTCTGTGTGTGGTTATAGGGGTTAATCACGGAGGCAGCTGTCATTCCTATCAGCCCCACGACTCTCAGCTCAGTCCTGGCCACAGGGAAGGGGATGACGGGATAGGGGGTAGAGGTGCAGAGCTGGGCACGAAGCGCCTCATTATCCCTGGCCCCTCCCTGGGGTAGACACAGCACATTTCTTTCGGCTTGAGTCTCTCCTTTTCCTAATCTGTCTCAGGCTAGGAAGGCCCCTGCTGATAGGGAAGGTTTACAGCAGGGAGGAGAAAAGGAAGAGAAGTTACCAGAAATCCTGTCCCTGTTGCCACCTCCTTTACCAACCACACTCCAAAGCTGGCCAAAGCCACACTGGAAGGCAGAGGGCCTGGAAACCTCCCCCCAAACCTGTGACCCCAGGCAAATCGGTGTGCCTCTCTAGGCCTCAGTTTCACTATTTGGACAATGGGGTTAATTCTCCACAGGAGACCCTGGATGGGAGGGAGGATGGTGCCTAAGAAATGCGATGCTCCAGGCCTTTGTTTCCCTTGCGTCCTCTGTCTCCTGACTATGTCCCCACCCCATTCATTCCTACCCATTCCCTGACCCGACTCTGCCAAGTATTGGGAAATGAAGACCTCACCTGCCAAGAGGGGCTAGGAGGGGCCCTACAGGCCCTGCCAGCAGCCCTGAGCTGTCAGGCTGGCTGCTTTCTCTTGCTGGTGCTGGCAGTAATTAATTAATCCATCCAGAAGCCCAAGGCAGTCATCAGCAGCATCTCACAGATAGAGACTGCAGCAACTCCAGCTGGGTTACGGGCTGGGGGGGGTCCTACCAACGGCGGCCACATGGACCTTGGCTCCTGCAGTCTGAGAGGGGCTGGGAGGGGGGTGGTGGTCATCTTCCCAAGCCCTGTGTGTCTCATGTTTGTTCACTCATTCAACAAACACTGTTAAATACCCGCTCTGTGTCTTGGGTCTGAAAGCAGAGCCTGAGCCAGGGATTCAGACATACATGGTTCATTAAGGGATGCTTGCTTTTCAGGAACTCCTTGTGGAGGAGGGAACTGTCTTAGCTTGAGCTGGTATAACAGAGCACAGAATATATTACAGAATACCACAAGATTGGGTGACTTAAACAGCAGACATTTATTTCTCACACTTTTGGAGGCTGAGAAGTCCAAGATCAAGGTGCTGACAGATTTGGTTTCTGATTAGACCCATCTTCTTGGCTTGCAGACGTCTGCCTTCTCACTGTGTATTGACATGGCCTTTCTTCTGTGCATGTTCGTGGAGAGAAAGAGAGAGAGAAAGGTCTCTCTTCCTCTTCTTGTAAAGGCACCAATCCTGTAATGAAAGTCCCAACCCCATGAACTAATCTAAACCTAATTACCTCCCCAAAATTCCACTTCCAAGTACCATCACACTGGGGATTAGGGCGTCAACATAAGAATTATGCGGGGGCGTGGGGGGTGGGGGTGGGGAACGGGGAGGGAAACACAAATATTTAGTCTATAGCAGGAGTTGAGCATGGATGTGGTCTCTGCTAACACCTAACCCTAGCCTGATCTTCAGGAGGCTTTGGAGCATAAACCACACCACAAAGTTGTCCCCCCCTTTGAGAGGAGGGCCAGCCCTTTTTACCTCCTCATCAGTCAGTCACTAGCTGTGGACTATAGTGGGTGGGTGACCTCGAGGACAAGGTGCTTCTCATTTGCAGTGGGTGATACTCCAGCGAAGGGGCAGCTGGGGGCCCTTTGCAGCCAACGTCCTCAGCAGTTGAGAGATGATATGCCTGCTTTGGTGTAGGGGACCTGGGCAAGGAATCAGCAGGTTCTACCACACCAGCGTTCTTACCACCGGACCAACAGTATCAGCATCATGGGAAACGAACATTGTCAAGCCTGATTCTAGAGACCGTAAATCGGAAACGCTGGGGATGGGCCCAGTGAGCTCTGTTTTCATCAGCCTCCTAGTAATTCTGGTGACTGCTTACTTTGGAGAACACTGACCTGCAGGGTACACAGTGAACAGTGCAGTCACCATCCCATTATCGAGTCCAGTGTGGCCAGACCAGCAGGGCACACGTGGGTCTGTTTGTGGGTTTGTGGGCCCAGATCTGTGGCTGGCAGCTCAGCAGGTTTGACCAGAGTCTCTTGGCAGTGGTGCTACTCCCCCCCATCCCCTCCCATCCCCCCCATAGACCTTTGTCTTCAGAGTCCTCCATAACAGAGGATTTCCCCACCCCCTCATTACACCCAAGGAACATTACCCTTCCTGCCTCATCCTGCCATGGCACCACTATAAGGGAGGAACGTTCATAGTCAACCAGCATGTACTGAGTCTTTTCTGGGCTCACTGTCATAAGCTATTTTATTTGATACCTTTCTATAACACCCTGTGTTGTAGATAGTAGCATCCCTGTTTTACAGCTGAGAAAACCAGGGTTTAGAATAACTTGTTTAATAAGAGAATGAGAACTTGGACTTTTCAGTTTCGAGCTTGGCGTGTATTCTGCTGTAAACAACTTCGGCAGAAGTCAGAATACGGGTTGCCTTGGGTGGGGGATATGGTGGGATAGAGTACTCGGGGGTCTTCTGTGGCTCTGAAGGGCCTTATCTTGATTTGGGACATCCACGTATGCCTAGGTAAAAAGTCCCTGAGCCTTACATTTAAGATTTATGCAGTTTATTGTTTGTAAACCATACCTCATTTTATCTTATTTAAAGTTCATTTATTTTGAGAAAGAGTGAGGAAGGGAGGGGCAGAGAGAGAGAGACAAAATCCCAAGCAGGCTCCATACTGTCAGGGCAGTGCCCTCCGTGGGGCTTGAACCCACGGGGCTCAGATCATGACCTGAGCTGAAATCAAGAGTCAGGTGCTTAACCGACTGAGCTATCCAGGTGCCTCTGTACCTCATTTTAAATTTTTTTTTTTTCAACGTTTATTTATTTTTGGGACAGAGAGAGACAGAGCATGAATGGGGGAGGGGCAGAGAGAGAGGGAGACACAGAATCGGAAACAGGCTCCAGGCTCTGAGCCATCAGCCCAGAGCCTGACGCGGGGCTCGAACTCACGGACCGCGAGATCGTGACCTGGCTGAAGTCGGACGCTTAACCGACTGCGCCATCCAGGCGCCCCTGTACCTCATTTTAAATAATGCAAAAGTAAAAGCCCTAAACAGACACAAAAAACCCAAAATACTATATGACTTCACTTATGTGAGGTATCAGGAGTGGTCAAACTCCTAGCAACCGAGAGCAAATGGTGATTGGCAGGGAGAGGGGGGAGTTGATGGTTAATGGGCACTGAGTTTCAGTTTTGCAAGATGAGGTTCTGGAGGTCATTTGCACAATAAATGTGAATATAGTTAACACTACTAAACTACACACTTAAAAAAGGTTAGGATGGCAAATTTTATATTACGTTTGCCTTATCACAAAAGGAAGATTAAAAAATTAATCTCTCAAAATTTGGCTTTGAGATGTTCCACGGATTGAAAAGGCACTGTGGGATCAATGCTTGCCCTTTGAAGGTGCTGACCGGCGATTGGCCTCCTGAATGAACTGGCTAGAACTTTGGACGCTTGAGGTCAGAGAAGGCAAGCCTTCCCATCTCGTGCTTGAACTCTCTCCTACAACATCCTTGCTAGGTGGTTTCCAGCCCACGCCTAAACACCTTCTGGTTTCAAGGCACTCACTCCATCCACACTCAAGACCAAAGCAGTAATGCTAAATAATGATGGAAACTCTCTCGTTGAATGAAGCCCATCCCCTGCCCTTTGGTTTCTATTCCAAACCTTAGGGCTGTAGAGAATGAATGACATCTTGCACAGGACTGCACTATAGGGTTTCATTTTGCTTCCTGTTTTGTTTTTGACTCCGTATATTCACACTTGTTTTCTTCTCCATTAGCCACATACTTCCAATGTCAGGCATACACCTATTAGATAGGTGTCAGTATGGACACGTATGGACTCTGGCCTTCTGACTCCGCCCCTTTATGTTACATTGCTGAATGGATGGAAGGAATACTCCTGAATGTCACCCCTGCACCAGGACAGCTAGCAATAGCACAGCTATGACGTGGAAGTAAGTGACTGAGAATCAAATAAACATGCCCACTGCACCCAACCCAAACTTAACCTAGTTTCCCCTGAGCTGGATCCCATAAATGCCCACAGCCACTAGGATACCACATAACACGGAGGAAAATGTGAGGAGGGGAAGTCAAAGTGGAAAGAGAAGGGGATCTTAACAGGTTAGGATTAAAATATCTATGTTTGCAGATTTTACAAAGCTATATGATCATGTGAACGTTTTGTCAACTCCCCTCTGAGAATCTTGGAAGGGGCCTATTTAAGTGAGGGGCCCTGAAGCAGCAGCCATATCAGCTCCATGGTGAATCCATCTGTGTCCATGGGTTATGATTTCCCAGAGGTCAGGGCAGCCTGGCAGGTTTTTGAGGACCCTGACCATTCTCCCCTCTTCCCCCTCTTCCCAGGCTTCTATTTTGCTGGTTAAATACGGCCAGTGTCTTCTATGGTTCCTCAAAGACAGGTCCCAGGTTCTTATCCGAGCTGGTATCAGTTTGTCTACATCTCTTTTTTTTTTTTTTAATGTTTTATTTATTTTTGAGACAGGGAGAGACAGAGCATGAACAGGGGAGGGTCAGAGAGAGGGAGACACAGAATCTGAAACAGGCTCCAGGCTCTGAACTGTCAGCACAGAGCCCGACGCGAGGCTCGAACCCACGGACCGCGAGATCATGACCTGAGCCAAAGTTGGCTGCTTAACCGACTGAGCCACCCAGGCGCCCCTGTCTACATCTCTTTAAAAGGATCCAGAACTGACTGACAGGCTGTTCATATCACCTGCCAGGGTAGGACACCTAGGTCTGCACGTACACTGTTTCCCCTACAAGGCCTGGGGGCCAGGCACGGTTCCATCCTCCAGTGCAGGATTAATTTAGCAACTATTTCTGAGTGCTTTGTCTGTGCCGGGCTCTGGGGTGGGCCTCGGGATCCAGTGGAGGGCCCCTGTTCTAGGGGTGTTTACACCCTCAACTTAAAAAGTTAGCTTTTAGCCCCAGTCACAGGGCCTTCTGCAGATCCTTGACTCAATTTCATCTTTTTTTTTTTTTTTTTGACTCAATTTCATCTTATTAGATTTGCTTCACTTGGCCATTCTGCCAAAATCATTTTGGATCTTGCTTCTGTCATGCCCTGTCCCCTCTCTCCCTCCTGGCTTCGTGTCGTCTGTGAATGTGATAAGCCTGTCTGTTATGTCTTCATTGCAGTCTGGGATAACAGTGTTTGACTTCCCAGGACAAGGACAGAGCCCAGAGGCATTAGGAGTTTCCCTCCAGGTGGACATTTATTCCTTAATCAGCACCCTTTGGGGACAGTGGTTCAATCCACTTAATTACACGGTCACCCAGCCACATTTGTCCATCTTGTTCACAAGGACATAAGATGCCTTGTCACATTCCTCAGTGAAGTCCAGACGCACTATGTCTGACACAGTTTTCTTGCCATCAGTCTGGCAACCCTGTCAAAAAAAGAAGAGTGAATTCTGTTCTCCAGCCACAGACACCACACTGTAAAAAAGAAAAAAGAAAGAAAGAAAAACAACAACAACAAAAAACTTTTTACTGAAGCATGCATTCAGAAACAATGCTAAATCATAAATGTACAGCTCTCGGTTAAAGAAATGAAACAACCCTGCCCCCACCCCGCCTCAAGCCCCCTAAGTTCTCCTTCTGGTCACTGCTACCTGCCAAGAGTAACCCCCTTGTGACTTCTCACACCATAGATTAGCTCCTCCCAGTTTTGAATTTCGTGTAAATGAATCATAGAGGATGTATGCTTTTGTATCTGGTTTCTTTTGCCCCACACTATCTGTGAGGCTCACCCATATTGTATATAGTTGTGTGTGCTCATTCTCATGGATACGTAATATTCCATTACACAAATACAGCACGATTTATTTATCCTTTCTACTGCTGATGATTGGAGTTGCCTCCAGTTGAGGCAGTTATGAGTAGCGCTGCTATGAACATTCTGTTATTTATCATCTAGTGCACAGATGTACTTGTAGTTTGAGTCTATCCCTAGGAGCGGAATCTCTGGGTCATGATGTATACATTTTATAGATTTTTGCCAAACAGTTTGGGAAAGTCGTTGTATGATTTCATACTCCCACCAGAAACATATGAACATTCTCACCAACATTTGGTTTGTCGATCTTTTTTATTTTATCCCGTCTGTGGGTGGGATGTGGTGGTATCTCATTGAATTTGCATTTCCCTGATGCCTAACGATGTGGAACACCTTTTCTTGTGCTTATTGGCCACTTGTATGGCCTCCTTTGTGAAATGTCTGTATAAATATTTTGCTCATTTTTCTATTGGGCTGTCTGCCTTTTTCTTATTGATTTGTAGTAGTTTCTTTTTAATTTTTTAATTTTGAGAGAGAGTGCAAACAAGCTGGGGAGAGGGGCAGAGGGAGAGAGGGAGAGAATCTCAAGCAGGCTCCACACTCAGCGGGGCTTAATTCCATGACCCTGGGATCTTGACCTGAGCCGAAACCAAAGGTCAGCTGCTCAACTGACTGAGTCACCCAGGCATCCTTGTAGTTTCTTTTTTATATTCTGGATGTGCACCGACTCTGCTCTTAACTCCAGCCAATTATTCTTTTGCAGATGAGTGTATCTGATGCTCAGAGACAACCGGAAGGGAACGACTATCCCTTTAGGTGATGTCAGAGCCACACCACCGAGGGGGTGACGTCACAGCCGCACCACTGAGGGGGGTGACGTCACAGCCACACCACCGAGGGGCTGGTAGCTCCAGTTGTCAGTGTTCCATAATCAGGTTGCTATGTTGCTCTTGGAAAGTGGTGAGGCGAGGTTGTGTGGAAGATGAGAGAGTCCGGAAGCCACATGTGGAAGGGAAGAGGGCAGAAGGGGCAGCCCCAAAGCCTTGGTGGGGGACTTTGAGGGTCCTTGTCAGAAACCCTGAACATGGGCACTGGCCCCACCACTTCTGAAGGTGTTATCTCAGCTAAGCCACTTAATCTTTTGGGGGATCTATTCTCTCCTCAAGGAAGTACAGACAATACCTATTTCACAGGGTTTTCTGAGGTTAAGTGAGAAAGCAGTTTATCAAATGTAATATTCCATGCAAACATCATGTATGTCTTGGAGTTGGGAGGACTCCATGAGTCTGCCTTAATATAGCAGCTGCTCAATAAATATGCATTGTTGAGTGCCTGCTGTATACTAATCTGGCAGTCTGGTGGTAAAGAGGCTCTGATGTCAAATTACTCAAGTTCAAATGCCAGTTCCATCACTCACTTAGCAATGTGTCATTAAGCAAGTTAATTAGCATCTTTATGCTCCAGTTTCCTTATCGATAAAAGAGGGATAGGCTAGTACCTAACCACACAGCGTCAACGTGTGAACTAAATGAGATAATTTATGTAAAGACCGGTACCAGGCTCATAGAAAGCACTCCTGTTATAATCAGGAGTTTACGTATGTCCTCTCACATAGTCATCCTAAAGAAGCAAGGTGTGCGTTATCATTTCCATTTTATAGGTGAGGAGAGGGTAAGAGAATTGCCAAAGTCATGTGCCCTGTAAGTACCAGTGCTGGGATTTGAACCCAGGCTTCTGTGGGTATGTCGTTAATCTAGTGCATCTAACTGTACTGCCATCCAGCTCATATTTGTCTGTCCTATTTCCAAAGATATTTGGAAAACCCTCGTCAAATGCTTCCCTGGATTTTTGGGTTGGGGGAAGACAGGCCTGAGCCTCTGGATGCAACCACGGGGCAGGTTGGGCCTGCCAGGCCTGGTGTGCAGGGAGAGGAGAGTGAGGCTCTGTGAAGTTCAGGTGCACTGTGCTGCAGAGCCATCGGGACTGGGAGTCTGCAGTGGGTGCTCTCCTGAGCCCCAGGCCAGGCAGCAGGGAGAGCGTCAGAGCTTTCTGTAATGAGCCTGCCACACGACTGGACAGAGACTTATGACTTCTGGTGGCTGGGCTGCCTCCTCCCACTTGTCTTCCCTGGTTATTTATCACATTTGTCCCTCTGGAGAGGCAGGGACATTGCTTACACTGTCCAGAACAGGGAATGCAATAAAGCCAGTTCTACAGGAGGCCCTGAGCCCTGTCCCCTTCACTGAGGGGGGTAGGGGCTTGAGGGGCTCTCCTGGTGGGGGGTGGGGCACCAAAGCCAACCTGAGTTCAGCTTCCCAGAAGGTCTCCAGCAGCGTCTCCAGGACCACAGTGATGAACATCATTAGCTGCCACAGCTAAGCTGGCACTAACCAGACCACTAAGCACCCCAACCCCCACTCATGGTATCGTCCCTCCCACCACCCCAGGCACTGCCACCACCAGTAAGACTGACATCATCTCCGGTGACACCACCTTGAGCTGCCACAGATGGAGATGATGTCACTATCACCAGGATCACTGCCATTATCACCAACAGGAAGATAATTATCAGCCTGGCTTCATTACCCACCCTAGCTTGGCTCAGAGAAACAAGGTAATCAGAGTTTTATGGCTGTTTCTACCTCTGCTCCTGACCTTCATGGCTCCTGGAAGAAGTAGTCCTTCTTGTCTGGCTTTCCTGGTTATCTGGAGATAGAATGGGTTCATGAAAAAAGCTTAGCTCTAGACAGACTTGACCTTGAACTCGTCTGTTCAAGGTCAACAGATGAGAGGCCCAGAGACAGTAAGATGCTTTCCTGTGCCTCAATAGCCTTACCTGTAAAGAGAGGATAGTAAAATTCACCTCACTGTAGGGAATAATTGTAGGGATACCGTAAGGATAACAAAGTGTCTGGACCACTGTAGGTGATCAATACATGGCACACTAAATAACTATCATAATTATCATTATTACAGGATGAAACTGTTTTCTTAGAAACTGCCACTTCCCGGGGCACCTGGGTGGCTCAGTCGGTTGGGCATCCAACTCTTGATCTCAGCTCAGGTCATGATCTTGTGGTTCATGAGATTGAGACCTGTGTTGGGCTCTGCGCTGACACCATGGAGCCTGCTTGGGATTCTCTCTCCCTTTCTCTGCCCACCCCCCCCCCCCAATAATAAATAAACTAGGAAGGAAGGAAGGAAGGAAGGAAGGAAAGAAAGAAATGGCCAATTCCCAAAATGGCAGGCTCCTTGTGTCTGTCCAGAGCATCTCCTGGACCTCCCATCCTGGACACCTAGCCCAGGACAGTGGCTTCCCTCTCTCCATCCTGCTGCCTGACCCAGTTTCTGTGAAAACCCAAGTTTCTCCCTAAGCAGAGGCAGCAGTCACATCTCCAGGTCTCATCGTCCTATTAGGACAACATCAGTGTAAACATTAGTTATTCACAAACCCAATTACATTTTGATTGCTCTGACCCAACCGAGATTGGGGTTACTCTCAATCCACATTTATTTTTTGGCACAAGCTTCCTAAGGTGCGGGAAGAGGAAAACAACCTCCCTCCTCCTCCACTGCACCAGGCAGGAATCTTCTCCTGGGCTTCCTCATTCCTTCTCTGTCTGTGCTCCAGAATGTGACCGTCCCTGGGCACTCTGCTGTTGAATGGACAGCAGGAGGGGCTGGGCCAGGGAGAAAGGGAAGTCCAGATTCCTTTGGAATTTCAGTAAGAAGGAAAGGAGAGCCTGTAACAGGGAAGGGGGAGGAGGCAACAGAAAGGGCACAGGAGGATGTCTTTGGCCAGCTAGGGGACTGAGAGAGGAGCTGCCTATGTTTGGGGTGAGGGTGGCAAGCTGCTTCCCAGCACCTGGGACACCATGCTCCCACAATCTCGGCTGCACCCTTCCTTAACATGTCCCAACTTGAGCTCTGGATCTGCCCCCCAAAACCTGCTTCTCCCAATGTTTTCTCCATCCTTGTAAGGGATGCCCGGACCAGTTGCCTGGGCCAGAAACTCAGTCCAATTCATTAGCAAATCTTGTTGGCTCTACTCAAAATATGTCTAGAATGTGGCGGTTTCTTACCGCCTCCCCCACTCCCAATCCTGGTCCAAGGCACCATCATGGTCTCTTGCCTGGCTGACTGTAATAGTCCCCTAAGTGGTATCCCCTTCAGCTGTAGTCTATTCTCAACACAGCCACCAAAGCAGCCCTTCTAAACGTGTAGTTGACCAAGTCATTTCCCCACTCAGAATGCTGCAGTGGGTCCCCGTTTCACCCAGAGTAAAAGCCAAAGTCTTAAGTGCCTATCTGACCTGACCTGGCCTCCTGCCTTCTCTCTGACTCTGTCTCTATTATTCTCCCCTCACTTGCTCTGCTCCAGCCACAAAGATGCCAAGCACAGTCCCGTCTCTGGCATTTGCATTTGCAAATGTTTCCTGTGCCCAGGAAACTTCCTTCCAGATATGCACATGGCTTGTTCCTTCATCTCCTTCAGACCTCTGCTCAAATGTCACCTTGTCAATGAAGCCATCTCTATCTGTCAGGTCCCTGCAGAAAACAGATGGCACGCTCAAATTCAGATCCTCTGAAGAGGCTTTACAGAGACGTGGGCAGGGGGGTGGGAAACCACACGGATAGTGCAGGAGCCCTAGGCTATTCACAGTGAAGAGCTATGACCATCCCAAGGCGAGATGATGGGATACTGCGGTTGGTATGGCAGTTAGGTCGGAGGGAGGGAGGCAGCCAGCCCACAGGTTTTCCGCCTTCCCTCTGATCTCCTGTGGGGCTTCCGATTGGCCACACTTAACAGACACCAGACAGCAGGGGGTCTGGGTGATGCAGTCCACGTGGGTCAGCCTCCAGGGGCACAGCACTGGGTGAAGGGTAGAGAAGGGTGGAGAGTGGGTCTGGAGACGCAAAGGGATGATGGTTAGATCATCACTCACGACTGCACTACTTACATATCACTCCCAGAACTCTGTCCTTCTTCCCGCTTATTCTTCTGTATCCCACTTATCACCTTCTAAAACACCATACAATTTTTGTTTATGTTTACCCACTGGATTGTAAACTCCACGAGGACAGAGATTTTGTCTGCTTTCATCCACTAATGTATCCCCAGTACCTAGAACAGAGCCCAGTAAATCATAAAAGGTTAATACATATGTGATGAAGAAGTGAATGAGTGAGTAAAAGAGGGGAGCAGCGTGGGAAGGGCTAGGTGAGATCCAATGGGGCCTGAGAGCCCTGGATTTCACCCTGGGAATTGCCATCTGTAATGAAGAAAGAATGCATTTGTGGTTCAAGTAATTGGTAGTAACTGACGGTAATTTCAAGTAATTAAACACTAATTAATTCAATGAGTCAGTAATGTATTTATTTATGGTATCTGTGTTTGTTTCCTTATAAATATTGGTATTACTTTTGTCACGTAATTAAAATTCACTGGGGAAGTCAGTGAGGTTCCCGGGGGTTACAGAGGCTTGGCTTGGTCTGGACCAGGAATGAGCAGTGGGACCAAGGTTGGGTGAAGGCTGAGGTCGGAGTTCACTTGGTGTGGGGTGGGCCAAAGCAGGCACTGGTAAGGGGTTTTGCACTTTTGGCTGATGTTAGTTTGGGGTCGGGGATTAAGACACTTAACCACAAAATCTTTTCAAACTTCATGACTTCTTTTATTCCCCTCCACAACTCAGAAGTATTCTTTTTAGATTGGAATACATGAGGTCCATGGGGGTCATTGAGTATAGGAGGTCTTTCCCTCCCTGGACTTCTTTTCTAAGAGAACAGCAGTATCTTGAGCTCTTGGCCTTCTGCCCTGAACTCTGGTCTCCTAGGCATGAGACCAACTATTTCTGGGCTGGACAGAAGATGGAGAAGGAGAGGAAAAGGGGATACCCCAGCTTGTAGGCCCCAAAGGACCCAGAGCAGGATCTGAAGGGTTGAGAAAAATTGAATGGGGGTGAGTGGTGCTGGGGGAGAGCACAAGCTCATAACAGGCAAGTTCAAGGCTCTGGGGGGTTCTCAATGACTTTGGGCCAGGCAGGTATAAGTATCCTGGTCACACAGATGGACAGACACGAAATGACACAGAATGACGGCACCCATAGAAGACACCGCCCTCCTTTTTCTAGATTCCCAGCCCACATTCCTCATCAACCTCAAACTGGCAGTGTCCAGCCTTAGGCCAAAATGTAAACCTCCCCTCCCCCATCGTACTTTGCTTTTTAATGTTTTTATTTAGTTTTGAAGGAGAGAGAGACAGACAGACAGACAGACGGAGCATGAGCGGGGGAGGAGCAGAGAGAGGGAGACACAGAATCCAAAGCAGACTCCAGGCTCTAAGCTGTCAGCACAGAGCCTGATGCGGGGCTCGAACTCACGGACTGTGAGATCATGACCTGAGCAAAGTCGGACGCTCAACTGACTGAGCCACCCAGGTGCCCCCCTGTACTTTGCTTTTTAGACCCTCAATGGCCACTGGGCAACTTACACTTATTACAGGTTAGAAAAAAGACAAATGGGCATGAAGAAAGCAGAGAAAGAAGTGGGGGTGGGGGGTAAGGGCTGGATGTCTCAGAGGCTATAGTATGTAAGAGATCTCTCTCTTCACGTGCTTTCTCCAACTGCTGCCCTCCTTCCCCTTCCAAAGTGGCAGCAGGGAGGTGTTCAGGCACAGGTTCTGGAATCAGATGACATGGGGTTAGATTCTGGCTGTTTTACCACTTCCTCTCCATATGATGTGTTGGACAATTTGCTTAACATCTCTGAGCCTCAGTTTTCTTTTTTTTTTTTTTTTTTAAATTTTTTTTTTCAACGTTTATTTATTTTTGGGACAGAGAGAGACAGAGCATGAACGGGGGAGGGGCAGAGAGAGAGGGAGACACAGAATCGGAAACAGGCTCCAGGCTCTGAGCCATCAGACCAGAGCCCGACGCGGGGCTCGAACTCACGGACCGCGAGATTGTGACCTGGCTGAAGTCGGACGCTTAACCGACTGCGCCACCCAGGCGCCCCTGAGCCTCAGTTTTCTTATCTGTGAAATGGGGATAATAATAGTATCTCTCCCATAAGAGATGTTTATAATGTTATATATCGCAGTGTGGGAAGGGCAATATATATAACAATACATTGTTATAATGTTTAAATACACTTATGCACATAAAGCACTTAGCCCATGTAGCCTGGAAGGCAGAAAGTGCTTAATCTGCCTTAGTTATTAGAATAACTAATGTAGGTGTCCAGCCACCATGACTCGCTTTTTGAGTGCCAGCTTGGCCTCATCTGTAACCACAAAGAATCTCATATCCCTGTTGGTGTTGACCGGCCCTAAGAATTCTCCTTTCAAGGGCTCGGATGAAAGAGGACTGTCCTTCGAGATCTGACCTGGGCATCTTTTTGCAGCAGACCTATACTCATGACTCTGCTTTACGCAGAGGCCTTTCCTCTACCCCTGCTTCTCTCCGGCAGCCCGGCCTGTGGAGTGGCCCCAGCTGTGGAGTGACGTCCGGCTTCAGGTTTCTTACTATGTCTCTGTGACTCACCACCATGGCAGTCTTGTTCTGCCTCACTGCCTCTGTCTCGCTGTCTCTGACCCGGTCCTGGCCTCTCTGGCCTGTCTTTCATTTCCCCTTCTCCGTTTCCCCTTTGTTCTCTCTGTTTGTCTCCCTTAATTAGCCATACTTTGGAACCGAAGTGTTTTTATTATGTTTTATTTATTGAATGGCTGTACGTTTCCTGTTCTTAATTTAAAAGGCAGATCGATAAAATGCTTTATAGTCCTTGCTTAAAACAAAACAGAACTAAGTTAAGTTGTTCTTGGTTCATAGGACTCTTTCTTGCCTATTTCTTTTTTCACAGGAAGAAAACGTTCCTCATCCCTATTCCCTTAACTGACAAGAACACTTAATTCACCCACTGGCTCTTTCATTCAGTTAATTACTCATTAAACAGCTATTGAGCCCCGTCTGTGTGCCAAGCACTGCGCAGGACTCAGGTGCCACGCAGAGACTTACCAAGCCCTGTTCCTGCCCACAAGGGGCTCCTAGCTAGCTGGGGAAACTTGTTTGGGCACCGGCACGTGCCAGAAAATGTTAGCGGTGCCGTGTCAGTGTGTGATAGCATTGGAGGTGGCACAGGTAGGGAGTGGGAAAGGCTTCCTGCGTGGGCAGCAAGCTGGGCTACGAATTCAAAGATGAGTCGATGTCTTGATTTGGGCTCTCCCAGAAGCAGACCCGAAGACCAGAGAAGGAGTAGAGGTAGTTAATTCGGGAGGATCCCAGGCTGCACTAGCAGGGGAGTCGATACAGGGGACACCAAGGAGCAGGTTACCACTGTGGGCAACGGGGGCGCCCTCCTTCCAGAGGCTCTGGGAGACTGTGCAGAGCACATCTCCGAGTTGTCTCAACTGAGCGGTGAAGGAGCTGGAGTATTTATACTCCTGTCGACTCCCACCAGTCATTGGTGTGGGCCTCCCTGGAAAGTATTGACTCCTCCACACTCCTGACGAAGTGGGCGCTGGTGGTCAGAGAGAGCCGTCACGCAAAGGATGTGGGTTCTGGGAGTTGGGGGTCAGGCTGGTGTTCACCGAGGCGATGAGGACAGGGTAGTGCAGTGGGGCACCAACATCATCTGATACAATAGGTGTTGGGGAAGGGGAAGGGAATGCTAGTCAGGTGGTAAGTGTGAACACACAAAGGGTGTGGTGACCCTAGGAGCCCACACGTAGTTCTGCACGGATCCATATTTCAAGTCCAGAGATTCTGGCATCGTGTGGCCTGGGCCTCAGCTTCCTCATTTATAGAAGGGGATATAGAAACACCTTCCCTCCTCATCCAAGATGATTTGCACAGACCTCCCAATGTGGACCCTGCAGAACAGGGCCCACGTCAGCCCTTTCCTTGAATTTCTCCACCGTGCCTCCTGCCAGCCTCCGAGGCTCTGGATATTTGAGGCTATTTATGATGCCCTGTCGATATCTGTCTTGGCGGAGGAGCCTGGAGGGGGACGGATGGAAGCTGGGGCCCTATCCATCAGTCACTTGGCTGCAATCTCTAAAGAGATTTTAATTGTGAGCTCAGATTTACTCCAGTCATCAGCAGTGCCCGCCCGCCTCTTTACTGGCCGAGAGCGGGGCCTGCAGGCCCGCTGTGGTTTGCCAAATGGACGTCTTGTGGCAACGCTGAGGAAATATTTGCTGCAGTGAAACAATGTGCCCGGCGGAAAGCAATCGTCCTAAATCGCCCCCTGACAGTGCGCCAGAGCTCTACCGGGGGCTCCTTCCACTGAACTCACAGCTATTTTTCCGGAGCTGTATCCCTGCTACCTGCCCAGAGAACAAGGACAACCGTCTCAGACTGAATTGGAGGGAAACTGAGGCAGGGAGCATCACTCAACTTCTTCTGGGCCGTGTGCCAGAGGGGATAGTAGGGGAACAAGGTGGAAGGGGGTACACTGGGGGTGGCATGGGAGACAGAGCCCTGGGTTAGGAAGACCTGTCCCAGGCCCAACCTGGGCAAAAGAGATAGTAAATGTCATCCCCACTTATAGCTGAGGACACAGAGGCCCGAGATTGCACAGCAAGTTATGATGGAAGAAGCTGGGAATCTTGAGCATTGGTCTTCTGGGGTTTTGCATAGGGTTTTGTCTGTGGACCCCTGCGTATCCCTTTCTGAACTCCTTTTTCCTACGTCTCAAGGCTTCTTTGCTCCCTCTTCAGAGGACGAGGGCCCTTTCACTCTCAAGATTTGCTCTGGAGCAGTGACCTGCTTCCAGGAGCTTGTCCCTATCAGTGTGTTTAAGTGGCCATACCCCGGATGTGGTCAAGTCTTCTCTCTGCCTGTGGGGTACACCTACTTGATCAAAGGAGAACCTCTGGGGGAGAGGAGAAAGAGAAACTGGAGGAGGAGGAGGAGGAAAAGAAGAGATCCTTCCTAGATTGTGAAGTCACCCAAATAAAGCCTCCTGTTCTGCCTTCAGGGCTCAGGACTCAGGAGCAGGTCTGGCCTTGGTGAACATTCCCTTTGACCCAAGCCTGTTGTTGCAGAATTTATCCAACAGAAAAAACAATGCCCACAAGAATCTCATACATGATATCTACTGTCACAGTGCTGGTGATAGAAAAAAAAAAAAACTACAAAAATGAATGTCCATTAATAGGAGAATGGTTGACTAAATCATGGTCCAATTTGGGAATATCATGCAACTATCAAAAAGGAGGAGGGGCAGCTGCTGGCTCAGTAGGTTGAACATCCGACTCTTGATTTCAACTCAGGTCATGATCCCAGGGTTGTGGGATCAAGCACCTTGTTGGGCTCTGCACTGGGCATGGAGCCTGCTTAAGATTCTCTCTCTTCCCCCATTCTCCCTCTGCTCCTCCCCTGCTCATGCTGTCTCTCTTAAAAAAAGAGAGAGAGAGAGAGAGAGAGAGAGAGAGAGACAGACCTAAAGGTTGACTTGGAAATTCACACAGGAAAAAATCAAGTTGCAGAATAAAGTGTGTGTTTGAATTTCATTTTTAAAAACTTTCATACGTTTGTATTTTGGGGGTTAGGTAAGTAAAAGCATTTGGAGGGTTCAGATAAGGATCAGGTTCAGTTGTGAAAAATAGAAAAAAAGACCACATAGCAATAGGTTTTTTTTTAGTTTATTTATTTATTTTGAGAGAAACAGAGACAGCATGAATGGCTGTGGAGCAGAGAGACAGGAAGACAGAGAATCCCAGGCAGGCTCTGCATTGTCACTGCAGAGCCAGACCCGTGGCTCAATCCCACAAACCGTGAGATCATGACCTGAGAAGAAACCAGAAGCTGGATGCTTAACCAACTGAGCCACCAGGAACCCCTAGTTTTTGGGGTTTTTTAAAGCTTTCTTTCTTTCTTTCTTTCTTTCTTTCTTTCTTCTTTCTTTCTCTTTCTTTCTTTCTAGAGAAAGAGAGGCAGAGTGTGAGCAGGGGAGGGGCAGAAAGAAGAAAAAGAGAACCCTAAGCAAGCTCCATGCTGTCAGTGCAGAGCCCAATGGGGTTTGAACCCATGAACTGTGAGATCATGACCTGAGCCAAAGTCAAGAGTCAGACGCTCAACCAACCAAGCCAGCCGGGAGCCCCAAAAGTTTTTTTTTAAGTTTATTTATTTGTTTTGAGAGAGAGAGTGAGCACAAGTGGGGGAGGGACAGAGAGAGAGGGAGAGAGAGAGAATCCCAAGCAGGCTCTGTGCTATCAGCATGGAGCCCAACATGGGGCTCAATCTCATAAACCATGAGATCATGACCTGTGCCAAAACCAACTGAGCCACCCAGGTGCCCCAAAACAACAGTTTTTTAAACAGGATAAAGTTTACTTCTCTCTCACTTAAGAGTTTTGGAGGTGGGGCGCCTGGGTGGCTCAGTCGGCTAAGCATCCGACTTCAGCTCAGGTCACGATCTCGCAGTTCATGGGTTCGAGCCCCGTGTCGGGCTCTGTGCTGACAGCTCAGAGCCTGGAGCCTGTTTTGGATTCTGTGTCTCCCTCTCTCTCTGACCCACCCCGTCCATGCTCTATCTCTCTCTGTCTCAAAAATAAATAAACATTAAAAAAATAATTAAAAAAAAAAGTTTTAGAGGTAAGTGGTTTAGGACTGGTGTGGTAGTTCTATTCCTTGAAGTCCTCCAAGTTTCTTCTAGCCACCATGAGTGGCCTCCATTTCCATTTCTTCATCTTATCGCCCAATATGGCTGCTTTAGCTTCAGCCATCATTTCAACATCCTAACCAACTGAAAGGAGGAAGGCACCAAGAGTAGCATGCCTTCTTCACTTAAAAGTTCACTTCCTCAGGGCGCCTAGGGTGGCGCAGTCGGTTAAGCGTCCGACTTCAGCCAGGTCACGATCTCACGGTCCGTGAGTTCGAGCCCCGCATTGGGCTCTGGGCTGATGGCTCAGAGCCTGGAGCCTGTTTCCGATTCTGTGTCTCCCTCTCTCTCTGCCCCTCCCCCGTTCATGCTCTGTCTCTCTCTGTCCCAAAAAATAAATAAATAAATAAACTTTGAAAAAAAAAAAGTTCACTTCCTCAAAGTCTCATATATTAATTTTGGATACATCCCATTCACCAGAACCTATTCTCATTACCACACACAGCTGCAAGGAAGGCTGGGAAATGTAGTCTTCATTCCCAGTGGCCACCTGCCCACCTAAAAGTCTTTTAGGAAGAAGAGTATACATATAGGGGATTGCCTTTGCCCAGGAGAAGGAAACTTGATATTGATCACTTTAGGGAAGAGGTTTGGGGCATGGAAAGTAGTCAAATATTAGGGTTTTTAAAATATCCTACAGTTAATGCTTGACCTATTTGAGTTATTATTAAAAATGCATTACTTTATTGCTTTTGTAACAAAGAATCCCAATAACATATTTCTTTTTTCTTTTTTTAATTTTTTTTTAACGTTTATTTATTTTTGAGACCAAGAGAGACAGAGCATGAACAGGGGAGGGGCAGAGAGAGAGAGAGAGACACAGAATTGGAAGCAGGCTCCAGGCTCTGAGTCATCAGTCCAGAGCCCAACGCGGGGCTCGAACTCACAGACTGTGAGATTGTGACCTGAGCTGAAGTCGGACGCTTAACCAACTGAGCCACCCAGGCGCCCCCCCAATAACATATTTCTTAAAAACCTCTCTGATTGGGTGGCTCAGTCAGGTGAGCATCTGACTCTTATTTTGGTTCAGGTCAAGATCTCACAGTTTGTGAGTTCAAGTCCCACGTAAGGCTCCACGCTGTCAGCTGTCAGCCTGTTTGGGATTCTCTCCCTCTCTCTCTGCCCCTTCCACTTCTCATTCTCACTTGCTCTCTCTCTCTCTCTCTCTCTCTCTCTCTCAAAATAAATAAATAAACTTTAAAAAAAAAAGTTTAAAAAAAACCCTCTCTGATTGCTTTGTTTCTTTTAGAATAAACTCAATCTCTTAGCATGGCATTCAGAGCCCTCTCAAATCTGCCTAGGCCACACTTTGCAACCTCTTCTGTGCACCTTGTTATGGCCACACTTTTTTTTTCTGTGAACCACCCCCTTTTCCCTGTGAACTGCCTCCCTCTGTGACTCTGTATATTCTGGTTCCTCTTCCTACAATGACTTTTCTGCTCTTTGTCTCATCTTTACAGATGCCACTCAAGGAAATCGTGCTCTGGGTGGTCGCCCCTCTCCTTGCACCTCCGCTGCCTTCAGTCTCCTTGTGAGCACACACTGTGCCCTCTGGTGATTCATCCCCTCTGCATCCACTTTCCCCATTAGACCAGGAGCCCCTCAAGGGCAGGGGTAGGGACTGTCACTCATTTGCTCGTATCTTCTGGCACTTACTTACAATGGTACTTGTTTCATAGGAGGTGCTCAACGAATGTGCCAGAGATTCCCTGCAAGCATCACCTCATTTCATCTTCATGTCAACCCGTGAGGTCAATACCATCATTCTCCGTTTTACAGGAGTGGGTGGCAGTACTGCAGAGTGGTTATAGACAAGGAGCCAGGCAGGCCTGAGTTCATGTAATAATACCTGGGTAAGTTACTTAACTGTCCAGTGTTTCCCCATCTGAAAATCAGAGCTCATGATATAGGTCAGCATACAGTAGACACTCAATAAATGGCAGTAATTATGGACTATCAGATGGCTGGGGCTAGGATCTTTGTCTCTTCCTTCCTCTCTATAGCCCTCCTCCACTCAGGTGGAATCATACTGCCCACATCCTTTGCCCAGCCCTGTGGCCAGGTCCAGGACAGGTCAAGTCCAGCCCAGCCTATCCTCTCACCAGCCCTGATGTGGAAGCTGGAGGAACAAGGGGGCAGAAGCTTGATGTCCCTTAAGCGATCATACTTTCTTCCCAGTGTGTTCTCCTATGGCTTTTCCACACCTGGCTCACCAGTCTGGGCAGAGTCTTTGCAGCTGGTTCTGGTTCCCTCCTCATTTAAAAAAAAAATTTTTTTTAACGTTTATTTATTTTTGAGACAGAGAGAGACAGAGCATGAACAGGGGAGGGGCAGAGAGAGAGGGAGACACAGAATCTGAAGCAGGCTCCAGGCTCTGAGCCGTCAGCACAGAGCCCGACGCGGGGCTTGAACTCACGGACCGTGAGATCATGACCTGACCTGAAGTCGGATGCTTAACCGACCAAGCCACCCAGGCGCCCCTCCCTCCTCATTAATAAGAAGGGACTTTCTCTGTCTGCAGGACCCTGAGTCACCCTTCTGGAGTTGAGATGGGACATTGGCAGATGTAGTTTTCCAGGACCCTGAAAAGAACAGGTGCCAAATGGGGGAAGAGACCCTTACCCCATCACCCCCATTGTCGGTCAATACCCACCCTGGCAGCCTGCCTGTACAGCTTCTGGCTTGGCAGCCCTCCCTCCCTCCCATCCTTTGGCACCCATTCCCTGGGTCTGCCACCCCAGGAAGAGAAATCATCCTAAACTGTGGGAAGAGAACAAAAACAGGCTTCCCATGCAGAGGAGCAAGATTCTTCTAGCCTAAGCCTGGGAGCCCTGTGAATTCAGCCTGTAGATGACCTTAACTGGACTATACACACACACACACACACACACACACACACACACACACTCAGAGGCTAGCAGTGGCCTCCCTGGGGACCCCACAGCTCCTCCCTAGAGTCCTGTGTGGTCAGAAATCATCAAACCTTCTACCCCATATGTCTAACTATGGCCCCATAGTTAGAGGCCATGCAGAGAAGAAAATGTCTGCCCCTCCTCGTCCTCTGGCTTCTGTTAATATCCACAACCACCACCTCATCCAATGATACCTTCTGTACTGAGCCAAGTGGAAGTCAGAAAACTGTTGAACCAGGCTCTAACTTTGGTCACACATGCACAAACAAACATGAGCAGAAGCATTTGGGAGGGGGAAGGTCAGGGAATGAGCACAGAGGATTCTGGAAGGATCTACCATGAGCCTCCAAAAGTGGATGGTGAGTTCTGTGGCTGATTGCTGGGAGGGAAATCTGGGATTCATTCTCCTTTCTGGGTGGGGGAGGTGAGCCAGTAGGCAGAGGCACATGACCTTTTACCAGGCAGACCAGGTGACTTCTGGGTTCTGGGGTCTGAAGCCCTGGCTCCCACACCTCATCCTCTTTTGTCACTTGTTTTCCTGTTCTGAGGCTGTGTGTTTAATGGCCAAGTCCTGACTTTCCCTCAGCCAGGTGGGAGTGGGGTAGGTGCAGAAACCTCAGCCTCCATCACCAGAAAGGGGCCTCCTGAAGGCCAGAACCTGTGTCCTCCAGCAGACACGGAATGACTTCTCCTGTCACAGCAGGTACTGATTCCAGAGGATGGACCCTGCCTCCCACCACCAGGCTGCGCACCCAGCTCTGGCCTCAGCGGCCCTCAGCTGGAGTGGGGGGTTTGGGCAAGAAGAGGCGGCAGGAAGAGACCTCCTGTCTCTGCCCTCTGCCCCCACCCCAAATTGCCTCCTTCACCTTTCCCAGGTTGTGTTTACCTTGGCCTCCTCCTCCTGCCCTGTTCTCCCAGCCGATCTGATTGCTGTAATTAGTTAATCAGTAACTGGCATAATTTCCTCCTGATTAATGCAGAAATAATCACCCGCCAGGGCTGCCAGCAATTTGCTTATCAGAGTCACTTTGAAACAGCTTTGAAAATGAGCGATTGGCACCTTCCTTGGGGTTAAAATTAGAGCCTGAGGAGCCCGCCCTGGGCCATGGGCGTCTGGGATATTGGGAGGGGCCCACAGGGGAGCCCCCACCCCACTCCCTGTGCAGGGGCCTCCCCTCTGGTCGGGGGCGGGGCAGGCACACCCTCGGCCTCCGGGGTCTCCCTCGGTCTCACCGGACTGACCTGTGAGCGGTCAAGGTCCTCCAGGCTGCTTCCGGTTAGCCCTGGGCTCAGCTGCACCCCAGGGCAGCACGGAGCTTCCGGAGCTGGCGAGCGCCAAGGTCCCCACGGCGTCTGGCTCCAAAAATGTTTGCCCAATGGATGGAGGAGAGATGCTGTTCCTGCCACCGCCACGCCTGCTACACGGGGCTCCCGGAGACACGGGGAGGCAAGGCGCACTTAACTCGCTCACACCTTGCAGCCAGGCGGTCATTTGAAGGGCGGGTGGCGGGGTACTGCGGCGCCTTCCGGGAAGGAGCTGGCAGGTGGAGACCAGGCATGAGGCTTGTCCAGGAGTAGGAGGCTGTTGGTAAAGGGACAGGGCAGGGCGATGGCCCAGAAGGAGGGGCCTGGCCTAGGTGGCAGTAACAACAACAACAACAACAACAGCAATGATAATAATAATAGCAGGAGTGAAAGACAACCACCCAACCTCTTATGGAGTACAGGAATCGTACTACCTTCTTTACATACATTATGTCATTTAATCCTTATGAGATAATAATAAACACTTAAGGAGCACATAACTATGTGCCAGTTCTGCTTCTTCATTTTTATAAATTTACTTTTAATTATGGAAAATTTCAAGCAAACACAGAGAGAATTGTAATAGCGAACAACTCCTAGGTACTCAACGCCCCGTTTCTGCAATTTATTAACACTTTCCTAATCTTGTTCCATCTCTTCCACCCTCCATTCTTGTACCTGTTTGAATATTTTAACACCAGTGCCAGTTCTATCATTTCACCTGTAAAATGAGATGCAGGTAAGAACATGATCCTCACCGGGTTGTTGAAGGATGTAATGAGATCGTGCATGCCTAGGTCTTAGGACACATATGCACGCCATAGATATTGGTTATTATTATGTAGAAGCGAGGGAGTGTTAAAATCTCATCTACATCTGTAAGGTCTAGAGGAGAAGCAACAGACAGGGCTGGGGTGTGAGAATCTCCAGGTGCTGGTGCTGGGGTTGTTGAGTCAGGTCTTGGGGTTTGGGGCAGGAGAGGCTGGCGTGATTGTTGTCAACGTTTCCTGTGTGCGTGAGTCACCTACGGAGCTGCGAATGGCAACCGCGTTCGCGTTCGTGATCACAGGGGCTGCTGTGGCCTTACAGCTGAGCTATGGCCCCTGGGCGTTCTTTTTGGCTCATCAAATGCATGACTCTCTCCCCAGGTCTCCTCTAGTAGCCTGAAGAACTGAAGGAGAGGGGCAGGTGGGTAGTCAGAGGCCCTGGAGGACTCGTTCCAATTCTCTCAGAAGGGGGCATCGTGGCATCAAGTCAGGAGAAAACGGGGCAGTCCCTAGAGTACCTCTATATGCTGGGGGGCTGGGGGTGCTGTGTTGTTGGTCCCAAGTGCGCTGCTGGGTAACGAGGGATATGGGAAAGCGGTGGTGGAAGCCGCTGTCCCTGGCCATTAGGAGCCCACAACCTGGTTGGGACACACTGAGTTAAACGATAATCTACAAGATGCACAACTGTCACATGGTGTGGTGTGATCGTCCAGGTCAGTTCCCAGGCCCGGCCTGCTGGGGACGTCCGAGCACACCTTGGACTCACGCTCCTGACTTGCAAATGCGTTGTCCTGCGCACACGTTGTCAAGGGGACACCTGTCACCGAGAAGCTTTTGTCAGGGTAAGAAATAAGCAGAGGTGACTACAGAAACATTTCTCTGTCAGACACGTGGGACTGTATGACTAGCTGCATTAAAAAAAAATAGCTCCACAAAAGATTAAAAAAAAATTTTTTTAATGTTTATTTATTTTTGAGAGAGACAGAGACAGAATGCATTTAGGTTAGGGGCAGAGAGAGAAGGAGACACAGAAGCAGAAGCAGGCTCCAGGCTCGGAGCTGTCAGCACAGAGACCAACGCGGGACTCGAACTCACAAACCATGAGATCATGACCTGATCCGAGGTCGGACGCCCAACCAGCTGAGCCTCCCAGGCACCCCTGGCTCCACAAAGGATTTTTAAAATGGACTTTGTTTTAAGTTTATTTATTTATTTCGAGAGAGAGAGAGAGAGAGCACGCGCGCACGCATGCATTCGAGTAGGGGAGGGGCAGAGAGAGAGGGAGAGAGAGGGAGAATCCCAAGCAGGTCCCACACGAGCCCAACCCCATGAACCCTGAAAGCATGACCTGAGCCGAAATCAAGAGTCGGATGCCCAACCAGCCGAGCCACCCGGATACCCCTAAAATGCACTGTATTTTTAAAGAATCAAGCTGTTTTCCATGCTTGGCAGCTGCCATCGGTCAGTTTGCAGAGAGCACCGGTAAACAAGCTTGAGGGATCGGGCATAGGAGGGGGTGTCTGTATTTCTGAAGGTGAGGCTGCAGCCCCCTCCCCTTGTCCTCCTTGTCACCCTCTCCCCACCCCTTTCTGGGAGCAGGGTTGGCCTCCTCCCTTTGACTGACAGTGACACTTTGTATCCATCTCCTTCCTTCTTGCAACTCTCACTCCCTCCATTTTGCTGACACGGAACTTAGTCACTTCTCCTACATCTCTGGCGGGCCCTCCTCCTACTCCTCCTCCTTTGCTCACTCCTCCCTCTGCCCTCCCTTTACATGCAGGCAGCCCCTCTGAGACTCCCTCCCCGGCAGAGTTCCATTCTGGCACCACCTGTCCCCGCCTGGTGTGAGCTCTTTGATTCTCTTGTTTTCAGCTCCTGTATTGCCACCAAGCAGACTCCCAAACACATCCCCATCCCTTATCCTGATCTTTCTCCAAGGACGCTGGCCGGCGTTCCCCTTGTGTACTGGACACTTCCACTAGGCTCTCCTGCTGCGACTTCAAATTCAATTTGTCTTTATCAATTTGTCATAATCTTCTTCTGCAAATTAGATTACCCTTCTGCAATCCCTAAACCCTCAACGGGCACCACCGCCCTTTCAGTGCCTTTATCCAGAAGCTCGGGAGTCACACCCAGCCCCCCCACCCACCCCATAACCATGTGGGTCCAGGGGCTTCCATCCTGGATCTGTCTTCCTCCTCCCTTCTCCTCGCCATCCCCCACTCCCCCACCGCCACCCTCCTGGTCCTCTCATAGGGACTCTGCCTCTCACTGTGTTCTGTCTCTCCTCCACCCTTCAAGCCATAATCAGGGTATAAAGTCCAGACCACTCAGGGAGGCACGTGTGAGCTCCCTGTGATGGGTTCTAACCAGTTCCTTCCACTGCACCTCCCTGTGCTCGCTTCCCTCATCCTAAACCCAAGCATCACCCTGGGTGTGGCAACGTCCACAGAGCAAACCAGGCACTTGCATACATTTGTCCCTCACCCTTCCCAGCCCCGTCTCCGATTTCTACCTCTCCCGTTCCTACTCATTTTACTACTCAGCATCAGGTCCAGCTGCAAATAAGAGAGACTTCAAATAATAATGCCTGAAGTTAGATGTTCTTTCTCTTTTATGCAGAAGTCCACATGGAGTGTTGCTTCATCAAGTCCTCAGGGACCGAGATTCATTCTAGTGTACTGGTTTCCCATCCCTAGGATGGCAACCTCACGATCCAAGAGGACAGCTAGAGCTCCAGCCTTCACCTCTGTGTTCCATGTAGCAAAGAGGGCAAAGGGTACGGGGGGACCTGATCAGGTGGGGGGCAGCGGTGCGGGTGGTGGAAGAATTCACCCGGTGTAGAAGAAAAGAGAAGTTTATCGAATACACCCCAAAGGAGCAGCCGGCAGGACAGAGAAGGAGAGACTGCTTTGAGGGGCCACAGCTATACGGCAGATTGAGGGGGTATGGGGACATATGCAATTTTCCCTTTCTTGGTAACTGTGCCTGGTTGTAAGTAGCCCATTGCTCAGTTAGGGCCTATGGTTTTCGAGGTGGGTCGCTTCCTGAGCCTGTTTGCGTTCAACGTAGTGGTCAGTGGTCGCTGCGGGTCCTTTTGTCTTACCCAGGTTTCCATTGCTCAAGCCTGTTGCCTAAAAGTGGCCTCTATGAAGGGCGTGTGTGACTGTGTTAAAGGAAGGCTCCCAGAGGTACTTATGCTGCTTTTCCATTTATATCCTCTTAGCCAGCTGCAAGGGAGGCTGGGAAATTTATTTTGAGTCATGTACCTGGCGAAACCTCTGATCTTGTAATATACTGTAGAAGAAAAGGAAAGAGGCTATTGGGGGAACTATTAGAAGTCTCTGATACCATCTGACAGAGACCCATTTAAATGCCTCTCCTTCAAGTGCTTTCTCAGAGCCCCACATGGAATTAACCACTTCTTCCTGGGCCCTTGCTACAGTACTTCTCAGAAATTCTCTCCACTGTCTATTGCAGTCAGTGGAGTTGGTCTCCCCTCCCAGACCGTGAACCCCTAGAGGCAGGGGAAGTGCCTCCTACAACCTCGAGCCTCCTCATGGCCAGTCACGAGTGCGGCAGAGCGGGCACTTGGGGAGCGCGTGTTGACCAGACTGAGCCCTCGAGCACCTCAGGTCCTGCCTCCCTGGGGAGCAACAGCATGGTTTCAGAGGTGCCTGGTTGTCGTCAGGATCACAGCCTGCTTGTGGACCTACCCTGTGGCTGTGTTTGTTTGCTTTCACATAACGGCACTTTACTGGGGTGTAATTTATATACCTTCAAGTGCCCTAATCTTAAGTCCAAATCAATGACTTTTGACAAGTGTACACACTCATGTAACCACCACTCAGAGCAAGAGATAGAACATTTCTAGCACCTCTAAAGACACCCTTGTGCTCCTCCCTAGTAATAGCCCTTGCAGAGGTAACCGCTGTCCAGGATTTTTGGTGGCTGTGGTTTTATGGGTGCTTATATTAACTTCAGCAACAATTGGCTGCTTGGTGGCTGTGTAGAAAGTAGGAACTGGGGTAGGGAAGCATTAATGTCCCTGCTCCAAGTCTTCTCCCATCTCTCTATGTGCCAATCATACTAGTCTTTAAGTTCCTTTAACTCACGCAGCTTTCTCTGGCCCCAGGGCCTTTGCACATGTCATTTTATCTTCCTGGAGTATTCTTCCTATGCTCATATGGCCTATCTTATTCCTGTTTGATCTTCAAGTCTCAGCTCAAGCATCACTGCCTCATGAGGCTGTCCGTACCTTACTCAGACTGGGCTCTACATCCCACAGCACCTGGCACCTTTTCTTTTGTAACAACCATCACCATTGTAAGTCTTTAATTCCTGCATGGCAGACACACCCCAAGATAGCCTCTCACTGAGTCACATATCTGAGTCACATATGATTTGTTTCTCATCAATAGACTATGTCAAGGGTTATAGGATTTCACAGTGCCAAATCAATTGATTTGGGGTTAATAAAAAATTTATTCTAAGTTAACCTTACTTAATCATGTTAAAGCTCCTATAAAAAGGACGGGGGACCTCCTTGAAGTCAGAGACTTTTCTCCTGGATTCAGAGAAGCAAGTTACCTGGAGTCCCACCTCTATGTTGAAATTAATTTGGTTGATGGAGCTTGGAAGCAGATCTCTCTCCAGTTAAGCCTCTGCTGAGAATACGGCCCAACTGATGCCTGGATGTAGCCTCGTGGGTCTGTGAGTAGAGGACCCAGACAAGCCACGCCTGGACTCTGGGCCCACAGAAACTGTGAGATAACAAATGTGTATTGTTTTAAGCTTCTAAGTTTGTGGTAATTTGTTACATCACAATAGATGACTGCCTTTACTAATACATCTGCCTTGGGGTTCCTGGATGGTTTCCTTGGTTGAGTGTCCGACTCTTGATTTTGGCTCAGGTCATGATCCCAGGGTTGATCTCAGGTCACGAGCCCCATGTTGGATTCTGCACTGAGCATGGAGCCTGCTTGGGAATCTCTCTCTCTCTCCCTCTCTTTTTTTCTCCCTCTGTCCCTCTCCTCTACTTGCACTCTCTCTCTCTCTAAAATAAAAACAAAAATCCAAAACTAATACATTTGTCTGCCTCTACCTCTAAACCATGAGATTCTTGGAGGCAGGGACCTTGTACACTGTGGCTATCCCTGTCTTCTGATGTAGAGGTTCTCAAAGTTTCTTGGTTCACAGTATCCTTAATGTCTTAATTTTTTTTCATGGTGTCTCTAGATCAAAAATACTAACACTTCTGTTAATTCGATAGCTACACCAAACAGCTTAAGTATTTATGTCCTAACAACTTAGTAGCCATTTGCAAAAAATAATGCACACAGATTAAAAGAAAAATTGTATTATTCTATTCTTAACTGCAATTATTTGCTCGTAGGACGTGTGTACCTGTCGGACACTGCACAACTTCTCCAACCTTGGAATCAGAGTCGACACCACCACACCACCCTCATCCTGGTTTCCTTTTCTACATTGATTTTCACTCATGGAGTGAAAATCTATCTTCGTGACATCATTGAAAGGAATGTAAGGCAAAGTAATAGTTGATGTGAATGTGAACCAGCTCAAGCTAGTAGCTTGCATGATGTACAACAGGTGTTGCTGTGTTATCTTTGAAAATGTCAAATGGGGCACCTGGGTGGTTCAGTTGGTTAAGTGTCTGACTCTTGATTTCGGCTCAGGTCATGACCTCATAGTTCGTGAGATCGAGCCCCGCATCCAGCTCTGCGCTGATGGTGTGGAGCCTGCTTGCGATTCTGTCTCTCTGCCTCTCTCTCTGCCCCTCCTCTGCTCAGAGGTACATGCTCTCTCTCAAAATAAATAAATAAACATTAAAGAAGAAGAAGAAGAAGAAGAAGAAAATGTAAAATGTCCCACAGCTCCCCTGTGAATTGACTGAGATGCCCCAGGGCTCCTTGACTGGCACAAACCATAAACCTGTATGTGGAAGGGACTCAACAAATAGTTCATGAACTGAAAAGCGACTGACTGCCTGAATGGGTGAAGCATGGTGGGAGGGGGGAGCCCAAAGAGGAAACAGAGCTTTGAGTGAAAAGGCCCCGTTCTTCTCCCCTAGCACAGTGGCTCTAGAGGGCTATCAGTTAGAGTCCAAACAAGACAGCAGAAACCACTCTAGATGTTTCAAAGAGGAGGAACTCAACACAGGGGATTGGTTATACAAGTGGTGGAGGACCAGAGAAGATGGACAAGGACTGGTGAGGTGACTCGGAGATTGGTGAGAGCTGGAAACTGCTCCTACCCTCAGGCTGTAGACACATAGGAAGGAGGGTATTACCCACAGCAGGCCTGTCAGGCAGGAACTGGAGCCATGAAGGAGACACAACACTGCTAAAGACGCCAACCGAGGCGGGGGGGGGGGGGGGGGGGGGGGCTCTCCCTTCTAATTGCCTTCCAAGCTCTCACCATTGGCCAAACCCAGCAAGACGCCAGGTGGCGCAGAGCCTGACAAACACAACCTGTAGGGGTCAGCCCCTGTCAGAGAGAAGAGTGGGGGAAGAGTAAAACAATAGACCTCAGAAGGGGCCCAGGAACTGCTCAAGAGAGGTGGAATGAATTAACTGTGTCTGGGATAGAGACTGGGCTGGGAGGAGGGTCCCTTCACCCAGGCCCTTACCCTGGCGTGGGAACAAGCAGGTATCATTCCGAGAAGGGTCAACATGTCCAGGACTGGCCTGAAATGGACACCTTCTGTTCTCCTGGACGCCGGGGAGGCCCCTCCTCCCAAATCCAGAACTGAGACCAGGCCCACTATAGACCTTTGGAGACAAGCCTGTTGCCAAGTGGCTGAGTGACTTCTGTCAGGTCACTTAACCACTCTGAGTTCTGGCCTTCTCACTGTAAAACAAGGTCTCGGACAAGATGACCTCTTGGATTCTTCCTATCTTTAGGGTCCTTCGACACATGACTAAGCCAGACTTTGAAGAAGTTCCAGAGGGGCAGTTTGTAGATGGGGGAAGGGGTAAGCAAGAAGGTGGGGCCAGATTCCACTCATTTATCTAGGGAAGCAGGGGCTAGAGGCAGGTCACCGGCCTCGCTGGCAGGATCTGGGGGAGTTGCCTTCTTCCTGGAGGTACTGCCCGTGCCCAGGAGCTTTCTCCAGAGGGACAAGAGGCCCCAAACAGTCTACACTTCTTAAAGGGTGGAGAGAACTTGGTGTCTGGGAGAGAGGATCATCTAACTCTGGAGGCATCTGCAGTGATCCCAGGGAGGGGAATAGAGCTTGGGAGATGGATTCAAAGACCCAGGAAGATTGGAGCAGGACGAGGAGGAGTGAACTGGACCAGAAGTTGTCAAGTGACTCATAGACCTGGAGAATGTCAGAACTGGAATGCACTTGACATATTACCTAGTCCAGTCCTGTTGCTTTCCAACGAGGAGACTGAAGCCTAGAGAGGGAAAGTGACTTGACCAAGACTCCTCCTCTATTACTAGCCAGCCTCTGACTCCCAGCTCGGGTCTTTTCTGAAGCATAGCAGCCTCCCACATCACACTCAGACCAAAGCTGACTTGATCTGGGTCCTCCTCTCTAAGGACTCTGGTCTGGATTCTTTGTTGCTCTAGAAAGTGAACTGAGCAGTGAGTTTTCATTAAAACACAAGTTTAATATGCAGTCCTACTAGAATGTCAGCCCCATGAAGGCAGGAATGTTACCTGCTTGTTTTTCCTACTGTACCCCCAGCGCCTAGAGCAGCGTCTGCCAAGTGGTGCTCCCACTCGGCAGTCTCAGTCTGCCGGGACGATGTTCTAGGCACAAAATGTAACAAATGGTGGGTATTTCCAGGCTTTGGCTGGGGGAGCCGTTTGAGATCCCCCCCAACTCAGGAGTGCTATGCTCCTCATGCTCGCTCTGAACAGCCACCCCATGGGCCCCAGGGGAGACTGTTCGAGCTCTCCTCAGCTCCCCCTGCCAGTTTTCTCATCTAAGAATATCTTTAGCCGGATCTGCTTGGTCAGAGTCTCTCCTCCTTCCCCTTCACTCCCTCCTTCCGAACATCCTGTGGAGCCCCGTGCAGGGGATTAAGAGAACAGTGCCTAAGACCCTCCCTCCCTCTTGGCCCCAGCCTGGCATCACCCGCGGAGCTGTTTAATCTGAAGATGTTTTCTCAAGAGCCAAGCTCACATTCTCAAATGCTCAATAAGCATTTCCTCCTGGATGGTCATTATGGGTTGAATTGCGTCCCCTAAAAAGATTTATGAGGGTACCTGTGAATATGATCTTATTTGGAAATCATGCCTTTGGCAGATGCAATCGATATTAGATCGAGATAGGCTCGGAATCCAGTGACGGGATGTTGTTTTTACGAAGAGAGAAATTTGGACACAGATGCAGGGAGCATGCCATGTGTCAAAAGAGACAGAGATTGGAGTGATGTGTCTACAGGCCAAGGAACACCCAGGATTGCTGGTCAACACCAGAATCTAGGAAGGGGCAAGGGGAGTTTCTTCCTTAGTGCCTACGGAGGGAGCATGGCCCTGCCGCACCTTGATTTTGGACCTCTAGCCTCCATAACGGCGGGAGAAAACGTTTCTGTGGTTCTAAAAACTCAACAAACATCCCAAACAGAGATCATCACCTTCCTTGTCAAGGCTGTGCCTCTGGCAGCCGCCCTCCACCCACGCTTCAGGTCTGAGCTCCGTCTCGTCCCATTCCTTGGCAAATCACTGCCAACTGTTGTGGTCTGCCCTGCCCCTCTGTCCCTCTCCTCTCCCCCCACCTTCTTAGTTTACGCCCTCATCTGGATCTCGCGACCCCTGCCTCCGATCCATCTCACACAAGATTGGATGATTAATATTCCATCATGCAGCTATCCCATGATACCCCACTGCTCTCTAGCTAAAAATCCAAACAAACCTCCTTTGTAAGGCACCCTGCTGACGGCCCAGCAAATCCCCTTCATTTGGCACGTGCTCTTATCCCCCAGCTGTTGGGAGCATTGACTGACAATAACTCACAACCGTTCCTTCTTTGGAGAATTGCCCTGGGCCAATGGGAGCCATCTTTTCCAGGAGCTATGTCCTCTGTACCAAGGGCAGCCCGCAGCAAATGACTGACTGATTCAGGGGCACAAAAGGCCAGCCCCCTTGCCTCAAAGCAGGGCTAAATCTGTGGTATAATTCATTCTCCAGAGCTTCCTGGGGGATCAGGCTGAAGCCAGACTCTGGGCAGAGACCATATCCTTCCTTGACCCCTTCCCCTGCCCTACCCTGTTCCCCAGTTTCTCCTGAGAGTTTTATCTCCATAATCACATCACTGAATATGTGTCCCGGGCTTTGCTTTCAGGGACCCCCCCTAAGATGACCCTAGGTAGAGCAATGGCATTTCTTAGTAAAATCCACACCTTTTTACTTGGCATTCAAGGCCCTCCATGGTTATACCCAGAGCACCTATGTTCCCACCTTGAGTCCCCTCTTTCCCCGTCCCTTGTACTATGCTGGTGCTAAACATGGCATATCATCGACCTGCATACTGAATCAGGCAGGCGTTCCTCTATTTCTCACCTCTGAGCCTTTTCTATGCTCTTCCTCCTGCTGGGCCTCCCTACTCTGCCTCCCTCATCCACACACATGGAAGCACTTACCAACTCTTCAAGAACTGCCTTCACCAAGTTTTCCCAGCCCGCGAGCAGGAAGTCCCATTTTCCGTCTTTGATCTCCTAAGCGCATCCTGTCTCTCTCCAATGACATGAATCACTTTCTGCTCAGGAATCGTAGGGTAATACCAAGTTAAGTGGCACAATTTCTGTCTCAGTTGAGGCCCCAAGTTACCAGGTGCCAACTGGCCCATATCCAAATTGGGGTGCAAGACCACTCCAGCGGGACCTCCTTTGTAAAGGAGGTGGCCGAGAGCTGGCCCTCACCTCCAGGCCATCGGACAGATGGGGAGGCTGAGAAGTCGGAGGTTAGGAGGGGCGAGCTATTGGTGAGCTGAGTCTCATGATGGCAGATGGGTCAGCATTTGCAGGGGTTAAAGATGCTGAGGATTTCCCATGGAGCATCTGGGCACCAACTGGGATTCTTTTCAAAGCGATGGTCTAGCAGATGCCCAGAGAGGAGGGCAGATGAAATGACAGCTGGAGAGTGCCACACCCATGTCAGGGAACAACCACAGGTGAGAAAGCCCGGCAATGGGTTCCCACCAGAGGAAGAGGCAGCTTTGTGCACCTGCTGAGCCCCTGGACCCTCACACTACAGTATGTGACAGAACCAGGCAAGCAAAACCTTTCGTGCCCCAAACCTGGGGAGGACAGAAGTGGCCTGGTGATTGGGAAAGGGAAAGGGGGGGGGGGTCTATCAAGGAAAAAGAAGAGAAGCAAGTGAAATATGTCTCCCCCCTTCCCACAGCAGAGTGAGGCCCCACTTGGGGCAGAGAGCCAGGGAGGCGCTTGAAATGTATGGGACAGTGCCTCTCTGACAAGCTGTGGACCGGACTTAAAAAAACATGCAAGCTGTATCATGGAGAATTTCAAACATATCCCAAAGTAAGAGAAAAGTCTACTAGATTCCCACTCGCTCTGCTTCTGTAGCCCGGTTTCATCTGCACTCCTGCTCTTTTCCCTTCCCCTTAATGGACTAGATGTTTTCATTAGCAAACGAAAATTTGCTTTTGTTATACCGGCAAATGAGAACTTACTGCCTAAGAATAGTTTTGGCTCTGTGTGGCCTTGGGATAGTGGTTATAATTACTATAGTGCTATAGTCACTGTGCTATAGTTACTTCCAGGGCATGATCTCCATCCTTTTTTTTTTTTTTTATGTTTATTTATTTTTGAGAGGGAGAGAGAGAGAGAGAGAGAGCGAGCAGGGGAGGGACAGAAAGAGAGAGGGAGAGAGAGAATCCCAAGCAGGCTCCGCACTGCCAGCCCAGAGCCCGATGCGGGGCTTGAACTCATGAACCGTGAGATCACGACCTGAGCCATAAACAAGAGTCGAACGCTTAAGCGACAGAGCCCCCCAGGTGCCCCTGATCCCCGTTCTTCTGACCTGGAAGATGCAGGCCAAGGAGGTCCTCTGGGAATGATCACATGCCGGGTGGATGGCAGATGGTGATGACAACAGTGGTGACTAAGAGGGTCAATGGATGGCGTGTGTGGTTGGAGAATGGGTGACCCGCGGCTGGGTGGCATGTGGACAGATGCTGGAATCGTGGTAACTGGTTGGAGTGTGGTGACGTGTGCGGGCACACGGCTGGCATGTCTGTGGCATGTAAGTGGGAAACTGGATGATGTGTCGGTTGGCACCTACGTGGCATCCAAGCAAGGAGGTGCGTGGGTGCCGGCTGGTTCGCTGTGGGCTCAGGGTATGTGATGATTTATCTGATTTGCCCTCCGCTGTGCTTCCCCTCCCGGCGGCTGACTGCATCTCATACATACAAAGGTTCTTATCACATCAAGAATTCATAATCATCCCAAAATATTCAATGGGGACATGAAATATTTACACACGAGGCGCCAGACGATGAAATGAAACGAGCCTGTCCCCAGACCCTGATAGAAACCTCTCTCCTGCAGGGACAGGAATGGGGCTCAGAAGCGGGGGCCTCTTCATGGGTTCCTGTTTGTCTCCCAGAGCTCTGGGGCCCACAGGACATATACCATATGTGCCCTTGTTTGGTGGGGGAGAAGCAGATCTCCAGACTCCTCCCTGTTCCCTGTGTGGGCAGGGGATGGCTGCGGGGGTCGCGGGAAAGCCGAGAGCCGCCAGTCCTGTATCATAGGAACCCAGAATCTTGGAAATGGAAGCTATCGCATCATTCACTCACCTTCTCCACAAAATGCTGCAGGGATCCTCATTTTATCTGCTTGCTTAACTCCACCAACGGGAAGCTCAACCCTTATTCAACAGCTAGTGTGACTCATGATTAGAAAGCTCCTCCTTGTATTCAAATGCCTGTAAACTCCATTTGCCAGTCTTCTTCAGCCTGACGACATTTCAGCTCCCTCTGGGGGTCACCTTGTCCGTCGCCCTGCCAGCCTGGTCCTTAGTATCTTGAGGCCCCCAGCCCTGCCACCCGCCCTGGGATGGCCCAGAGCACAGATAGGCCCCTGAGCAGCTGTAATGGCATCGTCTGTTTAATTAGCATGCAATTAGCCTAATGCATATTTTAACATCACACCAGAGCTGCTTATCAATCATCTGTAGCCAGGGACAGACAGACAGACTGGGGATCTGCAAAGCTAGGAGAAAGGAGATCTTCTCAATGACTTTTAGGGGCACAGCACCCCCAGAGGGTTACAGAGAAGCCTGAAGGGTTGTGCCGTGTTAAAAGACCCAAAGTCCTTCCCTCCGGCATCCAGGGCAGGAAGATGATGCTCAGGCCTCAGTTTCCCTGGTTGCAACCCTCACTTAGGCCAGCACTAATCTCCGCCATCAGGCTGGAAATCCTTGTCCTCTTTGAGGACAAGTACCCTGTCTTCTCTTTCCTCCCCTGAGCCCTTCCCACTCCGCCTGGAATTCCCAGCTAAAAACTATGATCCAGAACAGAAAGAGCACTGGACTGGGAGTCACCGGATGTGTGTGTTATGTTGGCCAAGTTGTGTCTTCTGGCAGAACCTGTTCGCACCGTGGTGGGGTAGAGACAACAGAGGCTTGCAAGCTTGATCAGTGTTTCATTTCAGCTCTATCACAGGCTAGCTGGGTGACCTTAGGAAAGTGTCTTAACCTCTCTGAACCTCCGTGTCCTCAAATGCAAATGGCTCATAATAATACCTACCTTATGGGGTTGGTGGGAGAATTAAATGAGTTAACACAGTGCCAGCACTTATAGTACCGAAGACATGATATTTTCCTCCCTCCCTCCCTCCCTCCCTCCCTCCCTCTGTCCCTCCGTCCCTCCCTCCCTGCCTTCCTCTTTCCCTTCTATCTCATACTGTCTGGAATTCACACGTTCCTCCAGGGTTTCTGGCCACTTTGCTGGTGGGGAGGTGAGACTGGATCTCTGGGGGACAAAATAACCGCTATTGTCTATAAGAGCTCTTGGGTGGAGCCCTGAGTGGGGAGAGCTGGGGGTGGTGCTGAGCAGGCAGAGGTAGCCTTAGATGGGTGAGGCAGGGCATTCCTGACTGACACCTTTTCCATGAGGATAAACTGGAATGTGACATTGTTACTGCCAGATCCTGAGTGGCAGAACACAGAGGAGCCTAAATATTTCATGGTCAAATTCATCAATAATGGAGACCGAGACTAAATTACATAACTGTCACCTTTCTGTTAAATAGTATTTTCTGGAAGGGGAGGGGGTTGGGAAGGGGCCATGGAGGCCTTTACTGAAAATCATGAATGATTTAGGCCAGCAAATAAAAGGGATCAGGAAGAAAGGAAGGGAGAGGGATTTTCTAGGACCACCTATCTCATCCTCCAGGGGTAGCTGGATGGAAGCTGAAAGGTGTGAGGGTCTTGGGGGAGAGGGTACCGGGTATAAGGCTTTGGGGGTTGGGTCACACCTTCCAGAACAGAGTGGGGTGATTCACGTGCTAACCTGAGTTTCACTGTCACTAGATCCTTTTTCATGGAGGTGGACAGAAAGAAGCTCAGAGACAACTATAAATCAGGGGCTCTGTCTCCCCATCAAACTGTATTCTGAGTGTAGGCGCTTGTCTCCACCATCAGACCAGGGACTCCCTGAGGCAAGAGCTTGTCTGTCCCATCGAAACAAGGGCTTCCTGAGGGCAACGGCTGTTTCTCCTTCTTGAAGGCAGGAGCTGTGTCTCACCCCATGAAACGGGGTTCCCAAGGGCCTGTGCCTTCCTCATCAGAGAGCTCCCTGCGGACAACAGCACGCCCTCCTCATCAGACTTGGAGCCCTCGAGGGCAGGAACTGTGCCTTTCTGACAGACCCAGGGCTCCCCCACCGCATGGGCATGTCAGATCAGGGGTTCCCGGAGGGCAGGCATCCTGTACCCCCCGTCAGAGCGGGGGGGCCCCTGCAACCAGGAACTGTGTCTTCTCCATCAGACTGCACGCTCCCTGAGGGAGGTAGCTCAGTCTTTTCCTCACCTTCGTTCTTTGTTCAGCAGAAGAGGGAAGGCATGAGGCCAAGTGCCCAGCGTCTCAGGGCCTCGGCAGCAGGGTGCCCCTCCCCTCCCCAGGAGGGAGCCTCAGTGGGCGTGTGTGCAAACTCACCCTGCACCGTCAGCCCTTCGTGGGAAGGGTGAGGGTTGGGAGCACTATGCCCGCTAAGTGTATAATTACACAGTACTTGGGGTAATTTTCCTCTTCCTCAAGAAGCGCACGTTGGCCCTGATTTTCCTATCTGCAGATTGTAAGCTCGTAATTAGCAGCAAATTACCCACACAAGTGACAAATTTTTGTGCTTTCAAGTAAACAGACAAAATACCCACAGTTCATAAATTGCCTCTCGGTGCCGCAGCCACCTGGCTCCCGGCGATGCCCAGCCTGCCCACACGTGGCAGAGAAGGGGGGTGGAGAGCCAGCGTGAAGGCCAAGGCTGCAGTCAGAGGGATGACGAATACACCGGCTCGCTTTAGAATCAGTCCTTCCCACTCACCAGCCAGGGTGGCGGGTCAAAATCCTTGGTCCAGGTCAGCTTCATGGTGCTCGCTATGGATGTGAAGCACTGGGGTAGCAGCACCAGCCTGGAGGGTAAGAAATAGGTCCCCGGGCCGCCGTGTGTCACCCAGGATTTCATTGAAGCTGACCCCGTGTCTTCTCTCAGCCAGTATCACCTTGTGTAGGTCACACAGGCCTGCTGAACATGACCTCTTCCTTGTTTGGGAACACAAGTCTTACCTGTTCGGTGCCGTGGATTCTTTGGAGACAAGGAGGTAATTAAGGTTGAAGGAGGCCATAGGGTGGGGTCCTAATCTGATAGGACTGACATCCTTCTAAGAAGAGGAAGAGACACCAGATCTCTCTCCTTCTCTTTCTCTCTCTCTCTCTCTCTCTCTACCCGGCCCCCTCCACGTGCACGCAGAGGAGAGGTCAGGTGAGGACACAGGAAGAAGGCGGCTGATGTAAAAGAGATCCCACCAGGAACCAATCCTGCTGGCGCCTTGATCCTGGGCTTCCAGACTCCAAAACTATGAGACAATAAATGTCTATTGTCTAAACCACCCAGTCTGCAGAATTCTGTCAACGGCAGCCTGAGCAGACTAACATACCACGTGGCTTCTCTGAGCCTGTTTCCTCACAGGCAAGACAGGGGTAACCGTGGAGCCTCACGTAGGACTGTAAGGATTAAATGAGACAAGGTATGTAAAATTCTTATCAGCATTCCTGGTCCATGGCAAGTGCTCAATTGCTGTGCTGTTATGAATGTAGGAGGATGCTAAGCCCATCAGCAATGACCCCCTCATCCTACAGTGACCTCATGCCCAGCATGGCCCCCTCGCCAAACTTGAAACAATGAGAGCCCGGGGTTGGCCTCCCTCTTCCCTGGTCCCTGGGAGAAAAGAAGAGTAACATTTACCTTCCTCCTAATTTTGTCCTTTTCAAATGTCAACAGGGAAGGGAGGGGATTCTGTTCCTCTCTCAGCTCCACACGGGCCCTCCCTAGCAGAACACTTCACTCCCTATCTCCTTGTCTGCTTCTGTGGGATGGGGGAGGAGTGTGAGGGCGGATATCCTCCGGGATCCCTGGAGGATCAGGGTGGCTCAGGGGCAAACGAGGCCACCCCTGTTGGGGTGCAGAGAGCTGGGGCGCTTCCTGGAACCAGGTAATGTGGAAAGAGATGTGGAAGGTAATGAGACAGTGGCAGGGGACACAGGTCCATCTGGCCCTTTGCCTCAGGATCGATGGTAGTTCTGCCTATCGACGCATCCTAAAGTAGCCCAAAACTTAATAGTTTAAAACAATAAACGTTTTATTTGGTCACAGTTCTGTGGGTCAGAAATGCAGACAGGTTATGCCAGGGGCAGCTCATCTCTGATCCCTGTAATGTCTCCTTGGGCTAGAATGTCTATGGCCTCTTCATCCACAGGTGGGAAGGCTGGAGGCCAGTTGGAATGTCTTGACTGGGTCGTTTATCTGGCTTCCTTGGTTCTCAACCATGTAGTCCTGGGGTCTCTTCTCCCCATGGGGCTTTTCCAACCTGGTGGTCTTTCCTGAAAGGTGGCTGAACTTCTTATGTGCGGTTCAGAGCTCACAAGAGTTCAAAAGTGGACGGTATGGGGCGCCTGGGTGGCTCAGCTGGTTAAGCATCCAACTCTTGATTTTGGCTCAGGTCACGATCTCATAGTTTGTGAGTTCAAGCCCCGTGTCGGGCTCTGCGCTGACAGTACAGAGCCCGCTTGGGATTTTTTCTCTCTCTCCCTCCCCTCTCTCTGTGCCTCCCCTGCAGGCATTCTCTCTCACTCAAAACAAATAAATAAACTCAAAAAAATAGATCCAGAAGTGGAAGCTATTGGGCAGTGGTGTGCTGGTAACGAACTGGCTTTACAGGAAAAAAAAAGGGGGGGGGGCAATGAAAAAGGAAGGAAGGGAGAGAGGGAAGGAGGGAGGGAAGGTCCTTGGTTTATAGTATTTGCCAATTTCTGCAGTATACATACTTCCACCAAGACTAATTTCAAGCTACCAACTTGATGTTGATCAACTCATAAAATTCCTCAAAATTTAACGAACAGCTCTTGCAAGCTAATACAAACCAGGGGTGCACGCAGGGCTTATTAAGGAATTTCAGCCAGGAATTGAGCTAACATCCCTTCTGCCATATTCTACTGGTTAAGGCAGGTCTCGGGTTGGTGCAGAGTCAGTGTGGGAGGGGAGTACACAGGCCATGTTGCATGGAGGTGTCCTTCTTTGGGGACCACCAAAGTAGCAGCTCACCAGGGACGGTAACACTGATCACAGCTATCATTTCATTGTACCAGATGCTCGGGACAGGCATTTGGCAAATATTACCCCTTTCCGGCCTGAGGAAGTATTTAAGATGAAGGCCCTGAGATCAGAGAGGGTGGCAAAGTGCCTAAGCCTTAGATCCTATTGCCTCCAGCATGGAGGCATCTCCTCTCTAGGAGGGCAGGGATGTTATAGTTATTAGATGGTATTAGGGAGCTTCAGAGTTTTGGGGAGCACAAGAAACAGATTCTTATTAAACGAGTGTTGTCACATCTGGGAGTACGGTGGGGAGTGACATGAATAAACATGAAGGGGAGGGACAAAGAGGGTATGAACTAACTCACTGAAACCCTATAATATAAAGGAGGCTACCGGGAACAAGTGTGGGGGCAAAACGAGGGTGCCCTCCCCATCCCATCCCAGCACCCCTGCAGCTGGGTAAACTCAGGATTCCAACCAGGGGCGATGCCACAGGTCTGCCGTGTTTCCAGATTTCTGACAGCTACTAATTGGAATCCTGAGAACTCTTGGAAATTCCTAAAAGCACAAATTATTCTGTATTTTCCAGAACACGATACTTACGCGTTTTAAATGAGCGACAATAAATAACAAACAGCGAATCCTTTTTCTGTCATAGGGTTGTGCTAAACGTTTCAGAGGTCTTTTGTTTCTAAAAAAAAAAGATATAATGTTAAATGCATGGCTTATTATTGCTATGAACCAATATATTTTGACAAGATTATATATCTCAATAACATGTAAAATTGCTCCCTACCTGAAATTGACACTTGATAGGAGAAAACATTAAATGAAGATGTAAATATCAACACAAAATTAATGATAAATAAAAATCATTAAAAATTGAAAGATAACAGAAATATTTAACATTTAAAAATTTTCATTCTTGGGGCGCCTGGGTGGCTCAGTTGGTTAAGTGTCTGACTCTTGGTTTCGGCTCAGGTCATGATCTCACAGTTTGTGAGACAGAGCTCGGAGTCTGGCTCTGCAATGACAGTGAGGAACCTGTTTGGGATTCTCTCTCCCTCTCTCTCTGCCCCTAGCCTGTCCTCTCTTTCAGTCTCTTTCAAAATAAATAAATAAACATTTTTTAAAATGTTCATTCTTAAAACATTTTTATTATTTTTTTTAAGTTTATGTATTTATTTTGAAAGCGAGAGAGAGAGAGAGAGAGAGAGAGCACAAGTTGGGGTGGGGTAGAGAGGAGGAGAAACAAAATCCCAAGCAGACTCCACACTGTCAGTGCAGAGCCCGATGTGGGGCTTGAACTCTTGAACTGTGAGATCATGACCTGAGCAGAGATCAAGTCAGATGCTTAACTGAATGAGCCACCCAAGCTCATTAAAATTATATATATATATATATATCTCATTAAAATTATATATATATCATCATATATATGATGATAAATATATATCACCTATATCATTTTAATGTTTATTTACTTTTGAGAGAGAGAGAGAAAGAGAGAAAGTGCGGGGGAGGGACAGAAAGAGAGGGAGACAGAATCCGAAGCAGGCTCCAGCCTCTGAGCTGTCAGCACAGAGCCTGACACATGGCTCCAACTCATGAACCATGAGATCATGACCTGAGCCGAAGTCAGATGCTTAGCCAACTGAGCCACCCAGGTGCCTAAAATGATATTTTTAAAACACACAACACATTATTTGATCTGACAGTCTTGATCTTTGTTTTACAACAAATATTCCAGATACAGAAAAAAAAAATCGTTTTTGTTGACATTATTTGAACCATCAAGCAAATGTTCAAAGTATTTTCAGCTTGGGTGTTAGGGCACACGGTACTTCATATATGCTCTCTCTTTTTTTTTTAAACAATGAAAATCTTTGTGTGCCTGCCCTGATTTTTTTTTTCTGTCATTGAAATTGATATTGCTTTTGCTCATTCAGATTTTAGATCAGTTTCTAATTTCATGTCTGAGAATTCCACAACATTCCTATTTCCTTCTCTACATTTCTTCCACAGTGAGTAGCTAAGCACAGGCAAATGCCAGTGACCATCCCTGGTAAGTACTTAAAGACGGTAACATTCATATCCTAGCAAGGTTAACAGCACTTCACATATCAAAATTGACAGTTTAAGGGCTTATTTTGCTTCCAAAATTTATTTCTTAGAGTACTGATAATAGGATTTATATGAAGTATACCATGCATATAAACTTCTTAACATTTATTTTACTTGTAACAATGTCTCACCATTGGTAGCACACAGGGCCACAATCACATCTTGATATAATGGCAATAGCTATGAGCAAGACTGATTGCTTCTCACCTATGAGCTCTTGTCCCAGTTCCCAGAGATGTTGACATTAACCTTCAACTCCATGGTGAAGGACTGTTTCCAGCTCTTGTTTTCAACTTGACATCAGTTGATCCTTACAAACCAGCAACATCTCTATGCTGATTATGAAGCCTTAGTTCCTGCAGGGGAATTATAACACTTTTTTTTCCATTTTTCAGTTTTCTTGACTTTTCTTCAGATTTTGAATTCAAGAAAGAGAATTTCTGAGAAATGCTGGTAAGACACTACTGTGTTGTAACGCTGGGTCTATAGCATGGCTGAAGGGATGTGAGCTCTATCCAAAAAAAGTGAAGTCTTGACATGCCTACTCCTAGATGGGATGTTATGGCCTAGAGGTTGGAAAGGTCATTAAAGAGAGGGCTGGACTCCAGTAGAAAGACCACCCAACCATGTGGGCTCCCCAGTGCTCTGTTTCCCCTGCTGACCTCTTGCAAGGCAATGTGCCCCAGGGACCTGTTTTTAGCTCCTTTCTTGTCTTCATCTTCACACTCTCTGGGGCACCCCATTCCTGATCTTAGTTTCATTGTAACGATGAAACCCAAATTCACATCTCCAGCCCAGACCCCTCCCACTTTTCTACCTAAAGATCCATTTGCAAGTTTTTTGCTTCCAACCACATGATTCCAGACTTTGCTGGTTTAGAAGTCAGAATATCCAAGGTAGAAATGCTTCTACGAGGAGAAAAAAATGGTTCCACTAAACTGGAAGTTGAGTTGTTACCAGGCCCTTTTGTTTCTCATGCACAAAAGGGATTATAGCGCTGGTTGGGGCAACTCTAATTATCACTGGGAAACAGTGGGACAGGGAGGTGTTTGGGGCATTTCCTAGTACTTCTAGGTCAAGTGGTAAACGTTAATGGAAGACCATAGCAACCCAAACAGGCAATACCATCCAAGTCTCAGCCTTCTCCAGGCAGAAGGTTAAGATTGCCCACCCCCCCACCCCCCCAACAAATGAAGAACTCTGAGTAGCTGACATACTTGTGAAAGGCAAATCGGAGATGGGATAAAATGACAAATATGAGCTATGGTCTTGTGATTAAATGCAGAAGTGAGAACTATAGTATTCACCCATATTGTACTCCTTGCTTTGAGATGGATATATTGATCTATTTTATTTTGACAAAATTTCCTTCTTTCTCCAATCCTGATATCCTATTATTTTTATATAGTGACATTTTTGATGGTTCTATTTGCAATTTGTTGGATAGGTTATAGAATATCAAGATTGGATCATGATGGAATTAGAAAAAGAATGTGTCGTAGACTCTGGGCCTGGAGTTCTCTCTTGTCCAGTGAGAGAGTGGGACGCAGGATTAACATGCTAGAGAGGCTAATGTCCAGGAGGAGACAAGAGCCCCAAGTAAGGGTCCTTGCTCTGTTTTTGTTAGGATCAGAAGGCTTACAAGAGTGATGGGCATACACAAAGAGACAATGAAACTGTGAACACTAACTCATGGGTGTGGGGAAAAGGGGGTTTTGAAGATATGTGGTCTTAGGGGTTTAGGTTAATACAAAACAAAATTCTGGTGCGGGGTGGAAGGTTGTTTACAGCAGACATGAGGGCCATCTCTATTTACCTAAACTGCCTAGGGGACAAGAAAGACAGAGCATGCACTTCAAGGTCAACAAGGCACCTTTCTTTTGCTAATTAGGCACCTTTCTTTTGCTAATTAGATCTACTCTGGGCAACTTTGCCCTGTTGTGGCCTAAAGTCCTGTTTACCTATTTTGGTCCTTCTTTCATGTGAAAGCAGCTTTCTGCTATTGTACTAAGTTGGGGGGGCGTTTCAGCCCTGAACACCTAATCTTGTTTACCTCATTTTTGATGCTTTCATCCTGAGGCTTTTCTATTCTTGTATCTTTGTCCTATACTGGGGGCCTTTGCCCTCTTTACCTAATCTTGGGTGTGTTCATCCTGTCGCTAATTCTTTATGCCTTGTTAACCCTTTGGTGCAGGCTCAGGGAATTCCTAAGCTTATTCTCCACAGAATGGACATCCCAGTTATCTGGGTTGAATGACTGATGTAAATTTGGGTTGTCCCCCTTTGGGGAGAAGGGTTAAGTTTTCATTTGTGAGGAATTAATTACATTCCATTAGGCAGAAGCAGGTTATGATGGAGACTGCTCATGGTGGGTAAGTTTAAGAATGGAAGAAAGGGGAGGGCCGGCATGGCATTTGGTTAAGCGACGAACTCTTGATTTCGACTCAGGTCATGATCTCAGGGGTCATGGGATCGAGCCTTGTGTCAGGCTCTGCACTGACAGTGTGGACCCTGCTTGGGATTCTCTCTCTCCCTCTCTCTCTGCTCCTCCCCTGCTTGAGATCTCTCTCTCTCGAAATAAATATTTTTTTTAAGTTAAAAAAAAATAATGGAAGAAAGGTATATGTTGATGTTGGGCAGCCAAAACAGGGATCATGGTGGACCTCTGCCATTCTTCTTGTTTGCCTATATCTTTTAAACTTTCTTCCTTTATCTGGGACTTCCTTACCCACTTTTCCCCTGAGTAGAAGGCAGTAGAGCTCACTTTCCCAGGATGCCTTGCACCAGGCATCTAACTAAATAACTAACATTTTTTGAGCACTTGGATTGTGCCAGCCACTGTGCTAAGAACTTTTCCTGCTATATCTCAATACTTACAACTACTTTATATGGTAAGTACTATAGCTTCATATTGGAGACAAGGAAACAGACTCAGAGAGGTTAGGCAACTTGGCCAGGGTTAGGTAACGGTCTGACTGCACTGACTGTACTCTTAACCATCTGCCTCCAGGCGACATCTGTGTTCGGTGGGAGAACACACAGATTAATGTCACGATAATCTCAATGTGTTGAGGGTATTACTCTGGGAGCAAGGAGAAGCAACTAGTGGAGATCCAGGAAGACTTCTGGGAAAAGACATAACCTGAGCTGAGTCTTGAGGGATGTGGGGAACAGGTTAGATAAAGGGGGACGGGCAGGGCACTCCAGACTGGGAACTGCATGTGCAAAGGCCCAGAGGAATAACTGGCATGACTGCAGTAGCCATATTTCAGTGTGTGGCAGGGAACAGAGGGGAGGAAGGCAGAGTCCAGATTCCTCAGAGTGCCTCGTGCTAAGCTGAAGAGTCTGAACTTGATCCTGGAGGCTATGGAGGGCAACGAAGGGATTTGCAGTGGATTTGTGATTTGGAAATCTCTGGCAGAGCAGCAAGATGGCTTGTGGGGTGTGTGGGCTGGAAGCAGGGAGCTTGAGGAGGCCTTAGCATAATCCAGGTGAGAAATGAGCAGAGTCACACGAAAGAAGCCGCAGTGGTCGGGAGGGGAAATGGACAGAGGGGATGGATATGACAGACATGGATGGGGTAGAATCTGCAGAGTTTGGATGTGGATTCTAAAGGGAAAGTTAGAGCTCAGGTTCAGTCCCAGGTGCCTGCCAGGCTAATGGGGGAAATGGTGAACCATTCACTGAGATGAACACAGGAGGAAGAATGGGTTTTTAAATTTTAAGCAGAAAGGTCGGCAGCCTCAGGGAGCCTCGGGGAGCCCAGGGCTGACGATGCACCTAATAACAGCTAACAATGACTAGGTGCCTACAGCACGCTAGGCTCTGCCAAGAGTCAACTTTACAGGGATGTGTAAAGATTAAATGAATTAATACACATGATTAAATGAGTTAATATGTGTAAGGTGTTGAGAATAGTGCCTCTCACAAGTAAGCACCCTGGAAGAATTTGCTGTTATTATTACTATTAGTGGCCTTGATTTAGAGGGCTTAGGGAAGTGAGGTAGCTTGCCCAAGGTCACATAGGCAAGGAGCAGCCATCTGATTCTAAGGGCCATCCCCCCTCTCCCCCCCCCCCCCATACACACACACCTTACAGTCTGCAGGTCAGAGTGTGGATGCTGATCAGAGCCCCGGGGCAGATGAGCTCACAGCGGCTGGGGGGGGGGGGGGGGCCGTGGGCATGGAAAGGACAAAAGCGTGGGCTGATTGCTGAGGCCCATAGGAACACTGATAAAGCTGTCCTCAAAGACCCTCAGCCCATTGCATGCCCTCAGGGCCCCCCTGGTGCCTGTGCTTTAATGCACACACTGCTCACCTCTGGAGCATTTAAAACAATTTTTTTTAAGTTTATTTATTTTTGAGAGACAAAGAGAGACAGAGCACAAGCCGGGAAGGGGCAGAGAGAGAGGGAGACACAGAATCTGAAGCAGGCTCCAGGCTCTGAGCTGTCAGCACAGAGCCCGACGCGGGGCTTGAACCCACAAACCACGAGCCGAAGTCGGACAGTTAACTGACTGAGTCACCAGGCACCCCATGGAGTGTTTTAAAATAGTATGTTCCTAGTATATTCCTGCGCCCCACGCAAGAACCTCTGCCTCGGTCGTTCTGGAAGAGTCGAAATCCTGGACCGGCCTGGAGAGACCCTGAGCTCACAGTGAACTCCGTCAGCACAGGAGAGATGCTGAGTACCCTCTGCTGAACGGTGCAGAAAAAAGTAGTACCTCTTAGAGGGTTGTGGTGAAGGTCGAGATAATGTTGTACATGTACTCCATAAAGTTTAGTCTTTATTATCATCAGTCATTATTATTATTGCTATTGGTGCTCAGGCTTGAATCTCTGGGGCTTAGCACAGCTTCTAGGACTTAATACATAACTGCGGAATAAATGTCTGGATCAGAGCACCTTGGTTCTGGTTCTAGCTTCCCTTTGGGTGAGTCACGCAGAGCCTCAGTTTCCTCATCTGCAGCCTGGAGACACTGACCCCACCTCGCAGGGCTCCCTGGGATTAAATGAGAGCACGCAGGTCTGTATTTTGAGGGCTGAGAAGCGTTCCACAAAATGCAATGCAGTGTCATGCTCTCTCTCCCCTGCCTGGAAGCGGCTGGTGACAGACCAGGGGAGGTTGAGTGGGAGGCTGCCTTCAACCGGTGGGACGCTCTCGGTTCCTTGTGAAACAAGTGGGGTGAGGCCAGCAGGGTCCTGGGAGGATGTGGGCCAGACGTGGGCCGCCACTGGCTCACCAGGTTCAGGAGGAATCATTGAGGCTAATGGACTGTGGCCTCCTTTCTGCCTGGCGCAGCTCACGTCTGACGGTCCGGCATTCAGTGGTGCTGCGTACTAGATGCATGCTTACCTCTGCACACATGTGTGTACACATCTGCACACAAGGCGTGCACACTTAGGGAAGCCTCAAGTATCTCCCAGAGCGAAGGGGTGGCAAATATGAAATCTTTGAGAAGCCACCTCTCACATGCAGTAGAGATAATTGGATTTGGATTTGGATTTGTCTGGGTGTCTGTCCTGATATCCGTAAGCCAAACATGTGTGCACATGTCTGTGTGAGCTGCTAAACGGTGCTGATGAGCCACAGGTGGAAAAATGAGGGGCCAGTGGTGATGGTGAGGCCAGCCCGGTGGCTATACGCCGTGGCTTACACTGGTGGTAACAATGTCGGTGGTGTTGAGGGTAGGCTGATGCTGGCCTCTTGCCTGTCCCTTTCACACACTGTAGACATTTTCCTTGTAGGTTAGGCCTTTTCTTGAGAAGGAATGGTGATGAGGAGGAGGTTAGGAGGAGGGGAAGGGAGGCGACGCATCCTTAGCATTAGCACCCAGTGTTCAACCAGCAGTCTCTCCCTGACAATCCAGCTCTTACAATATCAATTTTTTTTGCTCTAGAAAGCAGTGCACTTTTGCTATGTAATTAGGAAGGTAATAGGTGGGAGCAGCCCCCCTGCTGTGGCATTAAAAAAAAGTTTTTTTTAATGTTTATTTATTTTTGAGAGAGAGAGACAGAGACAGAGACAGACTGCAAGCAGGGGAGGGGCAGAGAGAGAGGGAGACACAGAAACCAAAGCAGGCTTCAGGCTCTGAGCCTTCAGCACAGAGCCTGATGCCGGGCTCGAACTCACAAACTGCGAGATCATGACCTGACCTTAAGTCGGATGCCTAACCGACTGAGCCACCCGGACACCCCGTGGCATTTTTATCTGGGTGGAATGAACATACTCTGCCTGGGTCTTCCTCTAGACCTTTGCTCAAACTGCTCCCATTACCCAGAATACCCTCCGTTCAGGCTGACATCTCACCCAGCCCTAAAGGCTCAGCTCAAATGCACCTCATTTGTCATGTGATAGGATTAAATTCTCTCTCCTTGCTACTCCTTGGTTGCAAAGACGACTGTATAGTGGTTTTGTGTGGCTCTGAGGACAACAAATCCAGGTGGGCCAAAGTTACACTAAAAATGTGGTCAATGTCCTTCTCTGGTTTAGACCATAAGTACTTGGGGTCCAGACCATAAGTACTTGGTGTGGCCCGAGACACCAAGGCTTGATACAGTGGTATATTGGCAAAGGTAATGTTTAACAACCAGGTATCTTGGGAGGGGGGGAAGCCCTGATTTGGTCTACTTGCCAATTTCCATGGTATAAATACTACCACCACATTAAAGCCACCAACGTAACACCACTGCAGGTGTGTTTGGGGAAGAGCTGTATACCATCAGCTCTATGAGCTCGTATGAGCTGGTTTCAGTATACAATTGCTGATTCATGTCCATGCTCCATGAATGTTGACATCAGCTAGTGCCCGGCACATAGTAGGCCGTCAATACATGTTTGAATGAATGGACAAATCAGTGAATACAGAGATAAATGAATGGCGGAAGGACCAGTTGAGTGGGTGAAATTAAATCAGGTGGCTACCGCGGTGGTGACTCATGGCTGGCTTTGGCAGGGGGAGGTAGGAGTAGAGAAGAGGGTGTGTCTGTGTCTCAGGCAGGGGCACCTGCCTGGTGGCCAGCACCAGGCAGATCCAAGGGATCTCGGTCCCCGCCCAGAGGGTCTTCCTGCCTCCCCCAGGCTTCCCCTGCAGCTGAGACTGCTTTGCATTCTCTCATAAATAAACTGTAATGCCGCTGAATTCAGTTTTCTTGTTGGGTCTTTTGTTTCTTCAATCATGACAAAAGCTGTACTAATGAGTTATTGGAAAAACCAAACCCTGCTCCAGGCCAGAGAGGCTGGGTGAGCACAGAGTGGGGGGGAGGTGCAGAGCACAGCAGCTCAAGCAGGGCTGGAAGCAGAGCCATTCCCCGAAGAGACCTTGCGAGTGCTAGAGAGGGGATTTAAAAAGCCCTAATAGCTCATATGTGTCCAGGGCTTTCCAGTTCACATAGACTATCTCAAGGAATCCTTCTCCTCAAGCTGCTTGGGCAGGTGTTATCACTATGCTGCCGCTCAGGTGTTTCCAACTCAGGGCCTTCGCACTTACTGTTCCCTCTGCCTGGAACACCCTTCACTCTTGCAGCCAGATATCTACTGGTCTCCCTCCCTCCCTCCCTTCGCTCCGGTCCTTGACTGAACTGCACATCCCCTTCTTAGAGGGACCTTCCCCAACTACCCTGTCTAAAATGATGCCATCCCTTGTTCCCCACCTCCTTATCCCCTTTTAATTTTGTTTTCACAGCACCAAGTCTAATCTGATGTCTTGGGTTGGATTTCCCCAGAGCAGACCCAAGACAGGTAGTTGAGGACAAGTAGTTATTGGTGACTCCAGGAAACATCCATGGGAGAATGGTGAAGTGATACAGGGAAGGGAAGGAAGCCAATAAGGGGCATTTTTGAATCCAGTTACTGTGGGAACTGGAGCCCAATCCTGCTAGGTACTCTGGGAGCTAATGTGGGACACACACCTTGGAGACATCCTGCCTGAGGGGTGAGGGAACCGGGGTATTGATGCACCAGCTCTGGGAGTCCCTGGCCCTTCTAGCTGTTATGTGGGTAGGCAAAGTAGACCTTGAGCGACAGCACCCCCTCATTGGGTGCTGGCCGTTAGAAGTCAGCCAGAGGGCACTGCAGTTAGCGTGAGACGATGTGGGATGAGCACCCACAGCACCTACTAGACCCAATATGATACAACAGTTTTATCGTTGGTCTTGGAGGGACTTTGTCATGTTCCCTGGTCCATCCTCTGTGCCTGAACAGTGTTTGGTAATCATGACATAGTTGTTGAATGAATGGAGGCCCATTGTACAGATAAAGATGGTGAGGCTCAGAGGCCTGAAGGACTGTGCCGAGATTAGATTCATGCACAAGAGAATTATTTACTGAGCACCTATTTTGGGTCTAACACTTTAGATGCTCTGACTCCAATTCCTGGGCTTCCCCTTAGGCACTCCCTTCCCCAGCCTGGGTCCTAGGAAGGGGGAGGTGGAATTTTCGTGACTCCATTCCACATCCCTGGCAAGGAAATGCTCGACTGCCTCTGTCTGACCTCATGAGGAGAGGTCTGAGAAGCCATCACTCAAGGCATGAGTTGTATAACCAGGATCTATACTGAGATGTTACTGGGTGTTTTTCCCACATCACTTGGAATAATGACAGACATCTCCCCCTCCTCCATCCCAAGAAAAGAACCAAGGTCAGTGTCTTCTTTCTGGGCTTTTTTTTTTTTTTTTTTTTTTTGCCTCAAAGAGCTTTGGGTTTTGTTGTCAAAGCAGCAGGGGACCACCCTCTTCCCCCCTTTAGGTTTGGGAGGTGGAGGTCTCCTGAGAGGGGGTGAAGAGAGAGAGAGGACTGGAGAGGGATGAGGAAAGGTGGTTTGACTAGGAGAGAGAAGGGAGACGGGCTTCTCCAGCCAGGGGGAGGACAGAGATTTGGGGCCTTTGTCTGGGGCCTTGTGTCCCTCTGGCCAGAGGTGCCAGATGGGGATATTTGTGAAGGCTGGATACTAAGCACAGAGGCCTGGACGGTGTCCAGGGCCTACTTGTGGTCATTGAGAGGGATGCCACAGAGACCCCAGAGCCTGTCCAGGGCAGCTGAGCCCAACTGAGGTGTGGCTGGGGGTTCAGGAGCCAAGGTGACAGGAGTCAATTACCACGGCAATGACAAGGCCTCAGGCCTCTTTTCCTGGGTCCCAGATTCTTCTATGACCTGAGACTACCCTCCCCCCCCCAAACATAACTAAGGCTGATTTCTCAGAACTCTGGCAATTGGAGACTTGGGATCAGAATTTATTTGACTTGAAAAAATAAAACAGTATGACATTTATTGCATGTGGATGTTGCTGAGTAAATTCAAACCCACTCCAGTGCAAAGGGACCTGAGGGCTTTTGGATGAAGGGCACACACAGGCCTCCTGTCTGCTGACAGGCCTGGCCAGGCAAAGCCAAACCTCAGGGCAGGCCTCCTGGGTGTTTGGAGGGCCAAGGAGGCCACAGGGGAAACACTGGAGGAATTTAATAAAAAAAAATGTATTTGAAAATCACATTTGTTTATTTCTGATTATAAAAATAATACATACTGCTTGTAGGAAATTGGGGAAAAATAGAAACATAGGAAGACAGAAATGCAAATCACCCATAATCCCACCGCCCACGATAATCATTAAAATGGCATTATCTATCCTGCTCATCTTTCTTCTGTATACAGCTTTTTACATAATTGAGACCATATTAATATTATTTATATAATTTATATTCTATCTATCATGGACAACAGGTCCCTGAACTCTGCACAGTGAACGAATGAAGAACACACATACACAAATACTCCCACACAAACACACACCTGTTAATTTGCATAGACAATGGAGAATGGACCAGGAGAAAGGACACTGAATAGTACTCACAAGTCCCTACCCTGCTATTAACCAGCATCATGACCCTGAAGAAATCACTTCACCTTCTCTGTGCCTTACTTTCTTAATCTGTAAAATGGAAGGGTTGATGAAACCCCATTTAACTGCCTCCCAGCAATTTGGGGAGGGTCAGACGTGAAAGTTCTTTATCAACCGTAGTGGTATCATTAGGCCTCGTAAAAGAATTAGGAGCTCCTGGCTTTGGCCATTTAATGTGCTGTGTGGCTTTGAGCCAGTTCCTTAGTTTCTGTGGTCTTAGCCATCTACTTAGTTACATGCAGGGCTGGACTAAGATTCCTAATAAGGAAACTAAGAATTTTTAGAACAATTTATTTTGTGCCAGGCACTGTACTGAGCACTTTGGATGCATTTTCTCACTTAATCCCCCTAATAGCTCCGTGAAGTTTTTGCCACCCTTTTACCCACAAGGAAATAGACCCAGAGAAGTTAAGTGACTTGCTCACAGTTGCTCAGCTAGTAAGCAGTAGAGCTGGGGTTAAAATTAAGGACTCCTGAATACCGCTGTCAATTAAACCCCTATAATGGTAGAAACAGTCTCTCTCCCTATTGTCCAATAGGGTGGCCACTGGTCCTGTGCAACTATTAAGCACTTGAAAAGTGGCTACTGTGACTGAATTAGCTAGTGGCTATGTGTCAGCCAGCGCAGCTGTAGGGTGTTAGCCTTAGGCCCTCTTTTATGTCAGAGGCAGCACCAAGTAACGGTGAAGAGTGTGGATCCTATAGCCTCTGGAGCCAGATTATCTGGTTTGATAATCAGTTTTGCCACTTATTAGCTGTGTAACCTTGGGAGAGTGACTGAACCTCTCTGTTCCTCAGTTCCCCCATCTCTAAAACGAAGATGATAAAGCTCCCTGCCTCCTTTGATGGCTGTAAGTCCTGGGTTAGCCGACCGAAATGGAAATGGAGAGACGTGGGGATACACTGGCCTCACAGGGCTGAGCGGGAGGGTCCCTTGGGTACCCACTCCCACGACGGGGGCCAGATGTGGCTCCTGAAGGCCCGGGCTAGTGGACTTGGACGATCCCTGAGGAGAGCAGGGAGAGCCAGATAATGAGCCGAATTCATCAAAAAGGCAGCAAGTCTCTGGGGCTCCCAGTGTGTGCGGAACGGCGAGCCTGCGAGCCTGCGGGGCGGTCGGGACCCCTTTTTCCCTGACTGCGTCCTGCGGGGGTGGGGCGATTAGGCCTGGCGTGACCCGGAGGGGAGGGGGCGGAGGGTGGGTTGGAAGTGAAAGGGCGGGGGAAATGAGGCACAGGATGGGTTGACACCAGCTCGTCCTGGGGTTGGCTCCGAGCAGAGGGAGCTGAAGCGGGGCCACCACTTTGCACACTGGGGTGGGAGGTGGGCGCCATTCGTGTTGTATTCTGTGTAAATGGCGCCCCCTGGAGTTTATGGCACGCGGCGGTCCTGTCCCTGTGCGTGCGTGGGTGTGTGTGTATGTGTCTATGATTATTCCACTCCAGATTTCCTGCCTCTCACCCCTTTACGTGGGTCAAAAAGAGGTGATGACAAAAGGAACGAGAATTTGCTGGGGGAGGTTAACCAGAAAGGAAGCAAGAAGAAACACCTGGGCCCAGCCCTGGCCCTGTTCCCTCCCCTGATTTCAGCTTCCCTCCCTGTCCTGCCCTTTCCTCCTTTCCCCACACACCCTAGCCTGACTTTTCAAGCTTGAGAACATTTGATCCGGCTTCCTTCGAAGAGCTGCCCTGGAGGAGGTGAGAAAGACCAGCTCAGCGAAACTCGATGCTTTCCTTTGGGGCTGCTGGGGCCCTGGGAGCAGCTGCCAGAGGACAGAGCCCCCTTCGGCCTGGCAGAGCCCGGGGTCTTCAGGAAGCCCACCAGACCCCCACCCCCACACCCCTCCTAGAAAGCATCCCAGAATGAGGCAGAAGTGGAAAGTCACTTCCCCTGCCCCTTGTTTACGCAGGATTTCCCAAAACCTTCTGCCCCTCGCTTGCCTACTTCCCTAAGAATCTGCTTCCCCTCAGCCTGTACATAACACAAATAGTTCCTCTTATATATTTATTATTTATATTTGTCCCTAATCCACATATCGTCTGGATAGTTTGGGCTTCCCTTATCCTGGTAATTCAGGTCTTGACCAGAGCCTGTTTTTGTTTGAGTTAGTGTAATCCAGATCAGCTCATTTTAATCAGCGGACATCAAGTGGCTACTGGGTGCTCAGCCCTGCACTGGGCTACCTAATAGGAGTGGGGCATCCACCCTGCCCTCGAGCTCAAGGCACAGGTAGAAACAGAGCACATGACATGACACAGATGCCACCTTGAGCCTGGGGTCGGAGGTGACATCCAAGAGACCAGGTGGAACCTTGGGGGAGTTGATCTCCAGGTGTTCTGCAATCCCCTCGGCCAGATGTGTCCCTAGGGAGGCTAGTGGACTGAGGCGGGGATGGGGTTTGTTGCTGGGCTGGGGCCTGGCCCCCAGAGAGAGTGGGTTTTCTTCCCTACGGGGGCTGACTGCTACATGCCAGCCTCACAGTCTTGCCTCCAAACAGGCCTGGTTCCCAGGAGCCCAGAGAGACATTTGCATTAGGAGAAAATACCCAAATAAAACACCAGGCTGCTTCCCCTGGGCTTGGTTGAAACTTGGAAGGCTGCAGGCAACCAGGCTTAAAGCAGGGAACAATCTTGCAGTAAGAGCCAAGAAGTCAGTGTAACCAGCAAGATGTCTTCCTTGTTCCCTATCTCCTTAGCGATTACTTTATCACTGTTACAACATATCTGCTCCTAGATCTATATCCTGACTCCATTAAAGAAATTTTTTTTAATGTTTATTTATTTTTGAGAGAGAGACAGAATGCGAGTGGGGGAGGGGCAGAGAGAAAGGGAAACAGAATCTGAAGCAGGTTCCAGGCTCTGAACTGTCAGCACAGAGCCCGATGTGGGGCTCGAACTCACAAACCACAAGATCGTGACCTGAGCTGAAGTCGGATGCTCAACCGTCTGAGCCACCCAGGTGCCCCCGACTCCGTTTTTATAGCAGGATCTGTAACTCCATAGTAGCAGTCTCCTCTCTCAGACTGGGGCTCCCTGAGGCAGGGCTGTGTCTCCTCCCTCAGACTGGGACTCCCTGAGGGCAGGGCTGTGTCTCTCCCCTCAGACTGTGTCTCCCCCTCAGACTGGGACTCCCTGAGACAGGACTGTGTCTGTCTTCAGACTGGGGTCTCTGAAGGCAGGGTTGTGTCTCCCTCTCAGACTGGGGCTCCCTGAAGGCAGGGCTGTGTCTCCGCCCTCAGACTGGAGCTCTCTGAGGGCAAGGCTGCGTCTTTATTTGTTGATATCTCCAGCAGAATACCCAATATGATGAAGGCACAACACCTGGCTCAAGAAATATCTGTTGAATTAATAAACAGTCAAGAGAACCCAACTTTTTCAGCCTGTTCACCCCCTTTCCAGACCAACCCAGTGGGGAAGTAGAACCGGGTAAGTCAATGCTTCTTACACGCACTCAGAGTGGGAAGACCATGTGTTTTCCAAGCCGGTGTTAAAACCAAACTACTTTTGATCCATTGGAACATCAGCTCAAAAAATTAAACAAAACTCCCCTGTTCCAATATTAGTGTGGACAAAGGGAGCTTGGGACAGCTTAGGTGACCCTCACCTGAGAAGCACTGGCATCCAGATAACAGGCCGCTGACACAGCTCACAAGCATTTGGAGTTTGGGCTGGGAGCAATCTCAGGGAGGCGGGGCACATCTGCTTGTTGTGAAAATGTGAATTTGGAGCCCAGAGATGGAAAGCCGCACGGTGAGGCATGGCACGCTTGTGGAAAGGTGGCCAGACAGGGGAAGGGACTCCTATCTCTTTTGTGTCCCCACCCCCACCATTCCAGGACTGGGATTTTCAATAATTAATTGTCAAGCCGGTCAGCGAATGTCTCTTTGGCTCAGTCTTCACATCTGTGAAATGGAGGCCACATGTCTTACCTCACAGGCACGTTTTAAGGACCAAATAGGGTAGTGGGTGTGGAATTCCTTGGAAAGGTCAAATGTGAGGGTACCCTTGGTGGTTGTAAGATAATTTACAAGAGGACCCATATAAATTGGACTTTCAAAAGTGATCATGTTTCCCCGTCTCACAATCCAGCCCCATCAGGTTTTATGTGCCAATTCATATGACAAGCATTTATTGAGCACCCACTAAGTGCCTGGCACTATGCCAGCTGCGAGGGATACTGTGGTGCCCCCTTTAGCCAGTCCCTTACACAGAGCCAGAGTGAGCCTGCTAAATTCAAGTCAGATCCTCTCCCTCTTCCGATCAAAACCCTGCCAGAGCTCCCATCTCCTGGGAATAACACCCAACCTCCTGCAATGGCCCTAAGGCCCAAAAGACCTGTCCCCTTAACCTCTCTGATGTCAGCTCCTACTACTCTCCGGTCACCTATTCAACTGCAGCCAAATCCTCTTTCACCACTGCGGGGCCTTTACACCTGCAATGCTCTTCCCCCAGATATTGGCACAGGTTGACACCCCCCCCCCCCCCCCCCCCCCCGTCTTCTTCAAGATCATGACTCCAGTGTCAGCGGAATCTTGTCCAGATACCCTCCCTCACATTCTGGCCCTCCCACTGCCTCCTCCTCTTCCTAGCTGTAGTATTTCCTTACTATCTAAATACGATTTCGTTTCCTTATTTATATAGTCTTTTGCCTGTCTCTTCACCAGAAAATAACCTCCCTGAGGGCAGGCTCTGGTCTGTTCATTCACATTGAATCTGCAGTGCCTGGAGCAGTGCCTGGCACAGAGACGGAGATACTGGTTAAGTGAATGAATGGTGAGCAGACAGGCTCCCAGAGCAGAGGATCTGCCAATGAGGAGGGAGGGGAGGGGCTACAGAAGCTGGGTGTCGAAGTCTCCTCCTCTCCAAGGGTGTCATTGCAGGACTGCATTGTCACTAGTCTTGAGAAGCACGTTTTAGAACGGAGTTAACTGCTTACGAATTAGCAGCTGGAACCACTAATTGGCTATTTGTTAGAGCCTGAATTAATAAACTGGTCTTCCTGCGAGGTCATAACTCTGCTCATTCTTTACCCCTCCCAGTCAGCCTTCACCCCACCTGACCAGAAAGTGTCTTGCCCTGAGATTGAATCGATACCTGCCACTGTATGATTTTCAGAGACAATCTCCCTCGCAAAGGCGACAACACCATTTCCACAAAGACTTCCTCTCCCTCTCTCTTTCTCTCTCTCTCTCCTCCTTCTCCTCCTCCTTCTCTCTTCTCCCAGGCTCTAACTTGCCTAAGGCAGGAAGAGATGGGGGAGCTTTCTAGGAAGGAGCTCTCACAATAAAAGCCCTCAGCTGCCCTGCTTGGCCAAAGTCTGGGGTTCCTGGTTCCCTGGCCTGTCACACCCCCCCTCAATCAGCAGCTAGTTCCTGAAATCTCTTGGAGTCCAAGGACTGGGATTTCTCCGGGGCAGAAGAATAGGGTTTTCCTAGAGTATCTTGGATGGAACTTAGGAGTTGACATCAGGTGCTACCCACGGAGCCTCCAGGCAGCCCAGCCTCAGTCAGGCTCAGGTCCAGGGGTCTAGAGCTCATATCCCCACCCCTCAACAGCCCATTTGGGGCCCAGTGAATTGTTCTCCGTGTGTGAGGAGAATAGGAAACATTTCTTGTGAAAACATTTACTAGGCACCTAAGCCCTTTTCAGTATAGAGCAGTGGGAAAGAGCAGTGTCGTGGAGCCCAGCTACCTAGGTCAAAGCCCGGTTTGGCCACTTAGCTGTGTGAGTCCCTAAATCGTTCTATGTTATTCTATGAGAATAACAGCCCCATCTCACATAGTTGTTATGAAGATTAAATAGTTACCGACATGTAGGGCTTAGAATAGTTCCCGGTCCATGGTATCAGCTCTTATTCACTCCTGTTTCTCAACCACTCTGTGAGATAGGGATCCTACTCACTTTACAGCTGGGGAAACTGAGGCCTAGAGAGGTTAGGACTGGAACGTCGGGCTGATGGTTCTCAAGTCTAGTACTTTTTCCCTTCTCCGGGGTTGCCAGACAGAGGGCCGTGTCAGAGACAGCAGACCAGGCACACTTGGGGGAGGAGACGGCCGAATCTACAGGCACACGCAAACAGGATGTCAAGGTATTTACACTGCATACAATTAGCTGCAGAGTATTCACAAGTGAATTAGCTGCAGCAAATGTTCAATCCCAGCCTGGCTCCCCCACCCCCCACCCCTCCTCCTGGTCTCTCCCTGACCATGAGTCTTCTCTCTCCTTCAGGCCAGTGTGTGTTCAGGGAGGGCAAACTCAAATGCATGTCAGCTGAGTCAGTGGGGTTCCCTGCCCATCAGTAATACATCCCAAGGCCAAAGAGGAGCAATCAACTGCTGTCTGGGGTTGGACCAGCTAATTGGAAAATAGGAAGGCAGTCTCCTATGACATGGATACGAGGTCATTTAATTCAGAATGGGCGAAGCCAAGGAGAGTGGGAATCACCCTGAGAGCTTCCTGGAGGCGGTGAGGGTTTCTAGGGATTTTTGAACAATGGGAAGGAGATGACAATAAGATATTCATCATCACACCCTCCATCTATGCCATTTCCTTTTCAGACTTCCCGTGGAGCAGGAAATGGATTTTTCTCTTTGGGGTATTGGTTTGGGGTGGAGCGTAGAAAGGATGGCTGTACGGAGGGTATCCTAAGTCTGTGGTCTCTGGCCTTATGATGGGTATCACTCATCCATTCATTTAGCAAATCTTCAGCTGGCATCTGCCAGGTGCTCAGCACTAAACTGGATCCTCTTATTCAGCCTTGGATCCACAGGAAACGAAGGAGAGAGAAGGGGGTGGGGGGGGAGATGAAGAAGGAACAATCAGTTGGAGGGGGGCTGAAAAATAAGATTCTTCAGATGTTTTCGGACTTCCGAGGATGGACTGAAAGGGAACTGAGGAGGTGCCAACTGATGGCACACCCCCAGTGGCGGCCTGGCATTTCTCCCAATACCTCCCACTGCTGCCCGGTCACGTTCTCCGGTGAGCAGTCCCTTGAGGGTCAGGGGAGGGGGGGGGGGGACCTAGCAGGAAACGACCTGGGGAAGGGGTGGGTTTTATTATTTTTTAAAATTCATGTTTTAATTTCCATATTGAAAAATTAAATCTTTTTGGTGTAAGTTCTTTGAGTTTTGGTAAACGCAGAGTCGGGTAACCACCATCACAGCCCAGATACTGAACAGTTCCGGGGAGCGGGGGAAGGAGGGTTAATAATCTCCCGGCTTGTTAGCTGCTGCGGTTGTCCGCGCTCCCACGGGCCGCCCTGATACAGTCCTTGCGCACAAGCCGAGATAAATAACGGCGACAGGTGGAGCAGGTGAGATTAGCAGGACCGGGGTAGGGGGACGCGATCGGAAGCGCAGCGGGGGCAGCCCTCCCGGCTTCCTAGCCGACGCCCCCTCCCTGCTGGCGTTTGGGAGGAGCGCTCTCCCCACCCCAGCTCTTGGGGGCGGGGTGAGGTAGCGGAGTTCCGGAGTGTCTGACGCCCGCAGCTGGAGGGGGCCCCGGGCTTGGCTGCCGGAAGAGAGTGCGCCCCTGGGGCGCTTGGGGGCGCTTGAGGTCCTAAGGAGAGGCAGGATGGGGAGAGACAGGGGCAAGCCGGGGAGAATGTGGGTGGCCTCGGGGAGCTCCGGTGGCGGGGTCCTGCGGACAAACCTGTTGGCAACCTGTGGGCCGAGGCAAGGGCTGGAGCTCTAAGCGTGCGCTCTCCGCCCCCGGCTCAGCCAGCTGCTCTGGCGGTGGCCCCCACGCCCTACGCAGGGAGAGGCCGAGGCTGCCTGGAAAGGGGCGGGGGCTCGGCCGGGGGCGGAGGGACTCCGGGGCCGCGCAGACAGCCCTGCAGACCGACAGCAGGCGGCCGGCTCGCGCGCCTGCAGGACCCCAAAAGACGCGGGCCCTTGGCCTTTCCCTCCGACCTCCGCTGTAGTTCCAACCACCAAAAGTGCAAAACATTTACAAAGTGTGCAGTGCCCCGCAGGCTTCGGTCCCCGGGGCGAACGGCCGTGCTTGCCCCGCGAGCGTACTGGAATCGGTGTACCCGGCTCGGCAGCCAGTCTGGGTGTGCAAGGGCGGGCGAAGAGCGAGCGTGAGAGCGTGCGAGCGCGCGGCTGCAGAGCCCGCGCCGAAACCCACGTCCCTCCGCCACTGTCCTCGGGATAGATGGATCCATTTCTGCTTTCTGACATTTTCCTGCCGGGGGGGTGGGGGGGCGGAGAGAGGGAAAGAAGGGGGAGGGGCAGAGAGAGAGAGAGAGAAAGAAAGAGAGGGAGAGGAGAAAGCAGGCAGTCTGCTTCCCCCAGCCCTGTTTTGTTTTCTCTAATTGGTCCTGGGGGAGGCGAGGAAATTGGACAGAGGCTGGGCCGGGCGAGCTGGGCTGCCTTTAATTGGCTCCTTTTTTTAACTGGAGGGGAATCAAACAGGAGAGCGAGCGACAAAGGGTGGGAGAGCGAGAGACCGAACGAGGAGACGCGAGGAGGAGGGAGGAGGAAGGGAGGGAGGGAGGGAGGCGGGGGGAGCGCGGAATGAAAAGCTCCGAGGGGGGAAAAAGCAGCACAGCGAAGCTCAAGTTGCCGAGCGAGCGGAGCGCTCCCGCGGCCCCGAGCCCAGCGGCCGCCGCGCCCGGGAGCCCGGCCCGGCCCCGCCCGCTCGGGGCCCCCGCTGGCCGAGGCCGCCGGGCGGGGGCGGGGACGACCAACTTGGGGCGCGGCGCAGCCCCACTCTCGGGAGAGCATCGAGACCGGGAGCGCCACGGCCGCGGCCAGACGGCGGGAGCGAAGCGCGACGAGCGGAGGCGGCGAGCGGCGCCCGCGCCGCAGCCCCGGCCTCGCCGAGAGCGCGAATATTTTTCAAACGACTCAAACTTTCCTCCTTTCCCCGCTTTCCCGGGTCTCTCTTGGCTGGAATTGCTCTCCTGATTCCCGCGGGGCGCCGGGGCGCGATTCCTCCCCGGGGCTCCTCGGTGGCTCGGGTAACTTCGCGGACCTGGGGACCCGTGGATCTCGCCCCTTGGCCGAGCCCAGCCAGCGCTTCTCCCCCGCTCAGGAGGGCCGGGGCCGGGGCTCCTTCGCCTTTGGGAGGGCGCCCAATCCGGCCCCCTTGGGTCGGGCTACTGAGACCCCAGGACCCGCCGCAGGACTGGAGACAGCGGATTAACCCGAGCGAAGCCCGGGCCTTCCAGCCCCCACTCCGCGGAGGGGCGTCCCCTGGGCGGGGAAAAAGACAAGTTTGTCAGTCGTCGGTGGCCTGTTGGATCGAAGAGCCCCTGCCGCCGCAGAGGGGTCCCTGGCGCCCAGCACACGGAGCAGACAGCCCTGGGGACCCGGGGCAGGTCGGCGGCCGGGCTCCTCGGGCCGGGGCGCTGGCTGCTGCGCCGGGCGCGCCAAGGCACCCGGGGCCGGGCCAGCGCCCCCTGCGTCCCCACGCGGGCAGCGGCCCCGCCGGAGGAGAAACCCGGGTCGCCGCCGCAGCCACCGCCGCCTCCTCAGTCTCCCGGTCTCCGTCGCCGCCCCCTCTGTCGCCTCTCGGGGAAAGGGGGGACGCAGGGGGCTTCGCGGGGCCCCGGCGGATGCGCCCCCCGCCACCTCTCGGGCTGCGCCGCCTCGCGGGGATGAAGCACCGGCCGTGAAGATGGAGGTGACCTGCCTTCTACTTCTGGCGCTGATCCCCTTCCACTGCCGGGGACAAGGAGTCTACGGTAAGATCCCGCGTCCCGCTCCACGCTGGCTTAGCACCGCGCGGAAACTTTGCAAGAGGCGCAAAGTGCGCGCTGCCGGGGTTTGGTGGGGACCCCGGCTCGGACTCTGGAGTGGATGCCCGGGTCCCCGCCCTTTTCAGGGCGCGAGGAGATCGAGCTCGCCGTTTCAGAGCACGGAGACGGGTCGTAGGGTCTGGCGTGAAGCCGGGGATGCCAGGGGGAGGCACACACTTCCTCAAACCTTGCCGGGGGCCGGAGTGACTCGAAACCCTTGAGAGCACCCAGTGGGCTCGGGAGATCCCGACTGACCCCAAACCCGAGCCTGGGGCAGCGACTTGCACGGAAACCTAGTCCTACCCTGGCTCGGCCTCCGGAGTACAAGCCGAGCGATGCACGATCCGGAGTTGCGCGCGGCTTGCGGGTGAGCTGGCTGCCAGCACGGCGGCGGGGCGGCGGGCTCGCCTTCCCCGCTCTCGCTGCGGCTTCGCTTCTTTTACTCGCTTCTTGACTGCCAGAGCGGATGCCAGCATCCCCTGGATTGGGCACCTAAAACCCCGGCATCCGTTTTCGGATCTAGCCTGAGCCAGTTCTTCCCATCCCCGGCTCCCAGCTACAAAACCCCAGCCCCACCTTCTTTCTCCCTGAGCGCATACACGGACGCATTCAGCCACCGTCCCCAGGAAACGCAAACACGGCACGCACCCATCGGGCTACGTGTTCAAACTCTGCCTCCTGCCACGCAGCTTTGCTCCTGCGTCCCTACGCCTCGCTTTCCGGCGCTAAGGGGACTCTGGCTGGTTACCCCTTCTCCTGTCTCTCCCGTGGGTGTTCCTGGGGAGAGGTCCTGAGAGCAGGCATCAATGTCCAGGATCACCCCACGGCTCACCACTCTCAGGGACCCTCCTTCTGAGTTCTAGTAGGCTTCAGTGCCCTGACCTTACAGTCTCAGGGCCTAGTGGCCCTTACTCTGCCTTCTGACTGCAGGATGGTCTGCACAGATCACTTTTTAATATTGTATAGGTGGGGTGGGAGGGTTCCCCGTCCCTCTATCCTGAGTCCAGGGCCTAATTATTCATCTGTAGATCAGGGGAGAGTTTGACCTGTTCTGTTGGTGTGGAGGCAGAGACATTGTCCCCCCAGCCACCAGCCTGGGGCGCAGATGTTAAATGCTTCCTTCTGGGGGTGGCTGGCGTTGCCTCCTGGTACCTCGCGAGAGGCAGGGGTGTCCTGAGGGGTGTCTAGGAGGTGACATGCTCCTGGCTCTACACAGCTAGCTGGCTTGGGCATAATTCCCTGGGGAGGCCGGCCCAGGCATCTGGCCAAACTCTGCTCTTAATTAGTTTGTGTGTCTCTTACTGCCTGGCCCTTTACATAGGCCAGAAGAGGAAAAAAGAAGGAAGAAGGTAGCAGGGACCTAGAGAGGCTGGGTTGTGGGGAGGAGGCCACTGAGCTAGCCCCAGAGGCCTCCCCGGGGGCAGAGGAAGACACCAGAGATCTGGGGTGTGTGTGTGGGGGGGTTCTTTTTCTTCGTTGTCCCCAAGGTTTTCTTGTAGCTTCACTGCCTCCTTAAGAGGTGGCCTAAGGATGGATGTCACTGAGGTCTTTACCTCCTCACCACACCCCAGGGGCTCTGAGGGTGACAGAGAACCCTCACTGTTCCCTACTGTCCTCTACTCTGCCCCTCCCCCCTAAGTGTCCTTGGGCAGATCTTGCGAACTATCTCCTGGTCATCCCTCTCCTTGGTCCCCTCCAGCTTTTCCAGACTTCTCCAGGGGCTGCACAGGGCCCATGTTGGGGAAGCCCCTCTGAGCCTACCCTGGAAACCCCAGCAATAAGGGCAGGGTTGGGGTCGGGTGGGGGCTATGGAAGCAGTGTCTGTAGACCCTGATTTCAGAGTCCTAGGGGACCAGGCTTTAGCCATTGGCTTATCTGCCTCTCATTTTCTGTATTTTCTCCTCCCTCATGTGCCTGGATCTCACTTTTTGTTGCTCTCCACTTAGAGCAAACCAAGGTGCGCTGGGTGTACTGGGGCCAACCCCAGGGCTCTAGGGTGAGAGTCTTTGCATCTTCCCTTTGAGGTGTTGGCTCCAGGGCAGGCTGGGGCCTCAGGGAAATTGCAGAGTGAAGCATTTTTATTGGGATAGATGGGGAAGAGGTTAAGATCTAGTATGAGAAGGAGGATGGCAAGAGGCTGCTGAGTTCTTTGTGATGCTAGAAGCTTTGGCCAGAGACAGCAGAAGGGGGAACTATGGTACTACCGTAGTTCTTCTGCCCACCCCCCACCCCCACCCTGGTTTCCCTCTCTGCCTAAAGCAGATGAAGCAGCGTGAGAAAGAGTAGAGTGTAGGGGTGAGAGATGGCCACTTGTGTCCATCATTGTATCCTGGCATCCAACATGGTGCCGGGCACACAGCAGGAGCTTGGCAAATGTTTGCTGCAGGAATGAAGGGCCATGGTTGCGGGCGGCGGGGCGTGGGGGGAGGTTGAGGAAATGCTTTTTGAAATTCTTTCTCCCCAAGAAGTCTGTCTAGGATGTTTTCCAGCAGGGTAGTGGGGCACACTCTGAGGGTCTCTGCTTTAGGGAGAGTCACGGAGTCCTAGACTGGCAGCTGTAGGAGACCTCAGGGAGGAGGAGAGAGAAGAGGCTGAAAGCCCAGTGCTGCCTTGGCAGTGAGGAGAGGCCGGTTTTAGTCAAGGCACAAAAGAAAACAGTGTGTCCTGGGGAGGGAGCCCGGCCCCTTCCCCTCTGCCTAGCCCTGCGTGGCTGAGGGAGGGGTAGATTAACATGGAAGCTGAATCGAGAGGGCAGAAGAGCAGGAGGGCAAAGCCGGCAGGATCTATCTAGCTTGGGCTGTGGGTCTCTGTTGAGGCTGGTAGGAGGCAAGTGTCCAGAGCCTATTGGCTGCTTCCATCTGAGGGTCCTGTTGCCGGGGTCTGAGGTCTGCTGTCTGCAGCAGGGCTGGGGAGGTGCTCTCAGTCTGGCCAGGTGGTTTCGCTCCTTCTTTGGGACACAGATGCTACGGCAGCCCAGTGCTGGGCCAGATGGTCCATTTGGAGCTGATCCCCTCTTCCCTCCCTGCCTCCCAATCTCCTGGCCCAGTTTGTTGTGCTCCGTGGTGGATTCTGCAGTCTGTTTGCTGGCCGGCCAGGGGGGTGGGCTGGCCCCAGAGGCCTACTCCTGGGCAAAGACAGGAGCCAGGTGATGGTGGAAGGACATCCCGTGTGTGGATAGCATCAGAAAACACCCGCTCCTCCATCCTGGCTGCCGCTTCTCCCCGTAGCTGCCGGTCGCCCGGCCAGGGCAGGTCAGTGGGATTCCACTCCCTTACAAAAACACAGCAAACCTCTGGATTATTTAATATGCAGGAGTAGGAATTGACATTATCCTTAAGACAGGTTGTTTGCAACTTACTGGTGGAAGTCAAAATATTTCACCAAAGGTGTCATCAGAAACTACTATCCTATGCTAATTTTTGTGGGAACATGAAGACAGATGTTGAATAATTTGACAAGAGCAACATAGCTTACAGAATTATCACCAAGTCAGGTTTTTTTTTTTTTTTCCCTCCTCTGAGGGGTGCAGAGAAAGAATGTCAGGAAGTGCGTCTCCCAGTGCCATCTTCTGGGTGTTGATCCTGGCTGTGGGCACTCTTGGGATTTCTCCCTAGAGTTTCTACCACAAGTCTTGAGTCTGGCTGTCCAGATCTAACCCTGCCCCTGGAGAAGGCATGCCATCAGAAAACTGGTCCCCTAGGGCTAATGGAAGGCTCTGGGGGTTTCTAAATGTCCTCAAGAAGGTTCCAACCTCTGTTCCTTCTTCCTTCCCAGTTATGGAAACTGCATGAGAGAGAGACAGAGCCTTGTGCCCACAAGTCAGGCTGGTTTCTTTGCCTTGCCAGCATTGTCTTCCCACCCCCCTCCACCTTTCCCTGCTGAAGTTGATGTTGGCCCCTGAGCCAGCCTGAGGACTCCCCAGGTCCAGTAGCGAGCCTGGAGAGCCCCACTTAGGGTCAAGATCTGCATGGTGCCCCATCCTACACTGCAGGCAGGGAATTGGTGTTTCATGGGTGGTGGTGGGGCCCTGGTGAGGGGGTGGTCAGAGAGGATTTTATTAGCCAGGAAAGCACCCTTGAGGGAGTGTGCTGGGGACATGCCAGGGGCCCACTTGTAATTGGCCAGGCTTGGCTGTGAGTTGCTGGGGCCGGGCGGCAAAGCTTCCTTTAGAGCCTGGTATTAGCTCTGCTTTGCTAGAACAGGGAGGAACGGGGTGGGGTGGGGGGGCGGCTGTTGGTGGGGGGAGTGCTCCGGAGGGAGAATGGAAGGAGCTAATCACGGCCGCCAAGGCCCGGCAAATGAATGATGCAGGAAATCAATACCTGGGGGCGGGGGTGGAAATCCGGGCAGTGGTAGCAGCCCCAGCGTCTCTAGCTGCCCAGGAGGCACGGGTGGGCCTGGGAGTAGTGAGACAGGCTGAAGTGTGAAGGACCCCTCTCTGCCACCTCCTCCCTTCCTCCTTCCTCATCACTTCTCTGCCTTTCTTCTCCCCCACTCTTGTCTTCCATCTCCACGTTGGGTCAGGCAGTGCTGCACCCCACAAAGGCAAGGGGCCTGGGAGAGAGGACCTTGGGCCTCTCAGTCCTGGCAGGACATTGCCCTGCCCCCTACCTGCCGCTGGACACCTGAGCCTGACCAGGCCCCAGGTGCAGGGAGCGTGCGTAGCTGCCCAAGGACTGTACCTGATGCTGCTGGCACTGCCACTCCAGATGTGGCCAGCAGGGGGAGGGCTTGGCCACCACATTGCCTTTTCTGGGCTCCCTGGGCCTCAAGCCTCCCGGTGGGATGAGTTATTCCAGTTCCTCAGCCCGGGGTCTATGGGAGCTCCTTAAGGCCTTCTGATGCTCCAGGCCACCTCCACCTCCCACATACCCAACCCCCTGTCCCAGGGCATTTGCCTGTGGCCAAAGCCACACTTGCTGCGCCCCATGCCGCAAGAGAGCTCGGCAGTAGGACTCAGCTCTGTGGGATCCTGCCCAGGTGGGGCGGTGTGCAGAGCTGGGACTGTATCCGTCACAGTGCTGCCTCTTTGTGAACCTGGGGTGTGGCCCCTGTTCTTCATCTTCCTCCCCTTCTCAGAACACTGTGCTTTGCAGGCACACAATCTGCCCATGGCAGGAACTAGGTATTAAGGGACCCTACCCTACTGCATTTGAATGCCGATACAGGAGTCGAGACCAATGCTTAATAGCAGAGGAATCTTTTTTAAACAATGGAATTGCTACCCCCACCCCCAACCCCCGCAGTCAATGAGTAACACGTGCTCTTTGCAAAACAATCAGAGAATACAAAAAATTATAAGGAAGAAAGTAAAGCTCACTTGATATCCCACCCTGCATTTGGTGATGGTTCTTTCAGATGTCCCTTTATGCAAAGAAGAATGACTCTTTTCGAGAGAATCACTGGTTATTACAACAATCCCTCATAGGGAGTAAGTGTCATGTGCCTTTACCCAGTGCTCGTATGCCTCTGATTCCCGTAAGGTTCTGAGAGGTTAGCATAGCATGTCCTATTGTCCGCATTTAAGAGAAGAGGAGACAGACACTTAAGTGACCTGCTCAAGGTTACACAGCTGGTAAGAAGTGGCCACGAGGCTCCATCGCTGGGGACCTTCTGATTTGGAGGTAGGAAAGATGGAGTTTCCTCCCTCAAGGAGAAGGGGAGAGGAGTTACACACAAGATGGTTCCTGAAGATCTTGGTAAATGCCGTGTGGCAAGGGCAGATAAAGGACTGAGGGAATTCAAAGGGTTAGGAAGTTACCTCCAAGGTCTTGTGAAGGGGGCGTTTCAACTGGCTCGATGAATAGAAGTAAGGGCTGAGGAGAACATCACAGATGGAGGGCTCACTGTGGCAAAGGCATGGAGGGTAAAGAACCTGGTCTGTGCAGGGAGTAATGAGTTGTTCCGTCGGGCTGGAACATCGGTTGAAAAAGAATGGGCACTTAGAGTTGGCACAGCAAAGGAACAATCATAACAATGGCTAATGTTTACTGCCTGGGCTGAGATCACAAACGTGCACTCACTACAAACATGCGGTCACTACAACCCTTGGAGTGAGTCATTTTCAGCCCATTTTACCAAAAAAGTAAACTGAGGGCTCAGAAAGATGAAGTCACCTGTCCAAGTGCTGGAGCTGGGCTCAAACCCATATCGGATTTCGGAGCCTGTGTTTGGGTGTAGGAGGCTGGAATTCTGGGTCTGGGAGAAGCTGTCAGGAAGGTCCTGAGCAGAGAAATGGCTTGATGTCAGCCATATTTCAGGCTGCTGTGCAGCTGTGTGTTTTGAAGAGGGTATATATGGTCAGGAGGAGGGAGACTGGTTGGGAGGTTCCGCGGTTGTCTGGGGAATTCATAGGGAGAACTCCATCCAGGGTGGTGGCTGTGAAAATGGACAGGAGGTCTCAGGTACAAGAACCACAGGGAGTAAAGGCTCTGTATGGAACACGAGATATCTGGCGAGAGAAATAAGCTCTTACTCTCTTAGAGTTTGCGTTCACGCTGAGGGGAGACAGACAGTAAACAGTAAACAAGTATAAAATGCATCCTATGGTGATGGGTTCGATGAAAAAGGGGAGAGGAGCTAAAGGGACAAGGAGGCGTAGACTGTGGTTCAAGTTCACATACAGTGGCTGGGAGGCTTCCTTGTAGAGGTGCCGCCAGAACAGAGAGCTGAAGATGCGGAGGGAGGAAGCCCAGTGGATATCTGCAGGAAGTATATTCCAGGCAGGAGATTAACCAGTGCAAAGGCCCTGGAGTAGGAGCCTGCCTGGCCTGTTTGGCAACAACGAGGAGTCCAGTATGGCTGGAGCAAAGTGAGCGATGCAGGGGCCGGGGGGAGGAGGTGGCGCGAGAGAGTTAGTGGGGCCTGGTTGTTTGCAGTCTTGAAGGCTATGTAAGGATGTTGGCTTGTATTCTGAGAGGCGTGGGGGAGCCATGGGAGGCTTTTGAGCAAGAGAGAGACATGAGTTGACACCTTTTTAATAGAATCCCTCTAGCTGCCATGTGGAGAATAGACTGTAGGGGGTCGGGCGTGGGGGAAGGGGTCCGGTTAGAGATTGTCGGAAAACGCAAGAAATGAGACTGTACAATCATTAGGGTCCAAAAGGGCTTCAGGAAGAGCACAGGCAGGAGCTGGGGCTGAAAATGGCTCTGAGGTTTGGCACGCAACGGCAGAGCAAAGGCCACAGAAGTCGGGCAGGTTTAGGGCAACGGCGTGACGTAGTTAAGAGCTTGGAATTCGGGGTAAGAAACCAGGGCCGAACCCCAGCTCTGCCCGGCACCAGCCACGAGAGCCTGGAAGGTTACATCAGCTTTCTCAGGCATGGCTTTTCCGCTTGTCGGAATGTTTACTGCCGACAGTAGTAAACTGCGGTGGGTAGTCGAGCCCACCGCACGGGTTTGTGATAAGCACGCCATGAGACCGTGCTGGGGAGCCCTGGGCACTGTGCTCGGCACTCAGCCAGGCCTCAACACACCGCTTTATTCTAATGACGACGCCTGTGCAGTTTTGAACTTTGTGGGATTGTGGTGTGGGATGTGTGGGAGCCCTGGTGGTGGGGTAAGTGGACACGAGTGTTCATGCTCAGGAGAGAGAGCATTCTGAAAGAGGCAGATTTGCACACGTGGATTTATGTGCACAGAACAATGCGGGTTGAAATCACGAGTGGACTGAAATTGCCAGGGAAGAGAGAGTAGAGTGGGGGGCACTGGGCTGAGACCAGCACCCTGGGGATGGAAGGAGTGAGAGGAGACAGAGTAGAAGGCATCAGGGAGGAAGAAGGAGACCTAAGAGGGGACAGGGATCAGAAAGCCAGAGAAGGGCCGGGGTCTGTGGGAGGAAGGGCCATCTAAGGTGGAGGAGGAGACAGAGTAAGGGCCATCTGGGGACTAGGAGGTTGCCAGAGAGGCAGCAGGGCTCCTCGAGATCCTCTGGGGACTTGGGGAAACCTCAGATGCTGATTCAGTGGGTCTGGGGCTAGGCTGAGATTCTGCATCTGTAACGAACTCCTCGGGGTGATGCCCATGCTGCTGGTCCAGTCGCTCTTTGGACAGCAAGGGCAACCAGGAAGGAGGTTAGGCTCAAGCGGCAGACTTGGGATGGAGGGCCAAGTAGGTGGCTTGCTGCCTGTGAGGGGCTGTGGCCCAGTAGCCTCACCTCCGAGCCTCAGTTTCCCCATCTGGAAGGCCGGTTTAGGCATGTCCGCCTCTTAGGATTCCAGAGAAGCCCGACAGTGATAATGCTTTGCAAGCTCTCAGGCGAACTCTGGGGACTCTGTTTCGCGAGAGCAGAGGGGGTGGCAGGCAGATGGTAGGGAGCCCCGGGTGTGGGTGGCCTGTTGAAGCAGGAGGTGCGGGCTGCGCTTTTGAGAAACGTGGCGGGCCAGGGAGGGCCTGAACGGCAATTCCTGCTCCCCTTGCCTGGCCTTCCGCCTGTGGGAAGCTGGGCTGCAGGGGTGGGCGATCTGGGTCAGTGGGTGGTGGCCTGGGCAGGCATGAGGACGCTGCTTGGCCAGCTTTGGAGATTCCACCCCGCGCTCTTCTGGGTTCCTTTCCAGTCCAAGAAACTCTGCTGAGATAGACTTTGATTCTCTGGAGGGCTGGAAGCTGCGTGGAGAAGTGGTTCTCAACCCCAGGGGCATGGCAGAACCACCTGGAGAGCTTTTTCGACGACAGATGCCCGGCTCCACCCCAGACCTCCTGAATCAGAAACTCTGCAGGTGGCATCAAGGCAGCTGTGGTTGTAAGAGCTCTCCATTCGATTCTCGGGCACAGCTGGTGTAGACAGTGCATCCGAATGAGTCAGGCCCAAACAGATGTCTTCTTCCCCTGGGCTTTCTGAGGGCATTTCTGGGTTTTCTAGGTCACCGCCCAAGCTTTGTTTCAGCCAAGCTCTGGACCCTGGGGTTTAAAAAAAAAAAAACCCTATGCTTATTATTCTGTAAATTAGGAGCAGGGAAGCTTTCTAGTTTAAGAGTTCTAACTGGCAAGTGTAGGTCATGATCTTTGGGAGACTGGCCCCTCCCTCTGCTTCTGACCACGGGATTTCCAGCCCGGAACCTACAGAGCCTGAAAGAAACTGCCCCAGAAATGCTGTTTTCATTGATTTTCAGTAGGTAAATTCTGTTACCATGTTGAAACGTTGCCCTTTTGTTTATTCTTTTCTCTTTTTGGTTTAGAGAAAAATGAAAATTTCAGAGCTGGACCACATCACAGCAATTCAGTGTAAACCAAGCAAATATTTAATGAATATCTATCTGCCGAGTGTCTGGAAGGGTAGTGGGTGCCGTGGCTGCAGGGGTGAAGGGCACCTGCCCCCGGGGAGCTCACAGTGGAGCAGGAGAGTGCAGTCCTTTCCAAAGCCCTCATTTTGGAGAAGCTTGAGTGATTTGCCCAAGGCTGTAGGGTTAGCAGGTAGTGGAGTAAGGATTTGCACTCAAGCCTGCCCAGTGCAAAGTCTAGGGTCTGCCTGCTGCCCCACATGTGAGGTTCCTGAAGGAAGTATCTGGCCATTTTTTGTTCCCCAGCCTGTGTTGTGGAGGATGGGTTGGCTGAGGACCCTCAGTCTTATATCAGATAGACATCACATTCTGTTGCTAGAAACAAAGACTTGACTGCAGAGCCGCCAACAAACTAAAGCTGATTTTCTTAAGTCGAGAGGTAGACTATCCATGACTGCTATGGTGACTCCCTGGTCAATGGAGATCCATTCTCTTTCCATCTTATTGCTCTGCTCTCTTTACAATGGTGCTTCTCAAACTCTGCCACGTGTTAGGATTACCAGGTTGGGTGCTTAAAAATCCTGATGCCTAGGTCATACCTCATACCAGTTAAATCAGAACGTCTGGGAGTAGGAACCAGGCATCAGTGTGTGTGTGTGTGTGTGTGTGTGTGTGTGTGTGTGTGTGTGTATGTATGGCCGCATGCACACACACACACACACATGTTCAGCATAAAGAACTCCAGCCTTAGAGCATTTTGCTTCAAAGTCGCCAAAGGGCTGCTGGGGCTCAGCCATCGTGACACATTCCAGGCAGGAGGAAAGGAGGAACGTTTAAAAGGGTGGACCTGCCAGCTGAGTCAGCTTCTATTAAAGAGCTTTTCCAGAAGCCCCCTCCCGATGACTTCTGCTTGCATCCCATTGGCTATTCTTAGCTGCAAGGGACGCTGAGACATGTAGTCTTTTAGATGGGCACATTGTCACCTAGGAAAATATCAGGTTACGTTAGAAAGAAGTGGAGAATGGGTATTGGGTAGGTAATGAGTAGTCTTTACCACAAATCCCTACCTTGGGGCCAGTTGGCATTTCTTGAAATGAGAGAGGATTTAGATGGATGTCAGCGCTGCTCTCACCCCTCCCTGCTGGCCTAGCTCAGGGGCTCTGGCTGCTCTGAGGATGCCCAGAAGAGACATAGGGAGGAGAGACATAGGGAGGAGAGACATAGGGAGGAGACTTGCTTAGGGTCACCCAGACATTCATGAGGGGTCTAGTTTCCCATCTGCCAGTGCTCCCTTTTTTTTTAAGTTTATTTATTTATTTTGAGAGAGAGAGAGAGAGAGAGAGAGCACGCACAAGCAAAGGAGGGGCAGACAGAGAGAGAGGGAAAGAGAGAGGATCCCAAGCAGGCTCCGAGCTGTCAGTGCAAAGCCTGATACGGGGCTTGAACTCATGAACGGTGAGATTATGCCCTGAGCCGAAATCAAGTGTCAGATGCCTAAGTGACGGAGCCACCCGGGTGCCCTGTATCTTCCAGTGCTCTTGTTCCTTCCTCCCCACCCCGGCACCATTCACACTTGCCTGAGGTTGTTCATTTCTGCTGGCCGATACCCCTTTCCACTAGCAGGTAGCTCTTTTTGCTCACAGCCACCAGGAGGGCGCTGTGGATTTTTAGACCAGAAACTGAAGGTCCATACTAGAAGCCAGGGACTGGAGAGTGCTGTAGAGGTGATGATCTAGCTCATTTTCTCCCTCTCAGGCCCACACCCATCTGAGACCAGGCTACTCCATTTGCTGTTTGCTCAGTGTCTCTGGTCCTTGTTGCTGGAAACTTCTCATTGTCTGACCCTATTTCCACTCACCTTAACATAATCTCTTATCAGAAAGATTCGGGAGCTGAGGCCTTTGAGCTGAACTTGAACATCTCTTTGGCCCCGAGAATTTCCCTATGTGATTCTTAAGGAACTTTTAATGAAGGCACCTTTTCCCATGTCTCAGAGGGACATCAGGAGGGTAGAGGTAGGGAGCTGGATTCTGGTGGCCCCATCTACCTGTGTTTGGTTCTGGCATTTCAGTAAAATGCAGAGGGACCTTGGGGGAGGTCACTTTAACTTCCGGTAAAGTACATAAGCCCACAAGGCAAGCTGGAGGTGGCAAGGCCTGGCTTTACTCTCCTTTCTGGAATAAGGCCACAGAGTAAACAGAGGAAAAAGGTGTGGCAAGGAGTGAGCTCATCTGCCAGGCAGTTGCCTTAAGTAGTGACCCAGAAGCAGATCTTCGAGATTCGGTGCAAGAAGAAACAGACCAGTGAAGGTAAGTGGCTTGCCAAGGTCACACAGCAATTAGGTGTCAAAGCTGAAGTTAAAAGCCATGTCAAGGGACTCTACAGCTGCATCTTTCTCATTCTCCAGTATCACCTCGTAGGTTCAAGGAGAAGCCAGGACATGTCTACATGGTATTTACAAACTTTTTTGTGTTCACACCTTTATAATTCTCCCCTCACCCCTGTGAAGGCTATGTCTCATTCCCAGGCCTCATTGCATCTGGACTGTAGGATCTGGGGCTCATTCTGGGTCCAGGGCTCCTGCTTAGATGTTAGAAGTCCTTAATGGAAATGTCAGGGAGGCCCCCCCCTTGTGGGTAGAGGAAGCAGTTGGCTTGGCAATGTGAACTGGAGTTTGCTGCCAGTCCCCACCAGGCCCAACATCTCTGTCACACTGCCTGAGTCTCACCTTAGAGTTATTGACAAGTTAGCCAGCAGAAACATGGTTTATGTTACCAGAAGGTTGTTCTGGGAGTACCTGGCAGCCCTCCAGCCTTTCTCCAGTGGCCCAGGTTGGTTGATCAGATGAGTTGGATCTTGAAGTGTTGGTATTCATGCAAGGAAGTTTCCAAGGAAGTCATGGGTGGAGGTAGGGAAGCATGGTAGGTTATGTGATGTTGGTGGGTATGATTGTTAAGCAGTATGAGGGTCCTGGGTTGTGGCCATGTGAGAGATTTAACAGTGGACACCATGATGATCAGGATTGGCTTGGGCTTAGTTTGGGCTCCCCAGAAGCAGATGCCGAGATAAGGAGCCAAGTGAGGTAGTTTATTTGGCAGGTGAGCTTGGAAAACTCTGGTAGGGAAATGGAGATGTAAGACAGGGAAGCACAGGGAACCAATAAAAGGTGCACCGTCAAGCCAGTCACTACTGTGTCCCATTGGGGACCTCTGGGACACCATGTAAAACACTCTCCCACCATGGTGAAGGAGCTGGGGCATGTATACACCAACTCCTATCTGTGTTGGTTGAAGGCTGCTCCTGGGGGTATTAATTTCCTGGTACTTCTAGCCCAGTAGGCATGGAATGTAAGCTCTAGTGGCCAGAGATGGCCTCAGGCGGAGAGAAGCAGGTTCTGGCCAGTGTGCAATGAGGTGGTCAGGGGAGAGGATGTGGTGCAGAGAGGGGAGGCACCAACAGCTGTACGACATCCTGCCTACGCCATCGGTCTTGCTTTTTCCGATCCAGCCTGTTTTGCTGAGCTCTTTGTTCTTAGGTCTTGTCTTCTAGATGCATGTGTAAGCCCTGACTCCGGGATAAAAACTCTCCCTTGCGGCCGTCAGACCTGTGAGCTGCTCATTTACTTCCTAGGATTTTGTGACCAGAACCCCAGCACATCGATTTCCCCAAGACCTTCCTGATAGAGTCCAGGCTCTCCCTGATGGATTGAAGGGGCCCTTACACTTGGGGAGGGCAGGGTTGGGGGATCACTGAGGACAAACTCAGAGTCTACAGGTCTTTTGGGCATTGCCACGAGAGGCGTGATCTTTAGCTACCCACCTGCTGAATTCAAAACTAAGAAAGAGGTGGGGACAGTCTCTGAGACTAGCTCTCCGCAGGCAGAATTCTGTGTGGGTGAAAAAGTAGATTGCTTTCTGTCCACCTCCTTCTCCAGGAACCAAACCTCCTCCCGTGGGCAGACTAGCCTGTACCCCTGAACATCCCTGGGCCTAATGGGTCCAGTTCAGAGCACCTCCATCCTGTTGTGAATTTTTGTGTCTCTTCACTACCCACCTGAGATTAACTAATTAGTCAGATATTTACTGAGCACCCCCTATGTGTCAGACACTGTTCTCAGCTCTGAGGATACGGCAGAGAGCAAGACAAAGAGAAGATCTAGAATCACAGGCTTGTAGAGTCAGAGCCAGGAGGGATCTTAGGGCAAATCTGATCATTTGTCGGGAGAGAAACCTGAGGCCGAGAAGGAGCAAGAGAAGCCTTCATGCCACAGAGCAAATAGGGAGCCCAGCCTGGAATCATGGAAGGTCAAAGATAATGGGCTAAGAGGTCACCTTTCCCTAACTGCTCAGTTTTTAGAGGCAGATACCAGTGGCCAGAGGCAAGAGTCACACCAAGCTAGTGGCATGGGTTTTGCCTGCCAGTGAACACAGCATTCTCTCCTGCATCCCTTCCAAGCCAGACTTGGGCTCTGATGTACTGAAGGGAGCGTGTGTGTGTGTGTGTGTGTGTGTGTGTGTGTGTGCACGTGCATGTGCATGCATTGTGCCTGTGCCTGTGTGGCTTTACATGGGCTAGGGCAGCCAGCAGGAGATCTGAGTGGTTTTCCTGTGATCAAGACATCCCACCTCCTTCTGGGACATACAGTGAGCTCTCCCCTCCTGCCTCCTCTAGCTCTCCCATACAGCCATGGCCCCTGGCACTGCCCACTGCCACAGTGACCTCGGGCAATGCTGGGAGGGTTCAGTCCTGCAGGATGCCCTGATGTGCCCGAAGCATCAACATCCCTGACTGCCTCACTCCCTTTTTCTGGAGCTGAAGGAGCAGAGGCTGTGAGGCTGTCCAGGGCAGGGGTGGGATGCGTGCCTCCCAGTCTGCTCCCCCTCATTCTGTTGGAGTTGGGGCAGGTGTAAGGAGTGGCTCTAGAGAGCCAGGCTGAGAGGCAAAAGGGGAGGTAGTTCTGTGTGCTGGTAATCAGTGTGTGTGTGTGTGTGTGTGTGTGTGTGTGTGTGTGTGTGTGTGTAGGACCATTGGCATGAGATAAACTGCTCCCACTGGGTACCTTGATAGGAGCTAAAACACACCCCCCCCCCCGTTCTCTCTACCCTGTGCACCTGCACTTTACATGTATTTTTTGTGTACCCGTAAATACACCAGGGCATACATGTGCTGAAAGTGATGGTGATGTACAGAAGAGCCTGCGTACAGGTGACCAGATATGTACATGTGGGGAGACTACTGACCTCTTTCGGGGGCCTTCTCTGGGTCTACCTTTATCCCACTGCCTCTCCAGGCAGCCCTTGGCTCCCAGGCAGGGGGCAGGAGCGGGCATCCAGCACTCTGGGCCGCCAGCTCAGCGCTTATATCCAGCCTGGGTTATGGCTCACCTCCCCCCACCCCGCTTCTAGGAGACCTGAAGTGGGGGCCAGGGGCAGGCCGAGGCTGGCCTGGAGCTCCTGGCTAATTTTCCCCGGCCTCCATCGATCCAGCAGCTTCTCCTGAGTCTATTAGCAGTCGGCGAGTGAAAATATCCCCCATTGCGAGCCCTGACCTGAGACAGGGAGGAATCCATAGCAATTTGTTCAAACAGAGGAAAGCGTTTCCTTCTGATTTGTATTCCAATTTATTCTAGGCAGGAAGGGGGTCAGGGTGGGAGGGGTGAACCCTGGCTCACTAAGCGCTGGGCCCGGGCCCATCCCCCTCAGCCCCCCATGCCAGCCGGGGTGGCAGCTGGTGCTCCCCATGGTTCCTGGGGTGGGGGCTGAGGAGGGGAGGGTGGGCCCCAGCAGGGGGACGGGAAGAGAGGCCCGCCAGCCTTCCCAGCAGGCCCTGCTTGGCTGGAGAGCTCAGTTGTGGATTTGGTTTTCACAAAATACAAAGCCGCCTGCTCGGAGCCTCTCTCCCGGGCACTGGGGCCTGTGCCAGGCGTGCGCTCACCCGCTGCGCCCGTGCCAGGATGGGGGCTGGGCCGGGCCCATGGACAGTGGCCCCAGCTGGGCTGAGTGGCAGGAGGGTCTATTCTTCTCCTGAAGCACCCCCCAGCCAGCCTTGCGGGAACAGGGCCGCTCAGGCTCTGAGGGGAGCTGAGACTTTGGAAAAGCTGCTGTGCAGGGCGGAGAGCCCCTCTCCACGGGAGTCCCAAGTGCATCTTCCTGGCGCAGTGCTCAGGCTTCGAACCTGGTCTGAGCGAACTGGGGCTCACTGCTGTCCTGCCCAGGAAGACTCTTTTGAGCACTTACGATAATGACAGCTCTGACTGACATTCATCAAGTGCCTACAGTTTGCCGGGCACTGGGCTAGTACTATTGAGCATCCAGTCCTTGCAGGTGCCAGGCCGCCTCGTGTGCCTCAGTTTCCCCCTCTCCCACATACTTCTGTCACCCCGCCCCCCCCATCTCTGCTCAGTCTCTCTCACTTCCTCCTGAGAATCACTTCTCCCTTCCACCTGAGGGTGGCCCTGGTGACAGGGTCTCAGTACTGACGCCTCTGCAGCCCCCTTTTCCAGAGGGACCCCGTGAACAGGCTAGCTCCTTTTCTTCCAGGTAGCTTTCCTTTGGCCCCACCTCACCCTCACCGCCAGGACCCCGGCCTCTGCAGAGGTGGCACCATGGCAACAGGAGACAAGGATTCTGGGAAGGGTCAGCCAAGTGGTCCTACAGCCACCCCCCTCCACTGCTTTCCTTCCTTCTTGGGTCAGTGCCCGCAGGGAGGGGAGTAACCAGAGACGTTCTTCACACCCAGGTGTCAGCGACTCGCAGCTCTGAGGTCAGCTGTTGCACATGATTTGCCAGGCTCCATGACACCACCAAGGTCTAATTTCAGAAGCCAGCAACTAAATATACCAAAGCTGATGAATAATCATCTCTCTCAGGTGGGAGCATGCGGCCTCAAGGAGCAGAGGCTTCTGAAACAGATCTGGGTTCAGGTTCTGCCTCAGCCGCTCCCTGGCTGTGCGATCCCCGGGCAGGTTGTGCTCTGTGCCCCATGTACAAGATGGCATTATAATAGCACCTTCCTGAGGGGGCGGTGGTGAAGAGGGAGTGGGAACGCATGGGAAGCCATTCTTTTTTTTTTTTTTTTTTAATGTGTTTATTTATTTTTGAGAGGACGAGCACGAGCAGGGGAGGGGCAGAGAGAAGGGGAGACACAACCCCGAGCAGGCTTCGTGCCACCAGCGCAGAGCCCGATGCGGGGCTTGAACTCACGACCTGAGCCGAGATCAAGAGCCCGACCCTTAACCGACTGTACCACCCAGGCGCCCCTCGAAAGCCATTCTTTGCCAGTGTCCGGCGCAAGGGGAGTAAGTGACGGCGACCGTCCAGGGGAGGCCCTGCTAAGTGGGTGCTTCCAGTGCCTGGGCCTGGCTCAGGAAGCTAGTGAGTCACAGAGGCTGCCACCAGGGAAGTGGCATGTGAGGCTCTGTGTACAGGCATGTGATGCATTATCCAGAGAAAGAGGGAGCAAGACGGAGACCCTGTTCCAGAAGGGGTGGCAGAATTCCAGCCCTCCTCCCATCTTCCTCTTGGAAGTTTATGGCAACAACGTTCCCTTTCAGCCACTTTGTAGGTGGGGAGACAGGTGTGTTTTGCACCCAGCCCTTTACTGCACCACTGCCTATTCCAGACCTCAGTTTCCTCCTAAGAGGCAGCCCCCCACCCCCACCCCCACCTCCTCAGCCCCTGGGTGCTTCCTAACAGCGATGACTTTTCCGTCTCTGGCTGTGATTGAACTCTGGTCCAATTGGCCTCCCCCATCCCCAAGTTCTTCACTTTTCTCCCCCGACCTACTGGGTTCCAAATCATTTACAAGTTGTTCAGAGGCTCAGCATTATAATCAGATCCTACGGTGCAAGCCACTTACGTGGTTTCTAAAATTTTAGCCAAAAAAAGGAGTGAAACCCTTCAGTGATGGAGAAAAAAACAATAATGAAACTACTTAACAGGGGGGCAGGTATTGCATTTCTTGATTTATAAATGTACTCAATGCTAAAGAAAATATGTTCCCAAACTTTATGCTTCCTGAATTGACTCTTGGAAAAAAGGAAAAGAAGGTTGTTCATCCTTTTCAGGGATTTCACATGCTTTCCCTCCCAGGGGTGTTTGCCTTTTGAAAGGGACACAGAAAGAGAATAAATGAGTGACTGTTTAATATGCAAGGTGTCGATGAGTGTTATGAAGAACACAGCAGGGAAAGGGATTGAAAATGGTAAAAGTGGGGGCAGGCATGCTGTTTTAAATGGAGTGGTCAGGGAAGGCTTCTCTCTCTCGAAAGAGCTGTAGGAGGTAAGGGAGAGCGAGTTCTGGAAATCTGGGGAAGAGCAATCTGGCAGCAGGAGCTGCAAGTGCAAAGGCCCTGAGGTAGGAGTGGGCTTGGCCTGCTTTGAAGAACAGCAGAGAGAGCAGTGTGGCCACAACGTGGAGTGTAGTAGAACCTAAGGGAGCAGATGACAAGGTGGCATGGTAGCCTGTTGAAAAGGCATTGGCTTTGACTCCACATGAGATGGAAGTCATGGTAGGGAAGAGGAGAGGAAGCAGAGGAAGGATGGGACCTTAGTGTTGTAAAGGGATCCCTCTGGCTTCTTGCAGAGAACAGGCTGAACCGGGCAAGGGAAGGAGAGCAGACCTATCAGGAGGCTGCTATGGTAATTGGGGCAGGAGGTGGTGATGGCTAAACTAGAGTGGTATCTTAGGGGTCAGAGTTAGGATCAGTTTTTTGTTTTCAAATTCATTTTGAGAGAGAGACAGTGTGAGTGGGAGAGAGGCAGAGAGAGGGAGAGAGAGAGAGAGAGAGAGAGAGAGAGAGAGAGAGAGAATCCCAAGCAGGCTCCGAGACAGGGCTAGAACTCATGGACCAACAGTGCAGAGACTGACACGGGGCTTGAACTCATGAAACCATGAGATCATGACCTGAGCCGAAACCAAGAGTCAGATGCTTAATGGACTGAGCCACCCAGCCGCCCCTTCGAGTTGGGAATCAGTTTTGAAGGTCAAGCTGAGAGGGCTTGCTGATGGATTGGGTGTGGGGTGTGGGAGAAGGAGAGAAGTCAGGGAGGACTGTTTCTCGCTGACAGCAAGGGACAGAGTGTTTTCACTAATGGGGGTGGGGATGAGGAATGGCTCTTCCACTTTGGAGTCCTTGTGGGGGGGGGGGAGTAAGTGCTGTCCTCCTGAGGTCACTGGATGTGGAGAGAGGCGTAAAGTGAATCAGGCCCTTACATCTCTGCTCCCTGATTTTTTTTTTTATTTTTTTTTCAACGTTTATTTATTTTTTGGGACAGAGAGAGACAGAGCATGAACGGGGGAGGGGCAGAGAGAGAGGGAGACACAGAATCGGAAACAGGCTCCAGGCTCTGAGCCATCAGCCCAGAGCCCGATGCAGGGCTCGAACTCACGGACCGCGAGATCGTGACCTGGCTGAAGTCGGACACTTAACCGACTGCGCCACCCAGGCGCCCCTCTGCTCCCTGATTTTTAAACCTCAGAGCTAATCTTCCTGCCCCCTCTGAGCTGGGGTGAAGGCCAGCCTGGAGGGGCCGTGAGACATTTGAAGCAGTCAGGTCAGACTGCTGTCTGGCCGTGGTAGGCTCTCCAGAAACACTGTCCTTCCCTCCCCTGCTTTCCCATCCTGGGGTCTAAGGCCCCACCTGCTCTTAAGCCACAGGATTGATTTTGCTTTCAGGGTTGTTATTGTTATTATTACCCACTTAAACAACTTCATAGGGGAAAAAAAAGGAACCCAATGACCATCAAACATTAACCATTCATTCTAAATTCCCTGCCCATACCTGTCAATACATTTTTACATAGCGGTAAACAGTCGTCTGTTCTGCTTTGTCGGCCGACTTTATCTCCTACACACGTCTCCTGGTATTGACTGAGACCTCGGACCTGTCACTTTAATAGCTACAGGGCACCCCCTGCATCGATACTCTGGAGCCTGGTGACCATCTCTCTGTGGCGGAGTGTTTGGGCAGGTGCCAATTTCCCCTTCTTCTAAATAGCTCTGCCGTGAATATCCTTATGTGAATTACTTTTTCCTTTTAAATTATGTCCTTGGGGCCTGTTCCCCAAAGTGAGATTGCCTAATAGGTCATAGGATAGGAACAGTTTTATGGTTCTCATTTTGCACCGCCGGGTCGTGCGACAAAGAGTTTGAGCCAGCTTTGCACACAGCCCAGCCACAAAGGATTTGATCCTCCTAATTTATTTTCACTGGCTTAATAGGTGCATTATGGCTTGTTTCTTAACTTCCAATTTTCACTTCCTGAAGCCACGTTGGGGTCTTTGAGCACCCAATAAGACCTGATCTGTGCAGAACTTCATAGTTTACATGGAGCTTGCTGATATGTCACCTCAGTTAATAAGGCGCTGTGAGGGTAATATTATTGGCTTCTGTTTCGTATGGCAGAATGGGAGTTTAGTCAAGTTAAGTGCCGTAGCAAAACGTCCAAACAGTTCTTGCGGGTTTGTTATATAGGGTTCCCACCCACTTGTCCCCATCCCATTCCTTCTGTGGGCCCAGGATCCGCAGGTACCCATTTCAGCCCAAATTCAGTGCCCTAACCCTGTCTTCTCCCATCGGCTCCCACAGCCAGCGTGGGCCAGGCCCCAACCAGTGCCCTGCGCTGCCAGGTTGGGTCTCAGCTCCGTGGGGCTTAGAGGAGGCCTCTGCATTTGGGGGTCCTTCAGCAAAGCCATAACTCTTTCCATTGCCTGGCCTAGGACTGGCCCAAGCTCTGTGTTCTGGGTTGGGGGCCTAGACCTGGCAGCGTGTCTCTGGTCCCACCCAGGATATGCCCCAGGCCCAGTGTTGTACCTAACACAGGTGCACTGGAGCCTCGGTGCACCTAGGGACAGGGCCACTCAGGGGGCTGTTGGGCTCTACATTGGAAGCTGTAACTCTCAGACCAGGGGCTTCTCATGGCAGACACACTTGAGTTGTGAGTTTGGTTTTATTTTGCTCCCTTCTAGCTGTAATTCTTGAGTGTCTACTAGGCAGCATGCACTGTGCTTGGCGGATGGCATTCTTACCATATTTCACACTCACAATAGAGAGCGCGCTTATGCCCATTTTATAGTCAGGAGACTGAGGCTCTAGACTAGAGGGTTAACGATTTGTCCCAGGCCACACAACAATTACTGCAATGGCCTGGATAAGAACCCCATGCCCCGGGCTGTGTCTACTCCAGTAGGTTTGGATCCTTCCATGGGTTTGGGTCAATAGGTGTGGGGGCCTGGTCATATCTAGTGTCTGGTCTCCTGCCAAGGTGGGGAGCCAAGTGAGCGACAGTGATGGGGTCCCCAGGACTGGCAGAGCTTGGCAGGGCTGGGTAGCTGGGACTCAAGCAGGAGAATTAACACGAGTGACCCCGTGTCCCTGGGCCACACATCCCTGGGCCCGGCAGCTGAGGTCCTGGGTTCTAGAAGCCATTCTCTGCCCTGATGGGTGGCAGACGCTCTCTCCCACCGTCGTCCTGTATGTTCTCTTGGGGAGATCTTTCCTTCCCATGATTACCTCCGTTAGCCCACCTCGCTGTTCTTATCTCTTGAGATCAGGGCTCTTGGCATTCTCCCTAAAGTAGACCTCTTCACCCAGTTTTACATTTTCTTTTCACAGGCCCTTTGAGCAGGTTCCCGAAAAGTCTCGGGCTATATTATCAAATGGAAAAGGGACTAGCATTTGTTAGTACCTACTAGATACTAGTCGTTGTGTTATGGACCCAATGTACGTTTTCTCATTTAATTCTTGCAACCCAGAAGTTATCTCCCCTAGTGCCTGAGATGTATTTTCTCCATTTGCAGATCGAAGAAATTGAGGCTTCTGTTTCTTATAGTAATTAAATGAGAGATGGAGTCCTGCCTTCGGCTCCTCATACCACACCATCCGGGCAGCCCCCCAGGCTTACATTTACAGCCTCAGATCAAGCAGAGCCAGATTTAGGGCATGTGCCTTTCTCCTCTCTTCCCTGAGCATCCTGCCTTCACTGCTTAGAGTTGCCCTAGGTCCCCTCACTGTTGAGAGTTTTGATCCTGGTCTCCTGTGACCCAGGGAGAACATCCCTTATAGCTACCCTCAGGGACCTCAGAATCCCAGTTTAGGGGGCTTTCCCCATGGCCTGTCCCGACATCCCAGAGTTCCCTAAGTGGTGTGCCTATCACACTTCTGTTGATGCACAATGAAGAGTCCAGGAGGATAACCTGGCCCTCTCAACAACTATGTGCCTTCTCATGAGGCCAGGATATAGGTGCAAGGGTGCTGAACGTTCTCTGGGCCCGGGGCACAGGTGGACTGGCCACCACTTCCAGCAGAGGAAGTGTGTCAAGGGCACCAGGCTGTGCCAATGGCACGAGACCCCACCCCCAGTATCGGCCCCTGAAGATGGAAACAGGCCCTGCAACTAGTGTCAAGCACTGCCTCTGACTACGGAAGCAGACTTTTCATGCTCAGCCGTGGTGATAGGGCGGCAGCCTGTGTGCTGATCCTTCCTGCGATGGCTGCTCTCGTATTCAGTGACAGCACCTTGTACTTGGAGGTCAGAGACAGATACGCTCGGGTCGGGCAGAGATTTTTGTGGTCAGAGAGGAGGTCGGCTGCATACGGGTTTGGTTCTGATGAGCAAAAAAAGAGCTTGCGGTGGGGAGCAGACTCTAATGTGGTCTGCCGCAGAGCGAAGACAGAAGTTCCTCACTGAGGATGGCTCTGCCTGATTCGGCTCTGATTCTGTCCGGTGCCGGGGCAGGACATTTCACACAATAGGTGCTCAGGAAATACTGCAGAACAAATCAATGAATCGATGGCAAATAAACAGGCAATGTGTGTGTCTTTGAAGCGTTGGGAGGCAAGGAACGAGAGGGAGGGTGGCGAGGGAATCAGCTTGCACTGAGGTCTAATGGCCCGAGAGAATGACCAGAGTGTGACGGTGCTTCCCCTCAAGATGACCAGCATTAAGGTGAGGCCAGAGGAGATGGGGCGGGATGGGAGAGACTGTTTCAGACTGGTTTTCCCAGCGTAGAACTGGAGCCTCCCTTAGACTTGGAGTGCTCCTGAGGTCACCTGGTTCATTCTGGATGGGGGACAGAGGACAGGTATTAGCCTGCTCCACAGACAGCCAGGGCTAAGGGGAGGGCAGGGCAAAGCCCTGCTGTGGAGAGCACAGAAGGGCTAATTTTCCCAAGAGGTCCATGTTTGATGGCCCATGGTCTGCTGAAGAGGTACAGAGCATTGTCCCGGGCAGAAGGATGCCCAGGCCGAGCTGGCCGGGTGCCCTGCCCCGAGAGCCTCCTCCAAGACCCTGGCCACCATTCTTTGAGCGGCTAATTAAAAGAGAAAAACCTGTTAATATTTCAGCACTGTTAACTCTGCTAAATTATTAAGTGTCCATTTGCATTACATGTATAAAAGGATCAATAAACATGTGCATACCAGGAGCTGGGAGGGCGAGGGAAGGATAGCTTCCAAGGATGCTGCCTGGGACTGGCCCAGGTAGCGACTTGGAGACTGTGCCCTGCACCCTGAGCCCTAAGTCCTCAGCCTCAGTGTGTCAGGCACTTAGGACCTGGAAATGCATGGGGCTCGGCATAAGAGTCAGAGAACCAGACTCTAAATCAGCAGGTCATCCTTGAACAACGTACTTAACCTTGCTGAGCCTCTGTACGCGTCCCTAGTTCTCCCTGGCACCAAGCTCAGCACCTCATATCCATAAAGATGCGTTGATGGTCTGATAGAAGGAAGGACCAGAGCGCAGATCCTGATTCCGTATTGCCTGGCCCAGAGCACTCAGTGGTGCTGTGGGAGGCTGTTAGGATGATGGCATTCACCCTGTCCGCTGGTAACTGGGCGGAGAGAACCAACGCCAGGCTGGGAAGTCTGCAGCCTGCTTCCTTTCTCTCGTCCCCACCTCCTCTGCAAGTGTCCCAGGCCTCCTGCAGACACACACTTTCCCTGAAAGAGTCAGGGGCAGAAAGCACGACAGCAGCCCATACCTGACTATGATTAATGTTTTTGTTTTGTTTTGTTTTGTTTTTTTTAATGACTAACCTTTCTAAATGTGGGGTAGGAAACCTGAAGGAAAGCTGATGGAGCTTTAAATTAAGGTTTTCCAGGGGCACGTGGCTGGCTCAGTCAGAAGAGTGTGTAGCTCCAGATCTTGGGGTCACGAGTTCGAGCCCCACATTGGGTGCTAGAGATTCCTTAAAAAAAATAATTTATTAAGGTTTTCCTATTCATTGTGCTATCTGCCTGCTTTATATGGCTCTACGTCTTACTGTCTTCATCCTTGTGAATTTGATAGCACCCTCTGTACCCTGGCTAGTGCCGGGGAAGAAATTCTCTGATGAGGGATGAGGTCCTTGATGAAATTTCTCTTCCAGGTTCCGGTGAGAATTCTCTTCCAGAGCCCAGTGGGCAAGTTGGAATTCGTCTTAACATGAGTCCTTGAGAGTTTGTGGCTTCCCCCCTGGGCCTGCTGGGTGCTGGCTGTCCCTACCCGCCCCTCACCTGGAATTTGGGGTCTGTGTTTTTTTTTTTTTGGTTTTTTTTTTTTGTTTTGTTTGTTTTTTTTTTAGCGGAAAGGAGTATGCAGATAGGCCAGAAGCACTCTACCAGGGACTCACTATTTCTGCCTCAGCTGAACTCCTGACGATGTTGCCCGGTGGGGAACATCTCTCATGCTGGCTTGGCTGTTCTCGGACACAGGCTGGGGAAGGCCATGTTATTTGTCTCCATGGCCATGAGTTTTATGCTGACCTTTGGATCAACATTTCTCCACTAGTTTCACACAACGCTTCTAGCTGTCACGACACGAAGAGATCCTCTGTGAAGAAAGCACTTACACGGTCAAATTTAGTTGGAAGGCACCGGCTTAACGCCAAGTTACATAGGTGTGTTTACTGCAGGACTTTTCAGAGCCTTTAATAATACACACTTGGGTGCCGACACACTCTGGGAAGGAGAGAAGACACAGCATCAGCACACTTACTCCGCAGAGGACTATCGATCAACACCTTACGGCACACAGCTTGGGAGACACCATTTTCCTTTTCCACGGGGGTTTGTGGCTAGCGCTCAGGAGAGTGAAATAGGAAAAGTCTCATAGACAAGAGGCAGGGAAACATACTTGTTTCCAAAATCCCGCCCTATTTTCTACCCATGTGGTGTCAAGCAGAGGGGATCAAATCCAGCCTCCCGAATTTCCAAGAAGCTTGTTACAAATACAAACTCTGAGGCCCGTCCCTGAAGAGTCAGGGCTGGTGGTTCTGTGCTGCGACAGGCTCCCTGGTGACACAAGGCGGGGGTAGGGGAGTCCGTGGAGGACTGGGACAGTGAATGGAGTGCCAAGCTAGCAGGTGAAAGGCCTGGGTTCAAGTCCCAGCTCCGCTCCTGTCCCGTGTCAGTGAGTGACGCGGACGGGGCATTTTCTTCTCTGGGCCTCAGTTTTCTTCTCTGCCGAAAGAGGCTAAATAGGACTTGCTCTTTCTGCCTCTCTGAACGAGGTGAGGAGCTTGGAAATAGACACAGTGGACCGCAGGAATGTATCACTCCTCACCATCTGTGGCCGATAAGGCAGGGTCCTCTTGTGCAGAGGGCTTGCAGGCCCCCAGGGAGGTGGATTCTTGAAAGGAGCGCAGGATCATTTCTAGAATAATGATGCCAACATGTGTGGATGGTTTACTGTGTGCCAGACACTGTTTTAAACACTTTGTGTGCGTTACTGATGTATTCCTCACAACAACCCCGTTTGACAAATGAGAAAATCGAGGCTTAAGTAACTTGCTAAAGTCACAAAGTAACTTGCTGAGAGCTAGACATGCTGGATGCTAAGAGGGATGCTCAGAGGGGTCCCATCCCTCCCCTTGCTCCCAGCTCCTCTGAAGCCATGCACAGCCCACAACATGAATTTTCACGTATTCGTGAAACATCCCTGTCGGCTTTATGTCTGTTTTCAGTGTCTCCGTGCTGGGATATAGAGGGAGCCACAGAGGGTGGTCTCCTGTCCCCATTTCTTGTCCCTATTTAATCATCTCAGGAACTGTCATTTATTTATTTATTTATTTTTTATTAAAAAATTTTTTTGACGTTTATTCATTTTTGAGAGACAGAGAGAGACAGAGCATGAGCGGGGAAGGGACAGAGAGAGGGAGACACAGAATCTGACACAGGCTCCCGGCTCTGAGCTGTCAGCACAGAGCCTGACGCGGGGCTCGAACTCACAAACTGTGAGATCCTGACCTGAGCCGACGTGGGACGCTCAACCGACTGAGCCACCCAGGACCCCCTATTATTATTATTTTTAAGAGGGAGGGAGTGGGGAAGGGGCAGAGAGGGAAGGGAGAGAGAATCTTAGGTAGGCTTCATGCCCAGCATTAGCCCAATGTGGGGTTCGATCCCACGACTGTGACATCATGACCTGAACCAAAATCCAGAGTCAGGAACTCAACCAACTGAGCCATCCAGGCGCCCCAGGAACTGTCATTTATTGGGAGAGCACGTCTTCTTTGGCCAGATGTTTTACAGGTCTTGTATTAAACCCTCACACCGGCCCTGGAAGAAGGCATTTTTGTTCCCATTTTATGAATGAAGAGGCTGAGGCTCAGAGAGGTTAAGTAATTTGCTTAATGTCACTCAGCTAGTGGATGGCAGAGCCAGGAATTAGTCCCAGATTGTCTGCTTTTCTCATTTCTCTAAACCATGTCTCTCCTCTGCTGTCACTGTTCCGTGACGCATCCCCTGCTCTAGAGTAGTCTTAGCACTTACAACACTCTGAAACCACCCTGTTCATTTCTGTTCCCTTATGTGCTATCTGTCTCCCCAACAATGCTCTTTTCATTGTTTGCTTTTCATGACAGTCTCTCCAGCACCCAGCACGGCAGCCCCCGCTCGGAGCATTTGTTGTTTGACAGACTGAATGCAGGGATTATGATGTCATGGTGCCTCTTGACACAGGCCCTGGCCTAGTTGCCTTTGGAACTGAAGATGCTACTGCTGGTGGTGCCTTCCTGGGGTGTGTGGAGTGGGAGGTTAAGTGGGACAGAGTCCCATTAGGGGCCCGTGGGTTGGTGGGGACTCTGTTGGCTCAGGGTCCAGATCACAGTTGTAGCCACTCCAGAGGTGACCAGAGTCAGAGAGGCCGATTCATGTTAACAAAGCTCAGTGGGAGGTGATGGGGAGATTGAAATGCCAAGGCCAAGGGGGCCTGGGCATCACTTGCTCCAGAGGGAAAATCTGCACTGTGAAGAAGTCAGCCGTGGGAGGCAGCTTATCAAGGAGTCAGAGTGAAGGGAGTGGGTAGGGTAATGGTTAGTGTCAACAGAAGGAACTGGGTGATCTCAGTGGGCAGTTTTTTAAAACTGAAGTGTAACTGAGGTACAGTAAAACCTTAAGCAAATAACCTGACACATTTTTACATCTCTATCCACTCCTATAACCACCACCCAGATTAAGATGTAGACATTTCCATCCCACCAGATGGGATCTCATCTTCTCCCCAGAAACTTCTTTTGTGCCTGTCCCGGTTAATAATCCCTATCCCTACCCAAGGGCAACTACTGTTTAGATCTCTGTTGCTTTAAGATGGGTTTTTTCCAGTTTTGAATTGCAGATATATGAAACCACATACTCTTTACTCTTTCGTCTCTGAGTTCCTCCACTCAAATTGTGCATGTGAGATTCAACAATGACGTTGTGTCTATCAGTGGTTTTTTTTTTTTTTTAGTGTAATATTGCATTGTATGATTATACCAGAATTGACTTATCCATGCTAGTCTTGATGGACACATGGGCTGTTTCTTGTGTTTAGCTATAATGAAGAAAGCTGCTGTGAATATTCTTGGACCTATTGTTTGACTGTTATTTTTAAAAAAATTTTTTAATATTTATTTATTGTTGACAGAGCATGAGCAGGGGAGGGACAGAGAGAGAGGGAGACACAGAACCCGAAGCAGGCTCCAGACTCCAAGCTATCAGCACAGAGCCTGACGTGGGGCTCGAACCCACAAACTGCAAGGTCATGACCCGAGCCGAAGTTGGATGCTCAACTGACTGAGCCACCCAGGCGCCCCTATTGTTTGGTTGTTATAAGCACTCGTTTCTACTGGGTACAACCCAGGAGTGGGATTGCTGTGTCATGGGGTGTACCCTTGAACAGCTTGAGTAAGTACTGCCAAATTCTCTTCCAAAGTGGTTCCATCATTTTAGAGTTTGATGTTCTTAAGAGTCAATGTCATCAAAGGGAGTTGGGTAATCTTCATGATGTCATCATCCATGATGCCCCATCTCCAGTGAGGAAACTTGTCAGGTGGCCAGAGGCCTTCTGTCTGCTGGCCAGGCCCCGTTTTTTCCTGGCCTGTGCTGTCCAGACCCTGAGAAAGTGTGGCTCTCCAGCTCCTTTTCAATATTCCTTATCAGTCACCAAACCTTCTGTTGTGACAACACTGCCTGGCACAACAGTGTCCAGGATTCCAGCTTATCTTCCACTGGAGCCTGTTAAATCAATGTCTTCCTTGTTGAGAGGCACCCCAGGCTTCTTATAGACATCCACGCGACCTTCTGGTCTTATCAGCAACTGGCATGCGCGTCCTGCATTGGTGGGTCATTTCCTGACGAGATTGCTGGGGACCTTGGCCACAGATGGCTCTCTCTTCCATGGTGTGGTGATGTGCCTGCATTTGCATTGCAGGGAGGTGTGTGGGTGACAGTTTCAGACCCATTCCCCAGACTCTAGGGTGCGTCTTCTATATGGACTATGCGCTGATTATAAAATTCATAGAAAGTGTGAGTTGAAAGGGATCTCAGAGGTCATCTAAACCCACTCCCGTGCTATATAGGTGGGGAAACTGAGGCCCAGGAGGTCTGACTTGCCCAAGGTTGCGTAGCTTATCCCCTGACGACTAGCCTAGGTTCATTTTTCTGTGGCAGCCCGGTGGTCCAGAAGGTTGTCTGGACACTCAGACTCTGGGTTCTTGGCAACTGCCACTGTTTGCAGGAGCTGCTGCTGTTTGCAGAGACTCTCCTGGTTAAACATGGCCCTGGGTTGCTCCCTGTTGCTTCCCCACAAGCTTCTTGACCTACAGCTGGGCTGCCTCTGTGGACCCACCTCTGTAATTAGTTCCTGACTGCCCCGGTGGATTTGGTTGGAGAGGTTCTGTTGAGGTCTACTTGCGGCAGCTCTAGAACACATTAGGGGTCTCCTAAGCACTTGTCATTTTGCCTGTGTTACTGTCACACCCACCCCTGTGATTTCTCAGGCCTGGCAGCATTCTCTCTGTTTCAGAGATGAGAAAATAAAGGTCCAAAGACCACTAAGGATTTACTCCAGGTAATACGTATTAGACGGGACTCTGCCCGGTCAACCTGCACAAAGTCCCTTGTTCTCTGAGGCCTGGTTAGAAGGCTATCTCTTCTGTGATTCTTTCTCTAGCAGACAATGCTCTCTCTCTCTCCTCTGACCTTCTGGGCCCTCTCCACCTCTCTTACAATGCTTAGACACATTGCCATGGGATGTTCTTGTAAATTCATTCACCCAACATTCACTGGGAACATCAAGGTGAAACTCATGGTTGGGTAGGCAGAAAGACAAGAATCCTGAATCTGGCAGACACACAGATTGATGCTTTGTTGTTGTACTGGGACAGTCATGGATACAGAAGGAGGGAGGGTGCAGGTCAATCATGGGATGATTCCTGGAGGAAGTTACACATCTTATGCACAGGCTTTATCGCATCTTTGTACACCTCTTTAGGGCAAGGACTCTGTTTTCACCCCCTTGTGCCCCGGATTAGCCTTCCTACCTCCATTTTCTCTACCCTCAGCTGAGAGCAGACAGGTAGGAACTCGGGGGGTCTTGCCCTCCTTTTCCAAGCCCAAACATTGCTGGGCTAGGGGCTAGACACTTAGGGAGGGACTGTGTACTTTCCCAATCCAGTCATTTTCCCTTTGGGTGTCCCAGCCACATCCTAGCCCTGGTCCCCCAGCCCTGGTCATGTGAGAAAGGCCAGGAAGGAGCCAGTCTTTTGGAGGCTTCCAGGCCCCTGGAGAGAGCTTCTGTCCCTAGAAGAAGAGGTTGGCCTGCTCAAGGAGCAATGGGGGAACAGTAACAGGCCTTTGGGTGAGGGCAGTGAGCAGTCTGTGGGGCTGGGAAATATGTTAGTTAAGCTCTCTAAAAGTAAAGGCTGGATGGTTGATGGGGTATAGTTCAGGCAAGTGATTTGCTGGGAAAGTGCTCTCAGGAGAAACTGGATGGGGAAGCAGACAGACAGAAATGTGGTTCAGTTGTTTTAGCCTCAACCTATTCCCAGGGGGGCTCTGGAGTGCAAATGGCACCATAGTCATCCCACCAGGAGACGGGGATCTGTCAGCCATTGGACTATGTGCATATGCACTAGGGGAAGGGGAGAGCTCCCAGGCATTTCTGGCTCAGGCAGCTCCCACTGGCGAAGGACAGTTCCCAGGGGAAGGTGAGCTGTATGTGCCTAGCAGCTGGGGGATGGATGTACCCGGCAGGTATGGGGACCTGGGGGCGCGCCAGCAGTCTCTGCTACAGAGGCTGCTAAGACAGCGATGCTCACGGAGAGATGACCCATCTGTATGGATTACTGAGCCCTTCATACTCATCAGCTCATTGAAAACACAGAACTCTTGCAAGGAGGGTGGGATGAGGAGGAACTGCCCCTTTCCTGAGTCCTTGACCTTTCTGGGCCTAGCCTGGGACCCTGGGAGTATTCTTTCCAGAACTCCATAGGTCAGGCCTCTAAGGAATGGCCTGGGGAGTTCTGGGCTGACATCTCCCCCCTAACACACTCAGAGGAGGGAGCCTTAGACCCCCGCTGGCCTTGGTGCCTCTTACCTAAACCTGCCCCCTCTCCCGCCAGCTCCCGCCCAGGCTCAAATCGTCCACGCGGGCCAGGCGTGTGTGGTGAAGGAGGACAACATCAGTGAGCGTGTCTACACCATCCGGGAGGGGGACACCCTCGTGCTGCAGTGCCTTGTCACCGGGCACCCTCGGCCCCAGGTAAGCCCCACCCTGGCCTCGCATGTGCCTCCCCTGCCCTTACCTCCTCACTCCGCGCCCCACTCTGGGCCCAGAGCTAGAGAAGAGGCAGCAGGAGCTGGGGGTAAGAAGTGGATGTTGGCCAGTAAACCCAACACAGAAGGCTGGGGCTAGGAAATAGCTGGAAAATGAACGCGGTAGGGAAGGGCTGGAGTCTGTGAGCTTATTCATCTGAAAACATCGACGACTGAGGGAATAATTCAATGTCAGTTGTTGAATTCTACTTCATTCCCATTGTATCTGTTGTGCAGACGCTTCCTCACACGCACCTTCAACCTCCGTTTGAGGGAAGACCACGTGCCAACACTGTGCTAGGTACTTCTTCCAGTGTTTTCTTGTTGGAGCCTCACGACCATGCTGTGAGGAAGACATTAGGGCATCCACTTCACAGCTGAGGAAATCAAGGCTCAGGGAGGTTGAGTAAACTCCCAAGATCACACAGCTCCTGTGAGGGTGGAAGTGGAATTCGAATCCAGAACCAGCGTTCGCTGTAGCTTTAGCGCACCTCCTCCCAGTGTGTCCATCTTTGGGTTGGAGGCTCCAGGAGTTACCAACAACATATAATACATTCTCTCCTTCAGGAGGCTTCAGGTAGGCAAGCCCCACATTCTTGATGGTAAAAGCCTGAAAGCAATTAGAAAGCAGCAGAAGATGAGTAAATTTACCAGAAGCCAGGGAAATTTTGTCACAGACCACGTATATGGTTCTGTCAGAAGCATTGGCCAGTTCTCACCGAAGCTGGTGGCAAGAGGCAGGAGCCGGGCTGGAGGAATGATGGAATTTGCTGGTGAGCTGCCGTGGCATTTAAGAGCAGCAGAAAATTTTTCATTGGATCCTAGGGAGGACAGTGAAATGCAAAATAGTTTTTTGGGATAATCTTGGGAAGAGGGATGGCTTTGATGGGTTTGGCCTTCAGACCAGCAGATGGACAAGGAGACCCCTACAGACTCAACCTAAAACCATTATCACTGCTCGCTTCTTCTCAAAGTTTTGTTTAGAAGTGACAACAATGCTGCCAGCCTCCAGGTTGGTGTTTGTATCAGGTGTGACATCGGGATGGTCCTCCCTAATGCCAGGGAGGCAGCTGGGCCATCTCTCCCTAAGGCTGCACTGGCCATCTGCGTGTGTCCCCTTGTGCATCGCATTTTTGAGTCGTTTGTGTCTGTGGCTGTGCGTGCACACACTCTTTTTTCTACTTCCATCCATGATTTCATTGTTCTTCCTGCTACCTAGGCTCAAACCCTTGGGCTAATATTTGACTCTGCCTTCTCATTCCCCACATCTAGCCAGCCTCTGAGGCCTCTGTGTTTATGTCTCCCGCATGGGTCTTCTGCTTCTATTCCTCATTACCTCTGGAGGCCAGACCTTCAGTCCTATCCCTTGGACCACTGCAATAGACTAACTGGATCCCCATGCTTCTGCTTCTGTACCCCATTCCCAGAATCATCATCTTCAAACCTGCTCTGTCCTATCACTCCCCAGCTCAGACACCTTCGATGGTTTACCTATTACCTACCAGACCCATTTCAGGCTGCTAGGGGTGGAAGTGAAGACCTCCCATAGGCTGGCCCCACCTGCCTTTCTGCCTGTCTGACCTCCACTGCCATCCTCCTCACACCCTGTGCTCCAGTCACACTTGCCCAAGTACACTCTGTTCATTCCTGCGTTAGCCACTTCTGCTCCCTTCTACTGAAATGCCGTCTACCTCCTCGTTTGCTCAGTTCATTACAACAAATATTTATGGAGCACCTGCTATGTGCCCAGCACTGTGAGGGGTCCTAAAGATACAGTTACAGTTCTGTTGTCATGGAGCATCCAATCTAGTAGGGGAACAGGGAAGCAGCATCTCATGGCCCACTTTGAGGTCAGGATGGGGGGCTGAGTGGGCATGGAATTCCCCACTCCAAACAAGTAGCAGCAGAGAGGGAATCTTGAGGGCCAAAATGAAGGATCTATAGCAATGGCAGTGAGCAGAAGGTGAAGAACTCCTTGGAGGGGCTTGGACTGTGTACTCACCTCAGGGCTAGTAGTATTAACACACACATGGGGGATATGAGTTGAGGCCACAGGTCCATCTATGCTTGGAGGTTAGACCTACACTCTCTACCTAAAGCAGGAAGCTGGACAAGGGCATCACCTGTGAATGGGGACCAGAAGAGCTCTGTCCCACATCCTAGAGTCACAGCAGGGATCAGATTCTGCTTCAGGGCATGGGTATAAACAGAGTCACCTACGAAGGAGCACAACCCTTAGGCTGTCTGTGTCTTGCACTATCCAAGTGGTGAGGAAACCCTAAGCTGAGAAATTAGTATAAAAACTAGTTGGAACCTGTGAACCTATGTGTCTTGGGCATTGGGAACCATAAAAGCTATACCACAGACAGGCCTGTGAGGGCCTAAGTGGGACTTCTGTGGAAGAAAACTCCCATGAAATGCAAGCCTGTGGAGTAAAGTTTCCAAACGCATTTGAAAATACACTGCCAGGAGAGCCAATCCATAGACCCCCCGCCCCCCAAAAAATTGAGCAATCCACATCTGAGGAAACAGAGATAACAGAACAATCTGAAAGGATCTTTAAAATAAATATGATTAAAGTGTTTCAAGAGATAATGAAAGGAATATAATCCACAAGACAAGAGATTATACAACCCAATCAGTTAGACATGGGGGAAAAAAACAAATAGAAATCCTAGAGATAAAAATAACACAGTCTTTTTAAAAACTTGGCCTCTGTGCATAGAGATAGCTAAAGAGAAAATTAGCGAATTGGATGATAGATCCAGGGAAATCAACTACAGTGTGGTCTGGAGGAGACAAAGAGATGGAAATGTGGAAAGGAAGCTGGGAGGCATGGAGAATAGAATGACAAGCTCCAACACAAATGTAGGCATTCTGGAAGGACAGACTAGAAAAAACTGAGAGAAGACAACATTCGAGGAGGTAAAGACTGAGAATTGTGCTGACCTGAAGAAAGGTACAAACCCTCAGGTGGATAAAACAAAGCAAATCCAAAGCAGTTTCTAAACACATCCCATCTAGATAAACACAGTAAAACTGCAAAATGTCAAATGTAAAAGAAAAGATATTCTCATGGCCTTGGTTTTTCTCCAAAGCACCCTCTGACCTAAGTATGAATTGCCTGAAATTGCCTATAGCCTTCTGCAGGTTTTGTCCCCTCTAGGTCCCTGAGGGAAAAGTTGAGGGTGGCAGGGGGATGACAGTAGCAACAATGAGGCCTGCAGTGACCCTTCTCTGAATGAGAAGGTTGCCCTTCACCCACTTATCCTGAGCCTTGCTGTTTTTGTGGCCTATGGCCTGACCTATTCACCAGCGACAGGCACCTTGCCCTGTCTCAGTAATAAGCAATTCTCCCCAACTTTAAGATGGAAACTTCCCTACCCCATCCCCCAGTCCTCAAGACTCAATCATCTGGAACCGATCAATTTTTCTTAAACGTCTGGTACCCTGAGAAGTAGCTCCAGTTTCTTGTGTGATCCTCAATAGTTTCCCACAATTTAGGGCTATGTTGATAATAATAGGAATTTGTTGAATGACTAATATGGGCCAGGGGCTACCTCACAATGACTCTGCAAAGTGAGTATTATGCTATATGATAGTTACAGTTATCTATTGCTGCATAACAAATGCTCTAAAATTCAGGGACTTAAAACAATAGACACTTAGTGTCTCATAGTTCCTGTGGGACCAGAATCCAGGAGCAGCTTAGCTGGCCAGTTCTGGCTCAGGGTACCTCAGGAGGCTGCAGTCATTTGAGAACTGACTGGGGCTGGAGGACCCACTTGCAAGCTAACTCCTGTGGCTCTTGACCTGAGGTTGCCATTATTTCCCTGTGGACCCCTGCACAGGGCTGCTCGTGACAGCCAGATGGCTTTCCCCAAGATGGAAGTCACAGTCTTTTATAACCTGGTCTTGGAAGTGACATACCATCATGCCTGCTGTGTTATATTGGTCACACAGACCAGCCCTGGTACAAAGTGGGAGGGCACCACAGAAAAGGACTAGAGGCAAGGATTACTGGGGCCATCTTGGAGGCTGGCTACGTCAGAGACCTCTTTCACAGATGAAAAATCTGAAGCTGAGAGAGGAATAGCCTACCCAAGGCTACTAAAATTTTTACCAAATTCTTAGTCTTACAGGCACTAAGGCACTAAGGCACATGTAATCCTCCCAGTAACCTTAGGAGAGCATAATGTTCTCTATTTTACCAATGAAGAAAGGAAGGCAGGAAAGGTTGGGTAATTTGCCCAAACCCATGCTCTTAACCACTGCACTACACAGCCTTATTTAAAGCCTCCTCCATCCGACCCCAGATTTCCCAGGCTCTTCCCTGAGGCGTCCTACCCCATCTGTGTATCCCTGGGAGTCTGTCTGGGTTAGTTTCCCAGGCCCGGGTGTGTCCCCCGCACCCTCACTGCCAAGTCTGACTGTGTCCCACCCTGCCGGTCCAGGTGCGCTGGACCAAGACTGCGGGCAGCGCATCCGACAAGTTCCAGGAGACGTCAGTGTTCAACGAGACGCTGCGCATCGAGCGCATCGCACGCACACAGGGCGGCCGCTACTACTGCAAGGCTGAGAACGGCGTGGGCGTGCCCGCCATCAAGTCTATTCGTGTGGATGTGCAGTGTGAGTTGGCGCCGTGGGTGCCCCCGCGTGCTCAGCCTGGGAAGAAGGAGGCGGGTGGAAAGGAGGCTGAAGAAGCAATAGCTCCATGGAAGAAGACAGTAGAGACCTTCTTATCTCTCCCGGACTAGAGGGGCATATCTGCTGTTCCTCCTATCATCCTATACGATGCACACATATCCGTCTGTAATCTGTATGAACCTTGCAACGACCCTCTAAAGTGGTCAGGGAGGGGCCTCTGGGTGGCTCAGTCGGCTAAGCCTCCAACTCTTGGTTTGGGCTCAGGTCATGATCTCACTGTTGGTGAGTTCAAGCCTTGTGTGGCTGTCAGCGCAGAGCCCGCTTGGGATTCTCTCTCTCCCTCCCTCTACCCTTCCCTTCCTCTCTTGCCCTCAAAATAAATAAACTTTAAAAAAAAAAGTGGTCAGGGAGGGCAGGAGAGTTTGGATTATACTCTTTTTCACAGATGATATGAGGTACCAAGGGTTTGTGTTTGTGACTTGTTCACCTGCAAAGGTGCTCTTGACTCTGGTCCAGTGCCCTTCCCACAGGACCTCATATCTCTGCTTTTGTCCCAAGGGTACCTCTGAATCTTCCCTACCCCCACCACCTACATAACCAAGCACCCCTCAGTCCTTACTGCTGGTTGAATGAGAAGCCCCTAGTCCCTACCTACCTTCCATGGAGATACCCCATTAACCCCAAGAGGCTATTTTACTGCTTGCTACCTGCCTCTGTGCTCACCCAGGCTGATCCTAGGTACCCAGAAACCGTAGAGCCAACCCAAGGGGCCTCTCTGGCACCATCTTAATTTCTGCAATGATTCTACCCATTAACTATGCCTCACGCCCCCCGGTGAGACCCCCAAGTGGTGACCACTGGAACCTTAGACCCTTCTGTCTCCCATCAGCCACCCAAGGGCCTGCCAAACCCTGGGGCTGAGGATCATTTTTTGAGTTATTGGCGCTGGAAGGGGCTGGCAGGCATGGCTTAGGTGTCATCAATGCCTTACCTCCACCCATGGTCTTTGTTATGACTTCTGTCCAAGGGGGCTGTGCAAGGAAAGAGTGACGGGATGTTGGAATGCCTCTTATGGGATGTTAGACTGTGGGTTGTTGATTCCTGGGGTTCACAACACTGGCTGTACATTAGAATGTCTAGGGGCTCTTGTTTCGGTTTAATGTTTATTTATTTTGAGAGAAGTGTGTGTGTGTGAACAGGGGAGGGTAGAGAGAGAGGGAGAGAGAGAGAATCCCAGGCAGGCCCTGTGCCATCAGTACAGAGCCTGACATGGGGCTTGATCCCAGGAACTGCAAAGATCATGACCTGAGCCCAAATCAAGAGTTGGGCACTTTACTGATTGAGCCACCCAGGCCCCTCCTAGGGGATCTTATAAAGAAAATACTGATGCCTGGGGGCAATCACTTCCAGAGATTCTGATGTAATTGGGGGTGGGGCCGGCATTGGGATTGTTTTCATTTCTTTTTTTTTTTTTTTAAGTTTATTTATTTTTGAGAGAGAGAGAAAGTGAGCACAAGTTGGGGGGAGGGTCAGAGAGAGCAAGGGTTGGGGGTGGGGGGCGAGACACAGAATCTGAATCAGGCTCTAGGCTCTGAGCTGTCAGCACAGAGCCTGACGTGGGGCTCGAACCCACAGACTGTGAGATCATGACCTGAGCCAACATTGGATGCTTAACCAACGGAGCCACACAGGCGCCCTGGGATTTTTTCTTCAACTTTTTTTTTTTTTTTTTTTTTTTTTTTTATTGAGGATTAACTTGCATCCAGTAGAGTTAACTAATATTTTTTTAAATGTTTACTTTTTAGAGCGAGAGACAGAGTGTGAGTGGGGGAGGGGCAGAGAGAGAGGGAGACACAGAATCCAAAGCAGGCTTCAAGCTGTCAGCACAGAGCCCGATGAGGGACTTGAACCCACAAATCTCGAGATCATAACCTGAGCCGAAGTTGGACACTTAACGAACTGAGCCACCCAGGCGCCCCTAGAGTACACTAATCTTAAATGTACAGTTCAATGAATTCTTATGTGTATGCCTATGTAAACACCATCCAGTTCAAGAGCATTTCCAGGACCCCCGACAGTTCCCTCATGCTCCCTCCCAGTTCAGTAATCTCCTTAGAGGCAATCATTCTTGTGACTTCTGACACCATCAGTGAGCTCTGCCAGGCTTTGGCATTAAAAAAGAAAATCTCCATGTGATTCTGTCATGCAAACAGAGGTGAGAACCACCAATCGAGTCCAGTTTACCAGTGAGGAAAGAGGCCCAGAGAGAGAAGGGACTTAGGCAGGCCACACTGCAAATTAACAGGTAACCATGGATTTGGACAGTGCCCTGATTTCCAGTGTGCCCTGCTTCCTCCGTCCCATGATGGGAGGGTGAAGGTAGACACCCCCATGCAGTTCCTGTGAGTGACAGCTAGGAAGCCATGAAGTCCATTCCCCTGCCTCTAACAGGTTGGTCAAGCAAGCAGGGCTGGGATGGCATCTGGCTCTCCGGAGGCATCCCTTGACGGTGGCTTAGCTTTCCTGGGGGGCTGCCAGGAGCCCAAGCCCCCCACTGTGGGGGTCACCCAGCCCTGACCTCGCTGGGGCTGTGTCCTTGCAGACCTGGATGAGCCTGTGCTGACGGTGCACCAGACGGTGAGCGACGTTCGAGGCAACTTCTACCAGGAGAAGACGGTGTTCCTGCGCTGTACTGTCAACTCCAACCCGCCTGCCCGCTTCATCTGGAAGCGGGGCTCCGACACGCTGTCCCACAGCCAGGACAATGGGGTCGACATCTATGAACCCCTCTACACCCAGGTCAGGATGGACGGCAGCTGGCCTGTCTCCTCGCGGCTCTCCCCACACTCTTCCTTGTGCACCCAGCAAGGGAGGGGAACATGGGGACTGAGGCCTCATGATCTGGTGTTCCAGGGGCTGCCCTGACTCTAATGATTCTGTTCTGACCTCAGAAGCGTGCGTTCTGATTGGGCTTCAGAAAACTTGGGCCAGATGAGATCAGGACAGAAAGGTCAGGGAGCAGTGGTGAGGACAGCAGAGTCCCCAAGGCAGCGTGTCTTCCTGGAACATCGCTTGTTAGAAAAGGCACCCCCCGAGGGGCGGATGTGTCATCCCTGCATGCACATGGGGGGGGGGGAGGGGCTCCTGGGCAGGCACAGCAGGAGTTGCGGGGCAGAGAGATGACTGCGCTTCCCATGGGTCCCCTCTAGTCCCAGGAGATGGTGATGAATCTGTCCTGCCAGGGGAGTCTTTCAGAGGTGGCTATCCCTGGTGGCTGTCAAAGCTCCCCATGTGGACGTGGCCTGTGGGCCAACCCCATGTCTGTATAGGTTGTAAGACAGGGCAGGATTCCTTCCTTATGCTCCCTTTCCCAGAGTGGGAAAGCTGAGGCGTGGTCCTGGCCGTGTGTACCAGGACATCGCATCCAGAGACACTCAAGCTACGGAGAGCGCAGTATCCATCCCAGGCTCAGGCTCCCTGGGGATAAACGGTGTGGAGGTTGGAAAGATAGGAATGAAAATAGGAATTTGCTTCGGCCGCTGGTGCTGGGTGAATGTGTGCGGGATCCCCGGAGACCCAAGCAGGCCCCTCAGCCCAGTGGTGTGCTCCTGCCCTAGGGGGAGACCAAGGTCCTGAAGCTGAAGAACCTGCGGCCCCAGGACTACGCCAGCTACACCTGCCAGGTGTCTGTACGCAACGTGTGCGGCATCCCGGACAAGGCCATCACCTTCCGGCTCACCAACACCACGGGTACAGGACTGCCCTGCCCATGCCCTTTGCCCACCTGGCTCACTCCCCTGCCAGGAGAAAGTGCCCCACCCCACACAGGACTCCAGGCACGTCGCCATTAGTGCGTCCCCTCCTCCCCCACGCCTGCTCCCTGACTTCTCCCCTCTCTTCTCCCTCTGGGCCTTCTCCAACCCCATGGTTTCCCTGGACCCCACCCCTCCCCCAGCCCTGCCTCATGGTCCCCTAAGACCCCACCTCCTTGTCCTCTTAGCACCACCAGCCCTGAAGCTGTCTGTGAATGAAACTCTGGTGGTAAACCCTGGGGAGAATGTGACGGTACAGTGCCTGCTGACAGGCGGTGATCCCTTACCCCAGCTGCAGTGGTCCCACGGGCCGGGCCCGCTGCCCCTGGGTGCCCTGGCTCAGAGCGGCACCCTCAGCATCCCTTCAGTGCAGGCCCGGGACTCTGGCTACTACAACTGCACAGCCACCAACAACGTGGGCAATCCTGCCAAGAAGACCGTCAACCTGCTGGTGCGATGTACGTGGGTCCAGAGGGGTGGGAGGGAACTCGGGAGGCAGGCAGCATCCCTGTCCTCCAGGAACTGCCAGTGACCTAGGAAAGGGGCCTGTCTGCTTCCTTTTCGGGGATGAGATATGCCGAGGAGGCGTGTTCCAGGCACTGTGATTTCCCCGCGACTCAGGTGTCTGCCCGCGGGCAGCAGGACCACGATTTGTAGAGCGTTTTATTTATAATCTCCTCTCCCAAATATCATCTCGACAATGGAAGAAGGGAGAAGGGCTGGCGTTGATTACCTACATTTTTTTTTAGATTGGGAAACTGAGGCTGCGAAAAGCTAAATGTGGACATTCCAGTCTGCAAGAGAAATTTCCTCTCTTCCCGTACAATGGTTTCTACCTTTTTATTTTTTTATTTTTTTAATTATTTTTTTAAATGTTTATTTATTATTGAGAGACAGTGAGAGATAGAGCATGAACATAGGAGGGGCAGAGACAGGAGGAAACACAGAATCCAAAGTAAGCTCCAGGCTCCGAGCCGTCAGCACAGAGCCCGACGCGGGGCACGAACCCACAAACCGCGAGACCATTACCTGAGCCGAAGTCGGATGCTCAACCGACTGAGCCACCCAGGCACCCCTGGCTTCTACCTTTTTAATGGAGTTAAAGTGAAAGTAACATACATTTGCACATACCTCATATGCAAATCTTTATTAGCAAAGCATGTCAGTGAGCCTGAAGGTAATTAGTAAATGTAAAAATGATACCAAACTTGGGGGCGCAAATGAAGTACAAACACTTCCCTTATGAAACTTCAGCCTCATTAGCTGCTCCGTATGATCTTGATTTTGCTCATGTGCTTTACAGAGAGAACTTTAAATTCTTCTGACTTAGGAGTGACCTTAGGTTGGTTGTTTGTTGTTTATTTGAAAATTTTAAAGATCTAGGCTTGATTCCAGCTCTTTAGCACTTGAAAATAAAGTACAGCTTCTGTCAACTTCAGTGGAGAATCTTCTGATGAAATGGACTTTCCTTTTGCTCTTCCCTCACCAACCAGTCTCTCTCTGACTCTTCTCACAAAAAGAAGCTAGCTCTCAGTGACTTTTTACTTAACCAGAGCGAGAGACACAGTAGCCAGATTGTTGCTGATGACTATTTCTTCCTCTGATGGTTCTTCTTCTGTCAGATTATTTTTCTCCACCTAATTACACTCGGGGCCTTTAAAGCCTGGGTTCGTGAGATTGCAATTTACATCAAATACTTACGGTTACCTCTTAGGGTGACATACAGCCTGCTTTGCCCCGGGCCAGTCCTGGTTCATGGCCATTGTACCACGGTCCTATTGAATCTGCACCCAAATATTAAGAATGCTGTCTACCTCTTGGCTACGTCAGAACAATATTCAGGTTTTTCTTTTTCTTTTTCTTTTTTTTCACATTTAGACTTTTCAAAAAAGGCTAGACCTTTCATTTTTCTAAACCCTGTGTTTTTATGTAACGTCATGTAAAATTATCGTATTAGGCTTTCATTATAAAAATTACACAAACTTATTGCAAAGACTCGAACGGGACAAAAGGATAAAATGTGCAAATTAAAATTCCCCCTCAGTTCCACTCTTTAGATAGAAGTACTAGTACCTTCTGGCACATCTTTCCAAAATTTGTATTTTGCATATTCAAGGTTTAGAAAAGAACAAAAATAAAGCAGCACAGCCGTTAAGAGCGTAGGCTGAGTCTGAATTCAAGGTTGGCTGCTTCTTCGGGCAAGTTCCTTAAACTGTCTGAGCCTCAGTTCTGTCCTTTGTAAAGTGGGGACAGGAAAGTGCCTCCCTCAAAGACCGTGGGATGGGTTAAATGAGTCAACCCATGCAAAGGGCTTAGAACAGTGCCTCTCACATAGTGGATGTTCAGTCCACAGTGGCTAGAACAATTACTAAACCTACGTTTCTACAGCCAGCTTTTTTGAACTTCTCAAAATGCATCTGAACAAGCAGAGCAATTTCCAAGTGAAGTGATGGTTTCTCTTGGGGGTGGGATGGGGTTGTAGCCCCCAGCCTGCAGGGAGGGCTGGTTCAAGGAGAGAAGCTGGGTCTGGATGGGGCTGGGACATAGAGCCTTGGCTTTGGGCCAGCCCCAGCCACCCTTCCCTCCCCGTCCGCCTGTAGCCATGAAGAATGCTACGTTCCAGATCACCCCAGATGTGATCAAAGAGAGTGAGAACATACAGCTGGGCCAAGACCTGAAGCTGTCATGCCATGTGGATGCGGTGCCCCAGGAGAAGGTGACTTACCAGTGGTTCAAGAATGGCAAGCCGGCACGCATGTCCAAGAGGCTGCTGGTGACCCGAAACGACCCTGAGTTGCCTGCCGTCACCAGCAGCCTAGAGCTCATTGACCTGCACTTCAGTGACTATGGCACCTACCTCTGCGTGGCCTCCTTCCCAGGGGCACCAGTGCCTGACCTGAGCGTCGAGGTCAACATCTCCTCTGAGACAGGTGGGCGGCTGAAGCAGCATGGGGTGTGTGTGTGAGGGAGCTGGAGAGGCCCACAGAGGGGAGGTGGGGACAGTAGCTTGAAAAAAGGAGGCCACAGTGAGGGGAACACCATTTGTTCACGTTGCACACATTTATTAAGCACCTATCATATGCCAGGCATTGTGCTAGGCTCGGGGGGTAGAGTGGTGGGCAGATAAGCTCTGCTTACATTGAACTAAGTGGGAAGGCAAACGTTGTTCAGATAGTCTCACAGATAAATATATGACTGCAAACAGTGATACGTGAGAGTCAGGAAAGAGTTTCCTCAGAATGTTTGATCTGAGATCTGAGGGAGGGGCAGGTTTTACTAGGCAAAGGAGGACAAGGGAGGGTGGAAGAGAAAGGCAGGCCAAAGAATCCGCATGTGCAAAGGCACTGGGGCAGGTAAGCGCATGGGCCATTTGGAGCACCCAAGGAGAGTGCGACTGGGAGAATGGAGTGAGATGTGAGAGAGTGGAGGGGCCAGCAGGGGCAAGATCATGCAGGGATTTGGGTCCTTATTCCGATAATAATAAATAAGAATAATGAAATAATGACTAACATTTATTGAGTGTTTACTATGTGTTCTGATGATTTCATATTGATGTCATTTACCTTCATGGTTTACCTTATGGGATAGTTTATCATCAGTTTTGAGAGATGAAGAAACGGGCTCAGAGAGTTTAAGAGACTTACCTAAGGTAACAAACAATAGGTGGTGTAGCTGGGATTCAAACTCGAGCAGTCTGACTCTAGAGCCACACCTCAAGGGTTTTCATTTTATGCATGACGGATGTTTGGAAGGGATAATTTCGGAGAGAGTTCCTAGAATCTCATCTCCAGCCCCTAGCCCCTTGCACTGAGGAGCTGGCTGACTTTGGCTAAGCCTCTTTAATTCTCTGGGCCTCCGTTTCACCTCTGTGAGAGACATTGAACCAGAGGTGCCTCGGAGGTGCCTTCGAATCCTGACTTTTGCACAGGGAGACGACTTCGTGTCCGGGGAGAGTATCCCTTACAAGGGGATCCCATAGCTGGGATACAGGACGAGAGAGGGAAGATGAGGTGGGAAAGGCAGAGACGGGAACAGGACCCTTGGGTCTGCAGACGCGAGGAGGTTGAGTTTTAACCTGAGGGCACTGCAGCCTCAAAGCGGGGAGGCAACAGCCCTTTAGCGTGTGAGGGCACAGAAGGTTGGGGAGCTGGGATGTTTTAGAAACAGGGAAATCAACGGGGCGCAGGGCCATTTCCTCCATTTGGCTCATCAGCCTGATGCCTACGGCACGGAAGCTTTTTAAGGGCTTGTGGCAATGATTCAGACCCGGAAAAAGAAATTAATTGGCTCCAAAATACAAAGAGAAAACTGTAAAATTAAAGCCAACACATGTATAAATGTTTACAGAGTATAAATTATGCTAACTAGATAACTGGACCTCAGCTTGCCTTGTAGAGTTATTTATAATTCATATTTGATGTCGGACATTTTAATTTGGTCCATGTCATGTGGGATGGGACCCATGGAAGTCTTTAAAAGACTCTCCAGTTGGGTGATGTGCTGGGTTGGATTAGGTTTGGCGGTGAATAACAGAAAATCCCGAAATGCTACTAGTGGCTTAAACGAGGTAGATGTGTACTGTTTTTTCTGGTAAAAGTGAGCAGTCTGGGCTGGAATAATGGCTCTGCTCCACCAGATCCTCAGGGCCCCAGGCTCCATCTTGTCTTGTTACCCTTAGCGTGTACCGCCTTGTCCACAATGGCAGTCCCAGCTGCAGCCATCAATCTGCATTCCAGCCTGCAAGGAGAAGGAAGGGAAGAGGGACACAGCCTCTCCCTGTGAAGAACCTTATTTTCTGTCACATCCCATTGGCCAGAATTTGGTCACATGGCCACAGCTAGCAGGCTAGGGGACATCGTGGTTATTCTGGCTGTGTGCCCTGCTAAACTCCAGACATTCTATTACTTTGGGAGGAGGGGTAAGGATGTTGGAGGACCGACTAGCGATCTGTAATAGCACTCCAGAAGACAAGATGGAAGCTTTAATTAGAGCAGGGCCAGTGGGCAGGAGAGAGGGGGTTGAGGGAAGGCATCCTTTGGTAGAACTGTTTAAAAGTGGAACCCCCTTTTGTTGGGGTAAAGGGAAAGAAGGAATAGGCCAGGATGACTTCAGCCCTTTTTCTGAGTTGGGAGACCCTCGGGGGTGCAGGAGGTGGGGAGAATGGGGGGAGGCGAGTTGTGCTTTGGAGATGCTGAGGGATCTTTGGGACATCTGGGATGCGCGAGGGAGGCTCCTGGGGGGAGGGGAGCAGAAGCCTCACGGCAGAGGCTAGCGGGGAGCTCTAACCTTGCTCCTACCCGCTTCCCCACCGCAGTGCCGCCCACCATCAGCGTGCCCAAGGGCAGGGCCGTGGTGACAGTGCGGGAGGGCTCGCCCGCTGAGCTGCAGTGTGAGGTTCGAGGCAAGCCGCGGCCGCCGGTGCTCTGGTCCCGCGTGGACAAGGAGGCAGCGCTGCTGCCCTCGGGGCTGCCCCTGGAGGAGACTCCGGACGGGAAGCTGCGGCTGGAGCACGTGAGCCGCGACATGAGTGGGACCTACCGCTGCCAGACGGCACGGTATAATGGCTTCAACGTGCGCCCCCGCGAGGCCCAGGTGCAGCTGAACGTGCAGTGTGAGTCCCATCGCCCCACCTGGACCACATCAGAGCTGTCCCTCCCGGTTCGCAGCCTGGCCTGCCCCCCTCTTCACCCCTTCGTACACTCCAGTCCAACCAGCCCCCTCCAAGTACTGCGGATACCCCTAGAACCTTGCCACCCGCGTGTTCTAAGGTGGGAAGTCTGACCCTTGTCACACTTCCAATACCAATTGCCCCCCACCCCCATCTGCATTCCCAGGGACCCAGTGAGCAAAGAAATAACTGATTTTGACAGGTAGACACGGGAGTTTGAAAGACTCTCAAGGGAGCACGTTGTGTCTGAGACTATAACGATGAGAGTTAACTCACCTTGTGCCAAGCCCTACTCTAAGAGCATTTTAATGCATGAACTTATTTAACCCTCCACAGCCCTATAAATAGACTCTATCGTTCCCTTATTTTTACAAATAGAGGAAACCGAGTCCCAGGATAAGTAACTTGCCTAACGCCTCACTAGCTAGTTTGAGGCAGGGCTGAGATTTGAACCTAAGGCAACTAGCTCCGGGGATCATGCTCTAAACCCCGACGTTATGCTGCTTTTTCACTACACGGTGGGGTGAGGGGACCCTTTGAGGCAAGACTAAAGGCCCAGTCTGGGAAGCACGGCTGGAGGAAATGGCCGGGAGGGGGGTGGGTATCTGCAGGTCAGGGAGTTCTGAGCGTGGCCATTGTGTTATGTTGCGAGCGTGTATCCGCTCTGAGATCCTTCCAGGCTGCGGGGTGCGGGAGCAGGGTCGAGTGCGTCGCCTTCAATGGGGCCGCTCCTCAAACCCCACTCGGCCCCGCTGACCGCCGCCCCCGCCGCCCCCACCCCCAGTCCCGCCGGAGGTGGAGCCCAGCTCCCAGGATGTGCGCCAGGCGCTGGGCCGGCCCGTGCTGCTGCGCTGCTCGCTGCTCCGAGGCAGCCCCCAGCGTATCGCCTCGGCTGTGTGGCGCTTCAAAGGGCAGCTGCTGCCTCCGCCGCCGGCTGTCCCCGTCGCCGCCGAGGCTCCCGACCACTCCGAACTGCGCCTCGACGCCGTCACCCGCGACAGCAGCGGCAGCTACGAGTGCAGCATCTCCAATGACGTGGGCTCGGCCACCTGCCTCTTTCAGGTCTCGGGTGAGCGTCCCGTGGGTCCCGCCCCACCCAACCGCGCCCACCTGGGACCAGGCTCCGCCCCAACTCTAGCCCCCGCCCACTCCCGGACTGGGCCGCGCCCCTTTCCAGTTGCCCGTACTGGGTTCAGGCCCCTGCCTTCCCAAGACCCGCCCATGCCAGGTTTAGGCCCCGCCCATGCCGCCTGGACCTAACCGTGACGTCGTTTACAGCCAGGACCCCTCCAGACAGGCTAGATCCCTTCGCCCACGCCCACTCCAGGTGTAGATCGTCTCAAGGTCTGCTTGTACGTGTCCTAAGCCCCCCTCCCCCCGCCCCCGTTTTAGCTCAGCCCCGTTCCTTGGCCTCGGACAGCCCTGCCTCTCTCAAACCCCTCCTTCCCCGGGTTTAGGCTTCTCCCCTCCAGCCCCTGGAGCACCAAGTTTGGGCCCTTCCCTCTAAAGACCCGCCCACACCACGCCTAGGCCCTAGTTGCCTGACGCATAGGCTCCACCCCTTCTAGCCTCGTCCAATCCCAGCTCCATTTCTTGCTTTTTTTTTTTTTTTTTTGGTAGCAGGTAAACTCCAGCCCCACCCACACCAGGTTTAAACCCGCCCACTCAAGTCCTGGGCACCGCCCCATCCCAGCCATCACGTTTCAAGCCCCTCCTCTTTAATCCGTGGCCCCAGAAGCTGCGGATGGGGGACTCCCTCTTTTCGTGACCCCAGGCCCAATATGAGGGGCCAGAGCTGTAGCTTAGAGGAGAGAAGACGACCCTCAGCAGCCTCTCTGGAACGTCGCGGGTGGCTCTAGTCCTGCCAGCACACATTTCCTGAGCTGTCACCCCACAGATTCAGGCCCCTCGGTACCCAGGAATCCCTCTCAGCCCATCTCATCATCAAGTCACTCCCGGGTGGGCTGTTTGGGGCCGCAGGCGGGCCTGGGTGAGTCAAAGGGCTGAGGTGAGGGCCGAGGGGAATGCATAGTGGCCGAAGGAGTTGCTGATCCCCCCCTCTCTTCATGAGGGAGAGTTGGTTCCCCACCGCTAGACCTGGTGGCAGCACCCCAGGAGGAGAGCCACAGTTGTGCCTGTGCCCTTCTGCACCCCAAGCTCTCCCAACAGCCCCTACTGACTGGGTGCCCCTTTAGTCCTCATTTGGATTTCCTCACTCAACAGCAGGGGGCCAGGACGGGTCACTTCCCAGCCCTTCCCCACCCCACCCAGCCCTGCCAGCCAGAGGCCCCTGTGACATTTCCCACCTCCTTCCCCTCTCCCCTGTTCTCCCATACTTTCCTTGTCTCCCCACCTTTTTGTCTCTCTCTGTCCTTCTCCTTTCTCTTCTCTTCCTTGTACCTCAATATCCTTACCCTTCTTTGTGTCTTTTTCCCCATCCTCTTTCCCTGTGTCCTCTCTAATATCCCTCCCCCGTGTCTTCCCAAATTTCTCTTTTCTCTGGCTTTTCCTTGGCCTTTCCTCTCTGTTCTCACCAATACTACCTCTTGGAATTCCCAATCTCCCTTTTCTCCATTTCCCACCTTCCCTGTGACTGCACCTCATTCTCCCAATCTCCTCCTCTCCCACCGTCTCCTCTTGCCACTATATCCCCTTTCTCTTTGTCTCCCCATGCCCTCTCTCTGTTCCTCACCATCTTCTTCTGTCTCCCTTTCCGGCGCTCCCTCTCTCTGTATCTCTCCCCATCCCCCACCCTCCCCGGCCCCACGCCCCCATCCCCATCCTCTCAGCCAAAGCCTACAGCCCGGAGTTTTACTTCGACACCCCCAACCCCACCCGCAGCCACAAGCTGTCCAAGAACTACTCCTATGTGCTGCAGTGGACCCAGAGGGAGCCTGACGCTGTCGACCCCCTGCTCAACTACAGACTCAGTGTCCGCCAGGTGGGCCAAGGGGGACAGGGGCCCGGGTGCAAGCTGACCCTGGGAATGTCCATCAAGCCATGGGAAGGGGTTGGAGGCAGGGCCTGGCCCCCTTATAGACAACTCTTCAGACCTAGAAAGTGTTCTGGACACAGCAGCAGAAACTGGGGGGCTCTAGGGACCTGCCCCCTCTGGACTCCTGCTCTGGGCACAGGCTTGAGAATTGGGCTGGGTCTGCTGGATTCAGACGGGAAAAAGAGCAGAGCCACCAGCCGTGTTCCCAAAATGTAGAATCTGCTCTCGGGTCAGGAGCTTTTCCTTGGCCTTTCCTTACGCCAGGAGCTTAAGGTGGGGTGTGGGGTCAGTCTCGTCTACAGGATCTCTAGAATGCGAGGCCAGAGCTTTGCGGATGTTTTGTATAGTCTCCTTCGGTGTAGTTCTGCCCAAGGGGCATTAGGTGTGGAGGGTAAAAGTATGGCTCTGGGGCAGACTGCCTAGGCTAGAATCCAGCTCTGTATGAGCTAGGGCAAACTGCATCTGTTTGGCCTCAGTCTCTTCATCTGTAAAATAGGAGTAATTATAATGTTCCACCTCATAAAAGTGTTATTTTGAGGAGTAAATGAGTTAATAATGGCAAGTTACTCTGCATAGCGCCCAGCACACTTTTGTTGTTCAGTACGTGTTGCTATCGCTTACTAAGACAGCCCTAGGAGGCAGGCATAGGAGTGATTGTCCTATCTCACAGATGGGGAAACTGAGGGTCTGGGTTCTTAGTCCTTTATGCTTTCTGCTCCCTGACACTGCCCCCACCCCACCCTCCAAGTCTCACCAGGGCCTGGGCTGGTGCTCTGGTGGAGGGTGTGGCCCGCTGGGCATCTGGGAACTCCCTGTATCTACAGTTGAATCAGCACAACGCCATGGTGAAGGCCATCCCAGTGCGGCGCGTGGAGAAGGGGCAGCTGCTGGAGTACATTCTGACCGACCTCCGTGTGCCCCACAGCTACGAGGTCCGCCTCACACCCTACACCACCTTCGGGGCTGGTGACATGGCCTCCCGCATCATTCACTACACAGAGCGTAGGTGGTGGTGGCGGTGGTGGTAAGGGGGGGGGGGGGGCATCCCATACCCTGGGGACCCCTTCCAACCTCACCACATGGGTCCAGAGCTTGGGTCCCCCCACTGTGTTGTGTTCTACGCTGTCACCCCTCTGGACCCCAGTCCTGGTTTCGGGAACCCTGTCCCCTGGTCCCAAGCCTGGGCACCCTCTGTGCAGTCCCACACCTCAGTTCTGACTTGGTTTTCCTACTTTCTTTCTCAGCCATCAACTCTCCCAACCTGTCAGGTGAGACAACTCCCTCCCACTTCTTCTTCCCTTTGGGGACACAAAGACTCCCGTGGTGGAAGGAAAAGACCCTGAGAGATACTCAGAAAATGGGTGGAGGCCAGCAGCTGGAAGGAGAAGCCAAGGGGAACAGGGCTGGGCTTGGAGACATGTATATCCAGGATTTATTCTGGGGCTTTACAGGTGGTGTGGGGGGGGGGGGGGGCGGGTCAGGGGCGGGAGACGTCTCGAACTCAGGGCCTTTCCTCTTCAGCCAGTACCATTCACAGTCCTTAAAAGAAAAATAGAGACCAGGCTAATCCACATCCCCTGTTCTCTCTGGCAGGGGTACTTAATCTGAGACCCAGGAAGCTGCTCCCCACAAAGGATCTGTATATAGATAGAATTCAGGGGGGTCCGTGATCCTGGAACACGGAAGGGCATACAATTACTTCTTCATTTTCCCTAACTTCCAGCAGAAGTTTAACATCTCCTTCAGTGATGAACGTAGGCGACAAACCGCAGTAGTAACATCACTACCTGTGACTTTGTCATCAGTACAAACCTGGTGCTTTCACATCACCTTAAAGTTGTTACAGCTATTTCTAAATATCATTAACATTCATTAGAACTTCAAAATCACAGCAGTTATTAGACCCAACACTAGGTCTTGTTATTTAATTAGATAATAAAGAAGCCCACTTATTATTATTACAACATGGATTTGTTTTTTAAATATTTTGACAGCTGTATCTCAACATAATTGATTTCCTTTGTAACCCTATGTATTTCATTTTATGCATCTAAAATTATTATTCTGAGATGGAGTCCTTAGCCTTTACTAGATGACAGAGGGTCTGTGGTGTACAAAGTTTAAGAAGTTCTGTTCTGGGAACAAATTTGTCAGGGGCCCAGTTGCCTGATTTCTCAAGCCCTGAGATCCTGGGTCCACCGTTTGGATGCACGGGACCTGCCTTGGGGTGGCCAGGGAGGGCAAGGCTGGACCAGGGGACCCAAGGAGCCTGACCCTCTTTGTCTCATCCCCACCCTCACCCCAAAGCAGACAACACCTGCCACTTTGAAGATGAGAAGATCTGTGGCTACACCCAGGACCTGACAGACAACTTTGACTGGACACGGCAGAACGCCCTCACCCAGAATCCCAAGCGCTCCCCCAACACCGGTCCCCCCACTGATATCAGCGGTACCCCTGAGGGTGAGGACATGGCCTGCTGCAAGGAATGAAGGACAGCTTCAGGGAGGGGTCTAGTGCCAGGGAGGCCAGTCTGAGGGGGGGGGGGGGGAACACAGCCCTTCCCTCAGGGAGACCCAGTCTGAGGGGAGACAGCGCCCTGCCTCAAGGAACCCTAATTTGAGGGGGAGACACAACTCTGTCTTCACGGGGATTCGGAAGAAGAGAGAGTACAGTAGAGCTCAGAACTGGCCCAGACTCCGGTGCTGTGCTGTGAGGCAGGGAGGACAAGGTGCCATGGGGGTCAGATGAAGTCAAGGCAGTGAAGGAATCAGAGGGGAAGAGGCCTGTGTGGGGTGAGGCAGAGCCTGCTGGTGCATCTGCCCCTTCCCAACAGGCTACTACATGTTCATTGAGACATCAAGGCCTCGGGAACTGGGGGACCGAGCCCGTTTGGTGAGTCCCTTGTACAATGCCAGCGCTAAGTTCTACTGCGTCTCCTTTTTCTACCACATGTACGGGAAGCACATTGGTGAGTCGGAGCACCAGGTGGTCTGCCCAAACGTTGCTGGGCCTGGGAGGAGAGAGGGAGTCCACAGGAGGCTGGGTATTGACCCATGTGAGGCCTGGGCTTCTTCCCAGCTTAGCTGAATCACATATCCTTGGAGGGGGTGTGGGCAGAATCTGGGCAAGGGACGAAGGCAGAGCCAGCTTGTCTGAGGTTTTGAGATGATGAAGGCTTCCTGAGTCTGCAAAGAAAATGGCTCCAGTCGGACAACATGCAAGTCTTGGAGGAGACGGAGAAAACAGGTAAGAGGTTGCATGTATTGGGTGCCTGTCAGGTGCCAGGTGACCTCCTGGGAGCTCTGTCTCCGTGGTCTCATTATCTCTCACAACCAACAGGTGAGGGCGGTGTTACCATATAAATCAGAGAGGTTAAGCATTTTCCCCGAGATCACACAGCAACCCGAGTTGTCTTCCTCCCCCAAGCCCTAAACACAGAATTGGGAGGGTGCTGTTTTGTGAGCAATGAGGGGAAGTCCTGCTTCTTAAGTGTGGGTGTACATTTGCCCTTGGAAGGAGATGGTGGGAGAGTCACATTAATCAACGAACTCATCATTCAGCCATCACTTCCAGAGCTCCTGCTCTGGGGCCAGGCATCAGGTGCTGCTAGGAACAGGACCGACCAGTTCCCATCCTCGGGGCACCCGAAGTCAAGTGGGAGAGACAGGCATTGAACAGCTAATTGCAGCAGATAAGATTGAGCAGCCACTGTGACACATGTCCACAGCGAGACAGGGGCCAAGACAGCTGGTAACAGGGACTGACTGTGGGGGCTGAGTTATGGAAAACTCTGCTGAGGAAGTGACAGTCTTTAAAATGTTTATTATTTGTTTGTTCACTTATTTATGGGACAGGCCACGTATTTTGCATGGGTCAAAGGTACAAAAGGTACATAATGAGAGCCCCCTGCTCGTCTCAGTCCTCCTGCTGCCTAGAACCCTTCCCCACAGGCAACCACTGCACTTAGACTTGGGGGCAAGTTTCCAGAAACACTTTATGCCTACAGAAGCCAGTACATGTGTGTTTGATTTTGCCCCCTTTTATACACACTGTTCTGTGTCTTGCTTCTCCTTCTGAACTGTACATCTTGGGAATCATGCCTTATCAGACCACAGAAAGTTTCACAGTAGAGGAAGTGACTTTAAGCAAGAGTAGACCTAATGGCTCTTTATGGACAAGTCTCCCCAGCTAAAGTAGTGGGTCATGCTGAACTGATTAGCCAGGATGGGGTAGGATGGAAGGTTCTGCGTCCACTGGGGCCTCCAGACCATCCACCCAGACCCTGGCACTCGTGGCTGGGTCTGGAATTTGTGGGAAGATTCCTGTGGGGTAGGTGGGTTGGGTGACCAGCCCCGCGCTGCCCAGGCCTGTCGTTTCCATTTGGCTCCTCATTTGGCCTTCCTGAGGAAGACTCTGTAAGCATCAGATCTGGACAGGAGGACTTTCCGGTAGGGATGCCATGGAGGGGCCCCCTGTCCCATGTCATGTTACTGCCCTGCTCTGCCCTCTTCATCACCATATTTTCTAGGCCTCCTTCTCTGACCTCATTTTCTGCCACTCTCCCCCTTGGCTCCTACTCAGCTTGAGCACACTGGGCTCCTTGCTTTCCTTTAAATACTCAGGGCAGGTTCTTGCCTCAGAGGACTTTGCTCATGATGTTCCCTGGACTGGAACATTCTTCTCCTCCCCTCATTCAAGGTCTCCTCCTCAGAGAGGTCCCTGAAAGCCCCAACTGAAATACCTCTTTATTCCTTTCCCTGCATTATTATCTTTATCATGCCCATCACCAATAGAATGTAAGCTCCAGGAAGGCAGGGGTCTTTGTCTTATTCACTGATGTATCTCTAGTGTCTAGAACAGCCCTTGGCACATAGTGGTGCTTCATTAGTTGAATGAGTGAATGAGAGGGAGGTCTGAGATTCATGAACCCAAAGTAACTTCTAACCGTGAGGCTCTATGAAAGTCCTTTTTCAGTTGTGAGGATAGTCATGAAAGGTTCTTCAGTCAGCATTTAATTATTGAGAACCAATACCAGTTTGATGCAGACTTTCCCTCAAAGAGTCAAATGAGGAGATGTTAATCCCAATAACTATGACACCACAGAGCAGAGAGGGGTCTGGGCCTGGAGGGCTGCAGTTGAAGGACCCAGGGTTCACAGGACGCATAGAGGGCTCCCAACTCAAGCCTAGGAAGACTTCTTGGAAGAGAGGACATTGCAAGAAGGATTTGGCCAGGGGAATGTGGTAGGGGAGGGAGTCTCAGGCAGCTGGAAAAGCCTGAGCCAAAGCCCAGAGGCTGGAAAGCTGGGGTATGTCTAGGCTCCAGCATGTAGTCCGCTTTGGCTTTGCAGGAGGCAAGGAGGATAGGGAAGAATGAAGTGAGCAGGCCCACCATTAAGGGAGGCTGAAGGTCTTGGGCCCTGGCTGATCCCTGTGAAAGGCGGTCCGGAAGCCCCCTGAGCAGGGGAGATGCTGGAGATGATGGGGTGCTCAGGGGAGAGGACAGAAACCCAATTTTTGTTTAAGTAGTAAAAAGGAGGGGTTCCCCCATTAGTGTCCTGGGGGCAGGGTGGTGGAGGAAGAAGAAAAGGTGGAGATTGAGGGGGATAGGAACAGGGGGAAGAGCTCCAGGACAGGGAAGAGAGAAAGGCCCCTTTGGAGCTGGTGAGGAGCCTGAAAAGTATTGGGGCTTGCCTCCTGGCCCCCTGGGAGCTTGCTGCAGCCCTGTCGTGGCCCCATCTGCCGGTGAGGGTCCCCACCCAGGCCTAGCTCTGCTGCTTGGGAGGGGGTGTTTCTTGCTGTCCAGTTCCCTCCTCTCCCTTCCTCTGCTACCCCACCTGGCAGCTCTGGGCACCAGCTGTCCCCAGACCTTGTGTCTCGCTGGCTCTCCTCAGTCTAAGCCAACTCCTTTCATCTCAGGCAGGTAACATTTGGTGGCTCTCTCCCACCAGGGGTCTGTCTGTCTGGTGTCACAGATGGTGTGCCTTTGTCTGTGGGCAGCACCATGGAAATGCCAGCCACCGGGCACTGTCTAAGATTGATTCCCCTTCCCTCTGAGCCAGGTCTTTCACATCACTGGGGGCTTGAGGTGGGCCGGAAGAGCCAGGAAGGGGCATGACATCGCCTGGGTGCTCTTAGCCAAGCCATGATTCCCTCCTTCTTTTCCGGGGCCGCCAGCACTTCCAGAATTCCAGGCCTCTGTGGCTGTGGGTAATGGGCCTCAGCACCCTCCGTCTAATGCCCTCAAAATTTTACTTTCACTGTGCTTACCATGGCTGTGTAGCACAAATACTAGCATCTCTCTTTAAAGCAACTCACTCCTCTTGTCTTAGCTTTGTCCTAAGCATCAGTATTAGAGAAACTGTGAGTTGGAAGGACTGGCTTTATTCATTTCTTAAAACATACATATAAGTATTGAAAACTTAAACATTTTAAAGTCCATCCCCATGCCTCCAGAAATCATCCCATGTATCATGCCCTGCCAGGGGTATGCACTGTGTGCTTTGGGAATCCTGCTTTGTGCTCAGTCATAGGCCCTGCCGCCCTGGGATAACTCCACTGTTGAGAGGAGGAAGGTGTGTGTGTGTGTGTGTGTGTGTGTGTGTGTGTGTGTGTGTGTATGTATGCCGGGGTGGGGGGAGGATTAGTTGACTAGAAAGGAAGGGGAGAGGGGCACCTGGGTAGCTCAGTTGGTTAAGTCCAACTGACTTTTGGCTCAGGTCATGGTCTCACAGTTCATGGGTTCAAGCCCCACGTTGGGCTCTGTGCTGACAGCTCGGAGCCTGGAGCCTGCTTCGGATTCTGTGTCTCCCTCTCTCTCTGCCCCTCCCCTGCCCACGCTCTGTCTCTCTCTCTCTAAAAAATAAATATACATTAAAAAAAAAAAAAAAGAAAGGAAGGGAAGAAATGAATAAAAATTTGCAAGTTGTCCCAATGAATTGAAGCCGTGCTGCTGTCTTCTCTTTCCTGTGTGGAGGTCCCTCCCCCGGGAAAGTGGGACAGTGAACCAGTCTGGGATGGTGCTGTGGGCAGTGGCAGAGAGGAGGGTTTGGGGAATGTGGAAGGGTAGGGGTGTCCTTGTCCAGACCTCACTGCCCCCCCCTCTTCATACCCACCACAGGCTCCCTCAACCTCCTGGTGCGGTCCCGGAACAAAGGGGCCCTGGACACGCACGCCTGGTCCCTCAGTGGCAATAAGGGCAACATGTGGCAGCAAGCCCATGTGCCCATCAACCCCAGTGGGCCCTTCCAGGTGAGTCACCGGGTGTGGGGGCCCCCGAGGTTCTCCCAGCCGTTGGGCCATTGCTCTGACCAGGGAGCACTTAGGAGGACTTCATGCTCTTTCTGGGGAGCTGGGGAGAAACTCAGGCAGGGTAGGGGGGGCTTTCAAGTGGACTGAAGGGAAGGGATTGGGGGCTCTGCCTGGCAGAACACCCCTAATCCCTGCTCTCTGGCCCCGCCCCAGATTATTTTTGAGGGTGTTCGAGGCTCTGGCTACCTGGGGGATATTGCCATAGATGACGTCACGCTGAAGAAGGGAGAATGTCCCCGGAAGCAGATGGATCCCAACAAAGGTGCCAGATGGGAAGGGGTAGGGGGAGCCGAATCTATGGGGAGCTGTGTAGGTAGGCACCTGTCCGTATCAGGAGAAGGTGCTGGTGTCTGAATGGTGGTTCAGAGTGACTAGGTGGTGGGATGCGTGCGTCAGTGACTATGTGAGCAGGTGTTGGTGTGTTTGGTACCCACCTTGGGCTCCACGTTGGCTCAGGTTATGGGGCATATGTAGGGCAAAGAGAAGACTAAACTCTGCCCTCCTGTGAACTTACTGAGTTATTTACAGTACCCGAGTGCCTCCTGTGTCTGCGTCCAGGTATGTGTGGGTGCAGATGTGAACGTGTGCCCCACCCCCCAGGGCCAGGTGTCTGCAGTTGTAACAGCTGGAATTTGCTGAGTGATGACCAGGTACCAGGCAAAGTACAAAGCCCTACATGTATCTGATCTCATTTAACCCTGATGACAGCCCTCTGGGGTAGCACTTACTATTAGACTCATTTTACAGATGGGGAAACTGAGGCCCACTGAGGCCAGTGAATTGCTCCGTGTCTTAGTGAGCTGCAGAGCCAGGATGTTGACCCTCTCAGGCTCAAAGTTAACCCCCACCCCACCCCACGCCACCAGACGTCTGTGCTTACAAGTATGTCTGCACAGTGAGGGCAGTGTCTCACTCTAGGTCCCCCAGAGAGAGGGGGAAGCCTGCTAGTCCCTGACATGCTGAGCTGATCAGAGCCCTGGCCTGTCTCCCTTTTCTCTCCTGTCACAGTGGTGGTGATGCCAGGCAGTGGAGCCCCCCGCCAGCCCCACCCACAGCTCTGGGGGCCCATGGTCATCTTCCTCTTGGCGTTGCAGAGATGATGAGAGCTGCGTGGCCCCCCCACCCGGCCCCCGGCACACCAAAGTGTCCGCATCGTACCAAAGACTGACCCCCGCCAGCCGGGGTGCCCAGGGGCAAGGCCGGCCCGCCAGGGAGGGGGCCTGCATTGGCTGCGAGGATGAGCAGAGAACAAGGACAGAGGCCCGGCGCTGAGGCCCTGGAGACAGTCGTTTGACACACGCACACACTCACACACTCACACTCACACACACAGAGATATATTAAAGCACAAGTTTCTATCCGACCTGCCAGCACCTTCTTTTCTGCGGAGACAAGGGACTCGCCCGAATGGCGTCCACCACCCCAGAGACCTCGGCGCCACCTAGGCCTTGTCCAACTGCACCTGTGGCGTGTTTCTGACCTTCCCACATTCCTAACTCAAGGCTGAGCCCCGGCCCAGTGGCTTTACCAGACGGGAGCCAGCAGAGGAGCAGACTCAGGAGCCCCACCCTTGGCTGGACTCTGGGACTCCCTGGGATGGGGGAGGCCTGGGTCAAAGGAGGCCAGGGGGTACTTTGTGAGCTCCGTGAATGTCCCCGTGCAGGTGATGGCGAGGGAGGTCAGGCACCTGTTGCACGCACCTCTGTTTACAGGGCGAGAGCTGGAAGGTGGAGATCCCAGGTCACCCTGATCCCTTGACCTGTTCCTTGGACGTCATATCTCACCTCGATGTACCCCTTTGAAGGGACCCAGCACAGGGGCCTGGGCCTGGGCAGTCTGAAGACTGACACCTTCCCTTCTACCCCATCAACCCCCACCCCACCCTACGAGGAGCTGGATTCCTGAGAGCACAGTCCCCACCCTAGTCGGCTGGCCTGAATTCAGCACCCACCTGCGTCTCCGAGGAGCCAGGAGGGGTGGAGGCCGGCTGTTTTCTGGGGTGAGGCTTGACTTTGAGAGGGGCAGAGGAGAAAGCCTGCTTTTGTGAGTTTGTGCCCCCATGGCATTTGGGAATAGAGTGGAAGCTTCATTTCTTATATACTTGGCATGAAGGAGTGCCCTGGATAGGAGGGTATACATAGAGGGGGTGCCCCTGCAAAGCACTGTCTAGTTGGCTGCTCCCTTCCCTGCCCAGGGTCAGTGAAGGGGGTGTGTGTGTGTGGTGGTTTGTAGAGCAGCAGCAGAGGGTGGGCAGTTGCTGGCCTCCATGTTGCCTGGGAGCCAAGCTCATGCCCTGATCCGTGAAAGGGCTCCCTGTCCTTGGGTTCTGGGATGGGAACCTAGATGGGCAGGGTGGAATCTAGACCTGTCCTTCTCAACATCACCTGTGAGACCCCAACCAGCCGTCTATGGGGGAGATGAGGACCAGCTCTTTCCAGGGTGAGCCTTCACGCTTGCGTATGTGTGGCTGTGTGCGCGCGCACATGTGTGCACGTGCGTGGGCCGATCTGTGTCTGTGTAGCGCTGTGGGGACGTCTCTGGGCAGCAGTGTGTGCGAATATGAGTCCGCATGTGCAATTACACATATCTGTCTGTGAGGCCGGGTCTAAACCTTGTCTCAGTGAGTGCCTGTGGATGTCGGCATGCACGTCCGCCTTCGGGAGGGACACGTGTTTGTAGGGGGCTGGTGGAATATACCACTTCCGGCCCTAGTCTGTAGTCTCAAGCTGCCTGCCACCGCCCGAATTTCTACCTTTCGTCCCCTCTGGATGACAAAGAGTTTACAGATGACCCTATTGAAATGCAAGCACCTTTGGTGGGGGTTGTCACAGGGATTCGCCCGGAGCATTCTGCAGGGACAGTTGCCCAGAAGGGGCAGCACTGCAATGCCAAGAGGCAGGCAGGGGACCAGGGGACAGGCCTGTGTGATCATCATCACCCACAGCTGGCAGGGGGCTGGGCCAGGCCTGGAGCAGGGCCTTCTGACGCCTGACCAGCCCGGCTGCCTTCTTGGCCCAGCCGAGGCCTCGGTCCGAAACGAGTGGCTCCAGGTTCCCAGAACACACTTCCATCGCACCGGCTGGGTATTGTTCCTTAATTGTCCCATCTGTGCAGGGTCTGCTGCCCGGACTAGACTGTGAGCTCCTCCTCTGAGCCTTCCAACCTTCTCCCCCACCCCCGCTCCCAACCTCAACGCCCAGCACAAGTGGGCCTGTTATGGAAACCACAGCAGGCTTTGCCCAGCAGGAAGGATGATATTAATCGGTGGTTCCCAGCCCTGGCTGCAGAAGAGAACCACCCGAGGGTCTTTTAGAGAGCCATGATGCTTGGGTCCTACCCCCAGAGGTTCTGATTTGATTGGACTGGTGTTCAGCCTGGCATCAGAAATGTTTAAAAGCTCCCCAAAAGAACCCGGGAGTGGGAACCAGTGGCCTATCACCTGCCAAGTGCTTCCTTTGTGCCCTTGCTGGGGTGGGTATGGAGATCCAGGGATGAAAAGCACCAGGTACTTCCTCCTTGGGACACTGAGGTCCTGGGTCCTCACGTGTGGATGGGTGAGGCTGGTGTGTGTGTGTGTGTGTGTGTGTGTGTGTGTGTGCATGCAGGCAGGTCTGCAGGGAGTGTGGGTGTCACTGTGTATTAGCATTAACAGTGTGCGATGAGAGCACTTAGAGTGTGCCAGTCAGTGTGTGTGGGGGGAGGGCGGGGGGGAAGATGGGGTCTGCAAAGAAGGAGTGTCTTTGTGCATCTGTGTGTGCCTGTGATTCAGCACCTCTGTATCAGTGTCACTTGTGCTGTGTGTGTCTTTGAGTGCCTGTGGTTGTCAGCACCGTTGTGCTGGTAGGTGGCCCATCAAGACCCCCAGCCCAGGGGAGACCAGGCTGGCAGGATCCAGTGCATCTCCCCCTGGGGCAGTCTCGCCCTCTGGGTCAGGGTGGCTGAGGCATTTTGTGGCCTTAAAACAGGGAGTCCAGGGTCAGCCCTCATGGTGTTGGGGTTTGCTCAGCCCTGTTGCCCCTGAGTTGATGTTTTGGGGAGACCCCTAGGGCCCGGTGCTGTACACTTAGGAGAGGGGAAGTCTCAGCTTGGCTGTCCTGCCCCTGGGACCACAGACAGCCCTCCAGGGTGCCCAGCTAAGCCTGCGGACCACACGCCCATCTCCTGGAATGCCCCTCCCACCTTGCCTTCTCCGGGATATTCTGCCGCCTCTTTCCCTTTCATTCTTTCTCCCTGTGCTCGCTGGCCAGGGTGGGCCTCAGAGGTCTGAGCCCCTCACCTTGTAAATGGATAGGAGCAGGGGTGGGGGAGCTGGCCCAAGGTCACATGGCTAGTTGGGGTGGAGCCAGCCTTGGAAGCCGTGCTCTACAGCCCCGAGGGTGTCACACTGGTGGCCACTGCCTCCTGCTGGCAGCCAGACTGCCCTGTCTCTGGGTGCTGGTACAGATGTGACTGGGCACCTGCTCTAGGAAAGGTGCCCTCTCCCTGCCCCAAATTCTGTCCTCTCATCCCAGGCCACCACCCCTCCCACCCCAGATCAGGCCTGGGTGCCCTGTGAAAGCTGCATCCCTCTGCCCGCCCAGGCTTTAGCTACTGCCCAGGTTCCCAGACAGAAGGGACTGTTTCCCCTCCCTGCCCTCTGTCTTCACATGAGCCTGGGCTCCGAATGAAGGTCAGTGTGTCCTTGTGTCCTCATCCTGTGGACTTACCCCTAAGGACAAGGAGGGCAGGGGTGAGAGTGTACAAATTCTTGTATTTTCTTCTCCCTGGATTCGAGGGGGTTGGGGGGAGGGGTGGTTTCCAAGGTCTGTCCCAAGGAATGGGGTGAATGAGCCTGCACTGGGGAGTCCCTGTGGGGCCCCTGGTTGAGGTTCTGGGCTCTGGGGAGCCCTCCTCATTTCCACAGGCAAGATAGCACGCCCCTTTCTGTTGAGTCAGTGCTATGTGTGAGGCTGTGTGTCCGTGAGGGTGAGGGGGGGGGGGTGTGCATATGAATGTGTGTGAGGGAATGTGTGTGTGAGGCATGTGAATAGGTGTGAGGGAATGTGCTGGAATAAAAGGACCACTCTTTCCTAGAGATCCCTGGACCCTTAGAGCTGGAAAGGACCTTAGAGACCATTTAATCCAGTGCCCACACTGTACAGGTGAGAAAGCTGAGGTCAGAGAGATGGCACTTGTCCATCATCACCCCTCCCTCATGTCACCTGCATTCGTTTCCCAGGGGCTCCGCTAGAAGTGCCCGCCCTCCTGGCACCTCCCCGCCCCCCGCCACCACACCCATAATCACAATCTCAGCTTGACTCTGCAGGGCCCTCTGCCTCTGTGGCCTCCAAGCACCCTTCCTGCCCCAGGTGGTCAGTTCACCAAGGCCTTTATCCCCAACCCAGAAGGGGCAGGGGAAGGAGGGGACTGCTCCAGCCTTGAGGCCTCATAGACTTGAGAGAAAAGCCAACCCCTCCATGCCCAGGCTCACCCCACCACCAAGGTAAAAGCACAACAGGAGACCCTCATTATTGGGTGAAAGGTATTGGGGTCGTTGTAGTCACACGACCCCGTCCTCACCCCTTTGCCTTGCTCTCTGTCTCCACCCCAGCCTCTGTCCCCCCCTTTGTTCCTCTTTCACCCCCAAGCCCCCCGAAATGTAACCTCTAGTTGCGGACGCGGATGTTTCAATAAATAAAGCTGCAGTGTTCTAGTGCTTCGGGTCCGGCTGTGTGTGGGGCGGCAGGTGGGCCGGGAGGGGGCGCTAGTGAGCTGCTGGGGTTCTTTTCAGGTCAGGGGGAAGAGCCTTTCTCTTTGCCACCTGCCGTTATGGGTCCTCCTCTGCCTCCCCGACAGTGGGAACCTACGTTCCGGTCTCCAGCCCAATGAATTCAGTGTCCTCATTCATTTATTCCTTCAAGAAACACTGGCCAAGGGGCGCCTGGGTGGCTCAGTCGGTTGAGCGTCCGACTTCAGCTCAGGTCACGATCTCGCGGTCCGTGAGTTCGAGCCCCGCGTCGGGCTCTGGGCTGATGGCTCAGAGCCTGGAGCCTGCTTCCGATTCTGTGTCTCCCTCTCTCTCTGCCCCTCCCCTGTTCATGCTCTGTCTCTGTCTCAAAAATAAATAAAACATTAAAAAAAAATTTTTTTTAAAAAAAAGAAACACTGGCCAAATACCACCTTCGTGGAAGCTTCTGCTAAGTGGGGGAGATGGACACTAATCTAATCATTACACCAGGAAGCACATCATTATCAATACAACTAAGGCTGTGAAAGAAAGTAAGAGCATGTTCTTATTTGGGTTGGAGATTCAGGGATGACTTCTCTAAAGAAGAGACATTTAGGAGACACCTAAAGAATGATTGGGGTTGGCCTACCAGGGCAGAGCGGGTCTTCCAAGCAGAGGGAACACAGCATGTGCAGGCCTAGAGGGCTGAAAACCATAGAAGGCTCAAGGAAGGGGGAGAAGGATGAAGAAGGAGGAATAAAGTTGGTCAACCACCGTATGAACTTGGCTTTTTGCTTCTCGGCACCCCGGCCTACCGTCCCTCCTCTGCTCCCCTACCCGATCCCCTCACAATCCTCCCCTCACAATCTCTGGGTTCCTTCCTGGCTCCATCAACCCCACTATGCACTCCAATTGGGGCTGCCTCCATCATTCACCACCAATGAGCTGCCCACTTGCCCCTGAATCATTTTGTACCAACCTTGTCCTTTTTCCCAGACCCTCCCAGAATCCTAGAATTTCAGAGCTGAGAGGTCCTTAAAGGTCACTTAATTTCAACCATCTATCACTGTTTTCCTTAGGAGAAATAGCTTGCCTACATCACAGGGGCAGCAAGTAACGAGGAAAATTCACTCTCCTGTGCCCATTTGTGCAGTGACTCCAAATCAAGGGCACGGGTGTCATGATACAAACTACAGCAAGATCAAGCAAATGACAGGAAGAGTCTCACATTACTTGGTTACAATGACTCAGGTAAGTAGAGCAGATAGTTTCACTTCCATGCTCCAGATGGGGAAAGTGAGGCTCAGAAAGGTGACAAGGCTAGGGGGTCCCTATCCCAGCTTTATCAGATCATATCTGGGATAACTTTTTGTTGCCATACTTGGGATTTTTCTTCTAAGAGCCGAGGACCCACCACTTGGTCAGGTTGGCTCATTGTGTACAAGCAAGAGAGAGACCCAATGTAGCTCACTCAAGTACAGGAGTATTATTGTAAGGACATACATAGTGAAGGGGACAGCCACTCTCAGAAATCCAAACACGAGAGGTGTGAGAGGGATGGGATTCTTGAACCAGATGGCATTCTGGATCCAAGGATGATCTAGGAGTTTATGACCCTCCACCTGTAACAAGGGCCACAGATCCTTATCCTACCTACAGAGGGGAAGTCTAATTCCCTTCTTCTTGAGTCTGTATTAGTCTTAGTGACTTCTTTGGCCAGTGGAATATGACATTGTGAGATGAAGATGTCTTGAAGCTTCAGCCAAGGCCCCTTAGGACATTCTCTCTGGGAGCACTGAACTACCACATAGGATGTCCAACTCCCCTGAGACCAACATGCTGGGGAGACCACATGAAGGGCTCCAGTTGACTGTCCCAGTAGATCTCAGGCTTCCAGCCATCCCCCTGTCCCTTCAAAGCACTAGCTATGGGAGTAGAGCTGCCTTGGACCATTCAGAACGGACCTTCCACTAGCTGAATACCTTTGCCAACGCCACAAGAAACAGAAGACTCGTCGAGCCAAGCTTTGCCCAAATTCCTGACTCACAAAATCAAGGGATATAAATAAAATAATTATTATTTAAAGCCCCTGAGGTTGGGGGTAGTTTGCTACCACAGCAATAGATAAGCACCCTGGAGTGATTCAGCCACTTTCCTTTCTTCACTTTCTGCTTGGCCCACATGGTTCCTCTCCTTTCCTACATTAGCCTCTCCAGCTCCAACTGTCCTTCACAACTTTCCAATGGCAGCTCCCCTTCAGTCCCGATCACTGACTCAGCCTCTCTAGAGAAAGGGCCAGTTGGACTGGCCCACCATTTTGTGCCTAGTCATAAACGCATCATTGGGCAACCAGCTGACTGGCCACCCTGGGGTCAGCCCTGGTCTCATCAGCTGGGTAGGAGGAATCATGCATATAAAACATGACTGCCTATGGCCTGCTGCTTCTAGAAAGGCTGAGACTTGGCCCCCTTCAGAGGGGCAGTGGCTGGCAGGCACCATAAATGTACCTCCTTGGTCCTCCCCTCTGTCATCTCTCCTCTGATGACCATCTGCTCCCGGGGCCACAGTTGTACAGTGTGTAAACTATAAAGTGACCCCATCCAAGGGCAAGTCCTAGTGTAAACTATACAGGTAGGTCAGGCAACTTACAGGAACAGTGAGTGCCCTGTATTAGACTTATGATAAGGCAGGTATATTTATTTTTGTGTTTAGAGATGGGGAAACTGAGGCTCAGAAAGGTGCTGTGGTTACCCACGCTCATCAACTTAGGAAGGGGGAGAACCTGGAGAAAAAGCTAGAGGTTTGACTTTGGGTGCTGCGTCCATTCACATCAACCAGATTCCCTCCTCTTCTTCCTCCCCATTTGGGGTCATTCTGCTTTTCTCACCAGCTCATCCCCAGGGGCTGGGAGAAGCAGGGCCCTTTTCCATGCAGCCCTCCACTTCAGATGGAAATTGTTCCTGGTCCTGACTTTCTATTTCTAGCTGCCTGACCTTTTTGCATATGTCCTTTGTGGAAAGCTACTATAACACCTTTTTAGAAGGAGGTTGGGTATAAATAAATCCAAGAAAAAAGTCGAAACTCTTCTCCTTGAAGTCACCCCAACCCTGAGTGGAAGCATCTCTCCATACTGCTTCCCAAACCCCCTGCTCCTAAATTCATCTTTCCTGAGCATGAGGCCCCGGCAGCACCCAGCATGTCTCCCTGCCCCGAGGTCAGCTTGGCAAGCCCCCCAAATGCAAATCTCACCACTGAATCCATCACCCTGTCTCTTTAGCAGTTTTTGGTCTTTAAAAATGTTTTGAGCCTTCTATTTCCCTCAGGCCCCATGAGACTCAGCCAGAGCTCAGCTGAGTGGACTCAGCACTTTGCAAGGCCTCATTCCATCTACACAGGCTGCCCTAAGTGGAATCCTGCTCTCAGGGTCCCCATCCCCCACCCCCCCAGAACCACCCACCAATCAACTCTCCTCTGCGAGGCAGCGAGAAGAAGAGTGAAACATGAGTCAGAGAGGCCCAGAGTGCCAAATGTCCCCACAGTGGGTGTCTCGGCTGCCATTTAGAGATGTCCATAATACATTGCTGAGACAGAAGGGCAGATAAGGAAAAAAAAAATAGGCCTAGTACTATTTCATTTTTTCATATAAAAATATCTATGTGTATAAGTGTGTGCATTTTTTTAAGTCCAGAAGAATATTCACCGGATTATCTGTCGTTATCTCAGCGATGAAATTTCAGATGCTTCTGACTCACGTTTTTAGATTTTTCTGTATTGCCTGAATATTTTTATATGAACAGGTATTATTTTTAATAACCAGGAAAAAAAAAAAACTATTTTCTCGAGAAAAGCAAAGCCAGAAGTCATCAAGGACTACAGATTAGAAATAAAGGTCACTTTCTGCTCTTAGCATTATTTTTATAACCATACATCACAGAGATGGGGAAAGGGCTTTGAATTCAGGCCTTGGAATCTTTTCCTGCTGATTGTTCAAATAAAAGTACGCAGACAATTGGGAGGAAGAAGGAGGATGGGGTTGTGTTGACCAGGGTTGGAGGGGGGGGTAACAAGCCAAGTCGTGAGGAAGAGAAAGCCCAGGCAGAGCTAACAACAAATGTTAACGTTGGAGGTACGCCCGACACCGGTGTGCGTGGGGAGGGGTGCAAGCGTGCACGGGGGCTTGCATTCCCGTGCAGGTTTGTGCATGCCCTCTTTGGGACACCTGTGTCATTGGCAGGCCCTGTGCAGCACTGGTGTCTCCCTCCCTCTCATGATTTTAATGAGGCCTCACTCCAGCCAAGGTGAGTGTGTGGGCGAACGTGTCACATAGTGGGAAGCGGGAGGGCTGTCTTCGGCAGCCAGGGGAGGGCCTGGACGGAGGGGCAAGATCTGTGGCTGGGTCCTTTGCAGGCTCCTCCGCAATCCTCCCCCCACCCCTGCCCCCCATCGGGCAGACAGACCCCCTTGGAAACTCAGACTCTTGATCAGAAGCCTCCAGGCCTCTGCTGATCGTTGCTTCCACTGGTGAGCGGCAGAGAGAAGGGATTAAGGGAGGTGGAAAGTCACAGAGCTGGAGCCCACTGGAAAGAGCACTCTGAGGAGAGACAGGGATGCCTGGGCCCAAATTCCGGCTTGCGACCTGGAATAAGCGGACCCATCTGGCCTCAGTTTCCCTGTGAAATGGGGGAGGTGTGGGAGGTTTGAACTTGAACATTCTTTCAGGCCTGGGATTTAAAGAAATGAGGGGTTGAGGTATTCCTAAGCAATGCAGAGAAAGGGGACCCCCCCCACACACACACACAAAAGAAATGGAAACCTCAGTGACATAGCCCTGTTTCTGTTTGTGGGACTGAGCATCTGTCTGGTCTCTGTCCCCCTCCCCAGCACTGAGGCCACCGGGAAAGCTGGTCAATCTGGTCTCTCCACACCTCAGTTCCTCAATTGGGTCCCACCCCCGCCTAGAGGTGGGCAGGTGGCACAAACGAGCCCAGCTCGAGCCCTGGGAGTCCTGGCCAGGCGCCCTGCAGTGGCGGCGGGGCGGTGGGTGTGGGCGCAGAGCCCGACTGCGGTGGCTGAGGGACCGCGACGGAGAAGAAGGGGGCGCCGGGCTCTGCGCCCAGGGGCGGGCAGCCTGCTGAGCGCCAGCAGCGCAGGCCTGGGAGATGAGCGGGACTGCGGGGGTGGGGGGTGGGGTGGGGGGGGTGGTTCTGGCTGAGTCCTGAGGCCGAGGGGTCTTGGCAGTGTCGGCTGGGTGCCAGGATCACCAGAGACTGAACCAAAGACAGAGGAGAGACCCACAGTCTGCAGAGAGGATGGCTGTAGGGTCCTGGAAGACTGCAAGCCGGCCTGGATGGTGGGGGGTGGCAGCTACCAGGACAGGCAGGAGGGTCCCGCTCTCCATAAGCTCCCAGAGGCATCAGGAAAGTCCTGTTCAATCTGGGCGGCGAAGGGGGGCAGCCCTGTAAATCCAGAAGGTTCCCAGAAGGTTGCTGGCCAGCCCCGGACATCCTCTCCTGGAGTGAAGTTGAAGGAGGTTGGGAGGTGGGGTCTCAGAGATGTCGCTTTGCTCCCTTTACCCCGAGTCCAGAGATGGGGACAAGATGAGGTGCTGTGGGGTGCAAAGTGCCCCTTTCCCTCTTTGATGGGAATTTGAGGCCCTTTTCTTTGTCTAAAATTTGAAGAGCAGAGTAGTTTCTAGATGCTATTCCCCTGGGGACTCTGGCAGGAGGGGTGTGCTGCATTCTGGCGACTTCTGGCCTGTGGAATGGTGATGGTGGGGCCAGGGGCGGGGGTCCAAGTCTCTTCTCTCAGTTCAGATCCCCAAGCTCTGGTGGGTAGGCCTGGCTCTGAGGAATCGGTGCAGCCTCTCTTGTTGGCCTGGACTGCCCCCCTGCCCCTGGGGCCTGCTTGGCACAGGGCCACACCTTGTATTCATGAGCAAAACATATATATATAGCTATAGCTATAGATAGACATATAGATATATAGATATAGATAGACATGCCGATATATAGTTAGATATAGATATAGACATATGATAGATATATAGATAGATAGATCTAAAGAAAGTGAGAACAGATACGAGATGAAAATGCCAACTGCATCTCGTATCTGTTCTCATTCATTCATCAAATTCATTCATCAAACACGTATAAATACATACTGTGTGGAAAGCACTGTGCCTCGTGCCAAGGCCCCAGATTTCAGGCTGCTCATGGTCTAGTGGGAGAATAACATGAGTCTAGACATTCAAATCCAAGAAACTTTTGTGAGCGCCTGCTCTGCCCAGACACGCACCCAAACTGAAAAGCAAAGAGCACCAATGACATTACATTTGGTGGGCCATGGGTCGGCCCCCCGGCTCCCTCTTCCCCCAACTTCGTCTGAGCCCAGGCATATAGGAAGGAGGGAGAACAGTGACAATGGCAAGTGAGGGCCTGACCCTCAAAACAAATCTTTGCTTTAGGTTCTAATGGGAATCCTGCCTGCTGAAGCGTACATTCTTTTTGTTCTTGGGTGTGATGGGGAGCAGTACCAGCATCTCCCCCGGGGACCCCCTTCTGATGCCTCTGAAGAAAGGCTGTCAGTCTCGCACCCTCCGGGTAGTCAGCTGGCTCATTTCCTTTGGGAAGCAGAGAATCGTGTGAATGGTTCTCACCCCGTACCTGGCACACAGCGAGTGTGCCACAGGAGTTTGATAAACGGATGAAGAATCGAGAAGTATGTGGTAGACTGTGTTTTCCAAAATTGGCCTCAGTAATGTTCCTGGTCCTGTATTAGCTCTTCCAGAACCTGACCATCCCTCATCAAAAGGTGGATCTCTTTTCTCTCTGATTGAAAGGTGGTTTTGTGACCGCCTCTGCAAAAAGAATGGGATATGGCTCCTCCTGGGTCTGTTTCTCTGGATTCTCACCCTGGGAACCTATCTCTATGCTGGGGGAAAGCACAGGCCATGTGGATGGACCCCATGAAGGTGCTCTGGATGGTGGTCCAATAGGAGGTCTCAGCCTATAGGCAACGTCGGCTCCCAGGCACATGAGTGAGTGAGCCTCTGGTCACTTCAGCCCCCATCCTTCACGCCACCCTGGCTGGCGCTGGGTGGAGTAAAGATGGCCTGTCTCCACCAAATCCTGCCCAAGTTAGAGATTCCCGAGCAAAAGATAGGTTGTCATTGTTTTAGGCCGCTAAGTTTTGGGGTGGTTTGTTATGCGGTGAGAGATAACCAGAACCACGACGTGATAGATTTTAAATGGCCACAGATTCTCTGCAATTCTTCCCACCCAGAGATGGTGGGATGCTCCCCAGCCCTCCAATCTGGGCTGCCTTTGACCAGCAGAATACAATGGAAGTGATGTCACATGATTTCCAAGCCTAAGCCTCAAGGGCATAGCAGCTTCTGTTTGCATGCTCTTAGTGCCTGGAGACTCCGTGAGCAGGAATGAGCTATCCTCCTAGATCCTGGAGACATGAGGTCCAGCCCGCAGGCAGCACTGACCTCCAAACACATAAGTGAATCCATCTGCAACCATCCTGACTGCGGCCACACCAGGGGTCCTAGGTCAGAGCCCAGTCCAAATCACTGACGCCCAGTCCTGGGCGTCAATGAAACGGTTCTTGTTTGAAGCCCCTGCGTTTGTTACACATCAACGGATAATACCTGATAATACCAGCTTTTAATTTCTGAATCAACATGTGGAACCGAGAGGTGTTTTGGGTGCCCAGTGCCGCGTGGGGATGGAGGTAGGACACAGGATTCTCGGCTCTAGGAGCTGATGGCCTCGTTGAGTCACGGGGAAAATGAAGTCTCACACCAGAGTCAGATCCCTCGCTGACAGCTCAAACCCATCCTCCCTTCATCATGGGGATGGCATCGTGGCTCAGCAGCACGTGGCTACCCAGCTGCGCCTTGTTTCCTCGCCTCCTCTGCATCAGGATTTGTCACATGACCCAGCTGTCTCCAATGGGATGTGGGAGGGAGTGGTGAAGGGCACGCGGGGCCAGAGCCTATAAGGACAGTGGGGCTGTTTTTCCTCCCTACGGGAATAAAAGGAGCCAGTCTCTGCTTTTCGGTGACGAGAGCCGCTCACCCCCCCCCCCCCTAGCCAGGATCGTTGAGAAAGTTCTAATCCTCTTATTTATGCTTTGCGTTCTCTGTTGTAGGAGGTTAGCTTTATCCTGTTTCCTACTGCCAGCCTCTCCTGCAAGGCAGCCCACGTCTTATGTCCAGACCAGAAGCTGGGGGCTGGGGTTGGGGGAGGTGGGGGGCGGTTCCTTCCTTAGACTGTGAGCTCCCAGAAAGCAAGGATTTCTGTCTGTTCTTTTTGTTCACAGCTATGTCTCCGGGCCAGTGCTGGAAACGGAACATGACAGATAGATGCTTACTAAGTGTTTGTTGATTAGATGAATGAACCAGGGAAGGAGAAGTATTTCCTAGTAATTCTGGAAGCTTCAAAAGGGCTTAGGTCGGGGTGGGGGGGGGGGGCCTCAGACGGAGACACCCTGAGGGCAAGGCTCCCTGTACTTTCTCAGGCTGAGAGCAGCTCTCTGGGAAGCTGAGACCAGTGCAGGGCAAGACTCTTGGCCGTCCCTCCCTGGCCTCCTAGCCCCCTGTGACGTGGCAGTGGCTATGGCAGGAGCCACAGATGGCATCCAATGATGCCAGAGGGTGGTTAAGCACCCTTGGAATGAAGCTTAGCCTCATTACAGCTTGTTTGAAAGAGCCAATTAGGGAAGCAATTTTCCTTGAGCAGTCTGAAGAATGGAATAAAACGATACCCAATCAGACAGGAAGCCAGCAGCCCCCACACCTCAGCTGGCTCTATGGAGGCCCCCTGTCTGCCCCCTCGCCTCCTAGGAGTGCCCCCACCCCACCTCCCAGCCACCTGGATAGAGCCAGTGGGTAGAAAGGGGCAGTCGAGCCCCACCTGATGCCTCAGGGCTCCAAAAGACGTCTTGACCAATCCCCTCCCCCATCCAGCACTCAACTAACTTAACTTCTCGTGGGTATGACCACTCCCAGCTTCTAAGAGCCTCATGCTCCTGGCACTAGGAAGTTCTTGATCACTAAGTGTCCTCTTTGGGGCTGTGATTTCTTTTCATCATATTCTTTGTGGGGAAAGAAAACAGGAAGCACACTTAGCAGAGGCTCAAAGTCCCCTTCAGAACCTCCCTTCTCCATCCAGGAAGCCCTGTGCGTTCTGTCACCAGCAGATGACAGAAAGATGGTTTCCTGGGACTACTACATCGGCCAGGACTTGATGGGGAGCACATGACAGAAACCCAGCTTAAGTGATTGGACTAAGGCAAAAGAAAAAAATGGGGGTGGGGAGATTTGTGGGAAGGATTTGGAATATCTCTCCTAATCAAAGGAAACCTGGGGGACCACTGGAACCCGGGACTCAAACACTGTCACAAATTCTCTCTGGTCTCTACTCCTCCACCTATTGTCCAGAGTCTCTCTGACCCTCCTCCACTCGGCAGGCACCATGGCTCTTCCTCGTGTCCCACAGCATTTCCACCAGGAGGTGCTGAACCTCTCCCAGCTCCAGTTTGAAGAATCCCAGGGAAAAATTCTGGCCCAGCTTTGAGCACGGGCTCAAGCCTCAGCTGATCATCGATGGCTAAAGAGTGGGAGGCATGATAAATGCCCTCTACTGGGGTCAGCTGGACAGGTGTGGGCAGCTCCCCCAAAGTAGGGGGAGGCCAATCCCAGAAGGAGGCTAGGTGCCGGGAAGGCTATATAATAGTTCCCAGTTATGGGGACACAGCTGTCTCCTTCGCTCACTAGGTACCAGCATCTTGTCAAATAGTCTATCTCATCTCTATTTCTTGAAACAAGCATGAGACAAGGTTCTAATATCATCCATGATCTACAGATGAGGGCCCTGAAGCTCAGAGAAGTGAAATAACTTGCCTCAGGTGACGTAGCTGTTAACTGAGAGAGCCAGAACTTGAACCCAAAACTTTTGGTGGCATAAGTCGGGGAGGGAGGGAGGTCCAATCCATATAAGCTAAAGCTTGGACACGTGAAGTGGAGCTTATAATACCAGGTGGGCTGTGCCATGTGTCCAAAGCAGAGTCTACACAGAGCTGAAGGAAGCCAGACCCAGGGGGCAGAGTTGAGCAGGCACCAGCAATCAAGGTAGGCTTCTTAGAGGAGGTGGCATTTGCCAGCATAGTAGGACAGTTTGGATTGCTCCAGAAAGAGCACGCAGACGACGAGGCGCAGGTGCTGGCAGTTGGAAGTTGGGCTGCTGCACCACAGTGGGTAAGGGTGAGGGGACATGCGTGGGCTCAGCAGCATCTGTTTTCATCGGCCAAGTCAGGGGGTTGTACAGCCCAGGTCAGAAAGGTGGGCTGAAGAGGCCCTGTGAGCAGGACTGGCAGTAGAATATTGTGACCTTTTTTTCGGGTTAAAATGTCCTTATTTTTTTCACAAGAAGTTTTAAAATGTGTATGTGTGTGTGTGTGTGTGTATTCAAATTGTTACTTAAATTCTAGTTCGTTAACATACAGTGTAATATTGGTTTCAGGAGTAGGATTCAGTGATTCATCACTTACAACAGGCAGTGCTCATCGCAGGTGTCCTCCTTAGTACCCATCACTCATTTAGCCCATCCCCCACCTACTTCCCTCCATCCACCCTTAGTTCGTACTCTATCTTTAAGAGTCTTTTATGGTTTCTCTCTTCCCCCACCATATGTGCTTTGGCTTTGTTTCTTAAATTCCACATATGAATGAAATCATGTGGGTATTTGTCTTTCTCCGATTTATTTCACTTAGCGTAAACACTCTAGCTCCATCCACATCACCACAAATCGCAAGATTTCATTCTTTTTGATGGCTGAGTAATATTCCATTGTGTACATGTGTATACCACATCTTCTTTGTCCATTCATCAGTTGATGAACATTTGGGCTTTTTCCATAGTTTGCCTACTGTTGATAGTGCTGCTATAAACACCGGGGTGCAGGTGTCCCTTTGAATCTGTATTTTTGTATCCTTTGGGTAAATACCTAGTGGTGCAATTGCTGGGTCGTAGGGTAGTTCTATTTTTAACTTGGAGGAATCTCCATATTGTTTTCCACAGTGGCTGCACCAGTTTGCATTCCCACCAGCAGTGCAACAGGGTTCCCCTTTCTCCGCATCCTTGCCAGCACCTAATGTTTCTTGTGTTGTTAATTTTAGCCATTTTGACAGGTGTGAGGTGGTATCTCATCAGGGTTTTGATTTCCATTTCCCCGATGCCGAGTGATGTTGAACATATTTTCACATGTCTGTTTGCCATCTGAATGAATGTCTTCTTTGGAAAACTGTCTGTTCATGTCATCTGCCCGTTTCTTAACTGGATTATTTGGGTTTTGGGTGTTGAGTTTGAAGAAGTTTTAAAATGTTTAACTGAAGTGTAGTTGACACGCAACGTTACATTAGTTTCAGGTGTACAACACCGTGATGCCACAAGTCTGTACGTTATGCTGTGCTCACCACGTGTCACCATACAGCCTTATTACAAGACCCTTGACTGTATTACCTATGCTGTGCCTGCTGTCCTCATGACATTCATTCCATGACTGAAAGCCTGTATCTTCCACTCTCCTTCTTTGCCCATCCCTGTCTCTTGTTCTGGCAGCCGTCAGTTTGTTCTCTGTATGTATGGGTCTGTCTCTGCTTTTTTTGTTTGCTGGCTTGCTTTGTTTCTTAGATTCCACATAGGAGTGAAATCATATAGTATTTATCTTTCTCTGGCTTATTTCACTTAGCGTAATAGCCTCTAGGTCCATCCATGTGGTCACAAATGGCAACGTCTCATCCTTTTTTTAATGGCTGAGTAATATTCTAGTGTGTGTGTGTGTGTGTGTGTGTGTGTGTGTACCACATCTTTATCCATTCATCTATTGATGGACACTTGGGCTGCTTCCATATTTTGGCTCTTTTATTTTTTTTTATTTTTTTTTTCAACGTTTATTTATTTTTGGGACAGAGAGAGACAGGGCATGAACGGGGAAGGGGCAGAGAGAGAGGGACACACAGAATTGGAAACAGGCTCCAGGCTCCGAGCCATCAGCCCAGAGCCCGACGCGGGGCTCGAACTCACGGACCGCGAGATCGTGACCTGGCTGAAGTCGGACGCTTAACCGACTGCGCCACCCAGGTGCCCCTTGGCTCTTTTAAATAATGCTGCAATACATGTAGGGGGACACATATCTTTTTGAATTAGTGTTCTCATTTTCTCTGGGTAAATACCCAGTAGTGGGGTTACTGGATCATATGGTAGTTCTATTTTTAGTTTTTTGAGGGACCTCTGTTTTCCTCTCTTCTCTCCACGGGCTGCACCGATTTACATTGCCATCAACAGTGCTTTCTCTCCACATCCTCTCCAACACTTATTGTTTCTTGTCTTTTTGATACTAGCCATTCTGACAGATATGAGGCGACATCTCATTGTGGTTCTGATTTGCATTCTCCTGGTGGTGAGTGATGTTAAGCCTCTCTTCATGCGTGTCATGGTGAATTTTAAACAGACATGCCGACAAGAGGGAAAAAGCATTTCTGGAAGATGGGTCTCAAATATTTATTGAGCACGGCAATCCACGGCCTGGACCAAGGGGAGGGACAAGGCCGTGGGGGTTGGAGTCTCCGCCCTCCCTGCACCCCCGCCCTGAGGCAGCACAGGGCTTAGACTTGGAAGCAAGGCTTCTGTCTAGCTGGGCCGCCCTGGAGGAGCGGCACCTCACACGGTGTTAGGCACATAGTAAGTGCTCGACAAAGTGGGGTAACCATGACTCAGCCTAGGTGGTGACAACTCCTCTGTCAGCCTGGATGTTCGACGGGGTCTGTGCCAGAGGGCACTCTGGACAGATCAGGCAATGCTCTCTTTGTGCCAGTGCCTTTACCACTCCTGCAGAAGGTGAGTCCCGAGAGCACACTCTTTGGTGTGCTGTTCCCCTGCACGTTGTAGGGGCTCACTACAGATCAATCTACAAGGTAAGCCTCACAATCGCCACTTTACAAATGGGGAAACGGAGGCTCCGAGAACTAGAGGGACTTTTGTCCGGGCTCGTGCAGCTAGAAAGTGAGGGAATCGGGTTCTGCTGATTTCCCAAAGCCATTTTCTCAACCAGCAACCCCAGCTGCCTCTGAACTCGATGGATAGTAGCCAGGCAGAAGAGGGGTGGGGGCAGGCTTCTGCCTCCCCCCTCAGACGCACTGAAGAGAGGTTTTTTTCACTTCCCTCTACCCTTACTAGGTCCTGCTCAGGACTGAGGCCAAAGGACCCAGGGGACTTGCAGAGGTCTCGATGGCTTGGGCCCGTGCATTCCAGCCACTTCCAGGGGAGTCTGAGGGAGGCGGCCTCAGCAGCAGGGGCAGCCTGCTAATTAGGGCGCGGTGTTCATGATTCACTATTCCGAGATGTCATTTTCTAGACTTGGGGTTGGGGTGGGAGTGGAGAAGGCACACACGGAGTTGTTTTTAATTACATTTGGTTTGCTAATTTCTGATAGAAAATAAATATTTACCGGGAGCCATATTTCTTCATTTCACGCCGGCTGACTCCTGAGTTTATCGGGAGCCCAAACAGGCACCTCCCGCTCACCTCCCGCCCCCACCAAGTCCCCAACCCCCCTCACCGCCCCCCCCCCCCCCCCCCCCCCGGATTCACACACCAGAGCAAGAAGGGAGGGCAGGCGGACAGGGGGGAGAGATGGGAGGGAATGGAGAGGCGGAGGGGGGCCCAGCCTGGCTTCTGTGGGCGGCAGGCCCACTCTCCAGTGTGGACAGAGGGGAAGGGGGCCTGAGGAGGAGGAGGAGGAGATGTTCACGTAGCACAGGGCGGGGCTCGAGCTGGAAGCCTGGAGGCTGGGGTGGCCCTAGCTCTGAGCCAACCAGCCAGGAGCACGCCTGTTTCTACTTATCAAGATGATCTCTAAGGACACTTCTGCATCCTATGTGTGCTAGGTCTCTCCGAGGACTAGCTTTGGAGGACTTTTTGGGGATGGGGATGGAAGGAAGCTTTGAAGGGCCGTCTTGTACACTCCTTGGCCTCCAAATGGGCTCCTGCAAGGGAGAGGGAGCAAGAAGCCGGGAACATGGGGAGGAGGGAAAGGGGGTGAGGGTAAGTCCCCCTGGTGGGGGTGGGGATAGGCAGCCTCCAGAAAGCAGGGTCATCTGCCTTTCTCTCTGCTGAGGGTTGAGATCTTGGGGTTTGCAGGGGACACCTATAAAGGGGGATGTCTCCCTGATGGTGGAGAAAGGAGAGGAAACTAGAGACCCCTTAGCTGAGGGCTGGGGGCCTCTGCAGAGTGGATGGTTAGAGCAGGGCAGACTTTCTCAGCCTCAGTACTATTCACATTTGGGGCTGGACAATGCTTTGCTGCGGGAGGCTGTCCTGTGCATTGTGTCCCTCCCTAGTGCCTCTAACCTACTAGATACCAATAGCGCCCCACCCTGCTAGCTGTGATAACCAAAAATGTCTCTGGACATTATCAAATGGCCCTTGGTGTTTGTGTGTGTGAGTGCAAAATTGCCCCTGATTGAGAAGCACTGTTGGAAAAACCTTGGGTGGGGAAGAAGCCTCAGAAAGAGAGGAAAGCGCTCTTGGGGACTCTGGACTAAGAGGTGATGGGGTCCCCTGAGAGATCCAGAAGAGATAAGGAGATCGGGAGGCTAGAGAATGGAGAGGCCCCTGCCCCCAGCCTGGTTTCCAAATCCATGTTAAGCCATGATTTTTTTTTTTCCAATTACATTTCAATTTAGCTCAATTACTTTTCCATTATTGTTCAAGCGACTCGGTTTTAATTGAAGCTGCTGGTTCTTATCTCTCTCATTCCCCTACATACAAGAGGGAAGGGAGGAGGAGGGTTGGGTTAGAGGAAGCCCACATTGGTGGAGTTCTGGGGGCAGTGGGCACCTTGAACAGAAAGATCAAGGCCTTGAGGGGTGGGGCACGCCCAGGAGCTCTCTGGGGCACTCCAGAGTGGCCAAATAAATCTGCAGGTGGGCAGGGGTGGGTGGGCGAGGAGAGGGACAAAGAAGGAAGGCTATTATCACAATATTCATCAAGTACTGGACATTGTTGTAGCTAAGACCAGTAAAGTATATGCTATTATCATACCCATTTTACAGATGGGAAAACTAAGGCACAGGGAAGTTAAAAACTTGCCCAGAGTTATATGCCTGGTAAGTAGCAGGGCTGGGAGGCAATCCAGACTGCTGGCTCTTGAATTTAGGTGCTTAACCCCAAGCTATACTCTCCCTCCTTCACAGTTATACCCACTGGCCTCCTACCAGCCCCAGCCCCAGCCCCAGCCCCAGCCCCAGCCCCATCTCCCTGACAATCCCTCTCTCCCAAGCTATGAGGCTCAGTTCCCTCTAGGTTGTTTGACATTCCATCTGTCTCTAAGTCCTCCTCAGCCTGCAAGGGCTGGCCTTCACTACCTCTTCCAAGAAGTCTTCCCTGATTGTCCCTGCCCAAATGTACTTCCACAGCCCTGAACATTGCCCATCATGGTGAGGTTGCAGGGCGGTGGGGGTGGAAAAGGCAATAATTTGGAGTTGGACAGATCTGAATTAAGTCACCTATGAGCTGTGTGATTTGGGCAAATCACTTAAGCTTAGTGAGCCCCTGTTTCTGTGTCTATAAAATGGTATTGACATGCATCTCTTGGGAGCAGGTGATCTGAGGATTAAAGTAAAGGTGATGAAGTATGTAAGATGCCAGGAAGGGGTAAGAGGCTTAAGCAAGATAAGGGGTTTTCTCAGTGAATCGTAATGTTGGCCCTGAGGCACAGGTATAGCGGGGATCAATCTCCCCTTCACAGAGCCAACAAATGAGCCCCAGAGATGTCTTCAAATCCTGCAGGGAGCTGGAACAGAAACTGTGACTGGGATCCCCCACTTAACCCTGAAAGTTGTCAACCTATGTATGGCAGAGGAGACAAAGGATAAGTGTCCACAGCTGTGAACCTTCTGAGCCCATGGGGGTGAGGGGCTTGAGATCTTACTCTTCCCTGACCTTCCTTGTTCTGCCTGTGAACCCAGTGAATTCACAGAGGGACTACCCCTGTGACTCTGAGGGTGGGTAAGTGATAGAGGTGAAAGTAAGCCCCCTGCCTTACAACTGTAAGCCCCCTGTCTTACAATTATGGTTTGTCTGTCTTTTTCTCAGTTAAGAGAATGCCACTAGAAGGAATAGAATATTAGGCTCAAAGTGGCTTTAAATGGTTTTCCAGCAAAAAGTCTGAAGTGGGTACTTTCTGGGTTGATCAATGACTGGGCTCTTCACAGATTCCTCTGTTTTGCCACTTACAGCATTTTTCATAGCCTCATGGTTACAAGGTGGCTGCCAAAGCACTACATCACAGTATCCCAAGACAGCATCCAGAGCTGTCTGGAAGGAAAGAGAAGAGAGTCCCCCTCATCCCCTCTTTCCTTTCACTGAGGTGAAATGTCTTTCCCAGAAACTTCCCAGCAGATTTTCCCTATGTCCCATTGGCAAGAACTGAGTCATACGGTCACCCCAGCTGCATGGGTAAAGCCAGTCTCTGGAACCATTACCCTAAGGACATACCCTTTGGGGCACCAGCTTGATGTAGGGAGAGTCCCTTGGGAGATCTTGACCTTGACTTCTGTACCCTTCATCTTGCGTGTTCCCTGAACTGAAGCCCAAGTGAGCAAATAACCTCAGGATAAGCAGCTCTGGCCCTCACCTGTCTGGTTATAAGCTTTCATCTCAAAGTTGGCTCTTTCCTGCTGCCTTTTTGTCTTTTTTGAAGATTCTAATTAATTTCTTAAAATATATTTGCCCAATATATTTTTAAACGTTTACTTATTTTTAGAGAGAAGGCACGTGTGAGCAGGGGAGGGGCCGAGGGGGTGGGGCAGAGGATCTGAAGAGGGCTCTGTGCTGACAGCGGAGAGCCTGATGCGGGGCTCGAACTTACGAACTGTAGGACCAGCCCCACCAGAATCAGGGTTCTCTGAGAAGAGGAGGAGGGGAAATGGCTGCAGTGTAGACCGTCAACAGCCAGAGCCACAATAGCGATCATTACTGCTGAAACCAGAGGGACAGGCACAGGGGACTACAGGAGGCTTGCCTGTGAAATGTGCCTCTTTGCCTATGCTTGGAGATGTATCAACGTTTTCCTCAACAAGCATTTTATTTTTTTATTTTCAAACCACAAACTCACAGAAGAGTTGGAAGTATTCTTCAAAGAACGGTTTACTTTCTGAATTATTTGAGAACGAGTTGCACGCCTCATGCCCGATCACTTGCAAATACTTCAGGGAGTATTTCTTATACACAAGGGCATTCTCCTGCATTCCAAAATCGGGAAGTTAAAATTGATACGTTACCACAATCTGATCCTCAGACTCCGTTTAGGTTTTGACGACTGTCCCTGTAATGTATTTTATAGCAAAAAAGATTCAGTCCAGAATCACACATTGCATTTAGTTGTGATGTCTCTGACATGTGAAGCTTTCTTCACTCCAAAACTGTTCTCTAATCTTTCCTTGACTTTTGCAACTTCAACATGTTAAAGACTACAAGCCAGTTATGTTGTACATTGTCCCTCAATTTCAATGTTTCTGTTTCCTCATGATCAGATTCAAGTTATACATCTTTGGCAAGAAAGAATATCAAAGAATTGATGCTGTGTTCTTGCACCCTATCAGGTTTCAACATATACCATTTCTGATGATGTTCACTTCCAACATTTTTGAACGTATGCATATAAGTCATGGTCTTTGGCTCCAGAGTGTCCCACAGATGCTGTCCAGACCTGCACACATAAAACAAACTGAGGCTGAGGCAACCTTGTGCTAAATTGCATGTTTTGGGCAATTCTACGGTTTATTCATTCAGAGTGGAGAGCAATCAAGGAGGACTTCAAGGAAGAGATCAAGAACGGCTTCCAGGGAAGGGAGGATTTGGCAGGGTCTTGAAGGGAAGAATTAGAAGGTAGGATGGAGAATGTATGAAAAGGCTCAGAGCTGAAAAGAGTAAAGCATATGTGACAGAGATAATGTCCTGTATTGCTGTGTTGTTTCTCTCGGGCCACAGAAAGACTACATTTCTCAGACTCTCTTGCAGATCAGTTGGGCCATGTGACTGAGCCCTAGACAACAGAATATGGATGAAAGTAAGCAACATTGCTTCCAGGCTTCCCATAAATCCTTCTGCATAATCCTCCACTCTCTTTCTTCCCCTTGGAGATTGAAGTTTGAAGATGGCAGAGAACCTGGGTCCCCAAATGATTGTATGGGACAGAACTCTACCTCTCCCCCACTGCCGATCACATCAGATTGTGACATGAGTGGGTAATTATCCTTGTTTGTGATAAGCCACTGGGATTTGGGGGTTGTTACAGCACCTGGCATACCTTGAGTAAGATAGCATGTGATGGGAGACATCGAGGAAACCAGTCTGGTTAGTACAGAGTCATGTGGAGATATATGAGACATGATAAATCCGGTTTATAGCGGGGCCTTGAATGTCAGGCTAAAGAATCTAGAATTATTTTCAGTAGCAAATAGGGAGCCACTTAAGGTTTATTAGTTGGGGAAAGACATGAAAAAAGTAATGTTTAAAGCGGAGGTGGTTTCTAGGATAGCTTAGGTTGCAGTGAAAGAAGCAGAGAGGACATTTAGAGGCTCTTGTGCTCATCCAAGAAAGGGATGGTACTAAATAGGATGAAGTTCAGATTGACAGAAAACCACAACTAACGATGGCTGACGCGAGGTGAATATTCATTTCTCTCACATAAACAATGGCTCCCATTGTGATGGGTTCCCTAATGGTGCGATTTCAGACACCAGCAGAAGGAGTTGTATTTTTCTTTCTTTCTAAAAATCTGGGTTCTGATGCTGAGGAGACAGAGTAAGCGTATCTTCCTTTCTCTCTCCCATGGCATGGAATGATCAATTCTGAATTCAGAAAACCAGTTTCAGAGGATTCTGAAAAATAAATGGTGGCAAGTGGGTTAAGGAAGAATTGAAGTTTTATCTCTCCGGTATTGCCCACTCTGGACTTAAGGGCGGCCTAAAACTCAGAAGTGCACACTGGGTGTGGACAGAAAGAGCTCCGTGAGAAGCTTTCTATCTCTGGATGAAGGAGTGGAAAAGGGGACCCCTACGGGTATCGAGAGTAGGAGAAGTCCCCTGTGTTTTCATTTTTACCTTTTTTTCCCCCTGGCCCCAGCTCCCACGGTGGCAGCAGAGGTGAGGGGTGCACAGTGATGGCAAATTGGGTCAGCAGGGCAGATGCCTAAATCTCTGAAAGAGGGAAACTCTTATCTCTCACCAGAGTAGCTGTGATCCCCATAGCAGAAGGTGAATCCCCGTTAATTTTTCCTTTCTCTTTGTCCTCCCACTTCTTGGTCCTGGACACAGAGGCAGTAATGGAAGGAATGCAGCCAAGTGGGGAAACTAAAACCCCAAATTTCTGTCTGGAGGTCTGGGAAGGCAGGCTCCAGGGATCTGGAAAGAGTCAGGGTGGATCATGGAGAAGAGGGGGAGCCAAGAGAGTAATCCCATCAAGTTGTGTGTGAATTCCAGGCCTTGCCTCTGAGCCGTGTATGTCTGGATCTGATCCTAAACAGCTTATCCAGGCTTCAAGAACTGAGCTACAACACAGATCAGACTATCCCAGGCTGACAACTGGGTGTCACACACATGGGACTATCCCTCAAAGCACTACAAGTGCTTTGAAAACCAAACTGACTTTGGGCCTACAGCCCACAGAAGGCATATCAGAACTTGCAATCTAAACCCAATTTGATTGGTTGCCTGCTAACAAAAGACCCAAATATACTTCTTAAGATTTATTTATTTTTCTTTAAAAATTTATTTATTTTTAGGAGAGTGCAGTGGGGGGAGGGGCAGAGAGAGGGGGACAGAGGATCTGCAGTGGGCTCTGTGCTGACAGGCAGCAAGCTCGATACAGGGCTCAAACTCGTGAACTGGGAGATCATGACCTGAGCAGGTGTCAGACGCTCAACTGACTGAGCCACCCAGGCGCTCCCACCTCTTAAGATTTAAACAAGACCCAACATGTCTAGGATAAAATCCAAAATTTCTTGGCATATGAAGAATGAGGAAACTCTTAACTCACAAGTGAAAGGCATTGGGGCGCCTGGGTGGCGCAGTCGGTTAAGCGTCCGACTTCAGCCAGGTCACGATCTCGCGGTCCGTGAGTTCGAGCCCCGCGTCGGGCTCTGGGCTGATGGCTCGGAGCCTGGAGCCTGTTTCCGATTCTGTGTCTCCTTCTCTCTCTGCCCCTCCCTCGTTCATGTTCTGTCTCTCTCTCTGTCCCAAAAATGAATAAACTTTGAAAAAAAATTTAAAAAAAAAAAAAAAAAAAAAAAAAAAAAAAGAAAGGCAAAGCAACAGACACCAACCCCAAAGTAACACAGATGTTGGATTATCAGAGACTTTAAAGCAGCTATTATAACCATGCCTCAAGAAGTTAGGCTGAACACTCTTGAAATGAATGGAAAGGTACAGAGTCTCAGCAAAGTAGTAGAAGATTTATAGAAAAACCAAGCATAACTTTCAGACCTGAAAAATACAATGACTGAATTAGAAAAATCACTGGATGGGCTCAATAACGGAGTGAAGATGACAGAGGAAAAATGAAAGAACGTGGGTGATCAATAGTTATTCGGTTTGAACAACAGACAGAAACCAGTTTCCTTAGAAAAGCTGAACAGAAATTGAGGGATCTGTGGGACAGTACCAAAAAGTTGAACCTTTGTGTTAATGCGTGTTTAAAAATGGAATTCAAAGCATGGTTTCTGACCACAGTGAATTAAACGAAAAGTTCATAACAGAAAGATAATTGGAAAACCTCCAAACACTTGGGAATTGAACAACACACTTCCAAGCAATTCATGGACAAAGAGGAAATCCCAAAGAGAAAATGTTTTGAACTGGATGAAAATGAAAACAAAATACATCAAAATGTATGGTGTGAAGTTAAAGCAGTGCTTAGAGGAACATTTATAATATTAATTGCTTATATTAAAAAAGAAGAAAGCTCTCACATTAAGAATCTAAGCTTCTTCCTTAAGAAATGAGAAAAACGGTGCAGAAGAAGTAAATAATAAAGATCAGAGCAGAAATCAATGAAATTGAAGCCAGGAAAACAATAAAGAAGAATCAATTGAATTAAGATCTGGTCCTTTGAAAAGATCAATAAAATTGATAAACCTATAGCTAGATTGACAAAGCAAAAACCAGAAAAGGCACAAACTACCAGTACCAGGCATAAAGAGGTAATGTCACTACCAACACCTAGGCATTAAAATAATGAGAGAATACTGCAAATATCTCTATGTCCATGAGCTTAACAGCTTAGATTCAAGGTCAGCAAATTATGGCTCATGGCCCAAATCTGGCCCATCTCCAGTTTTTGTAACCAAAGCTTTTTTGGAACATGGTATACAGGTATGAATAGCCCCCTGGCTAATTCACGTCCACCTAGGACCTCAGAATATGACCTTAATTTGGAAATAGGGTTTTTGCAAGTGTAATTAAGATGAAGTTATACTGGACCAGGATGGGCCCTAAAATTAGAAAAATGACTGATATCTTTATAAGGAAAGGAGTGGAAGATTAGGATACAGAAATACAGCGAGACACAGGGAGAGGCCACAGGAAGAGGTACAGATGGGAGTTACATGGCCACAAGCCAAGGAATGCTTGGGGCTGGGAAAAGCAGGATTCTCCCCTCCAGACTTCAGAGGGGACATTGTGCTTTGCACTTCTAGCCTCCTGAACTGTGAGAGAATACATTCTTGTTTGAAATCACCAAATTTGTGCTATTGTGTTATGGCAGCCCCAGGAAACGAATACAACAGACAGGTTCACTCATTTATTGATTGTCTCTGACTGCTTTTACACTACAATGTCACAATGGGATGGTTGTAACAAAGACTGTGTGGCCCAAAAAGCCTATGATCTTTTCTATGTGTCCCTTTACAAAAAAATGTTTAATGACTTTTGACACAGATGAAACAGAATAAGTCCATAAAGGCCACAAACTACCAAAATGCACCCAACAAAAATAACCAGAATTATCCAATATCTGTTAAACAAGTTGAACTTGTTGTTTCGGTTTAAAAAAATTTTTTTAAGTTTATTTATTTTTGAGAGACAGAGCGAGAGAGCGCCAGTGAGCAGGGGAGGAGCAGAGAGAGAGGGAGAGAGAATCCCAAGTAGGCTCCTTGCTGTCAGCACAGGGCCCCATAGGGGGTCGATCTCACGAACCCGTGAGATCATGACCAGAGCTGAAATCAAGAGTCAGATGCTTAACCGACTGAGCCACCCAGGCGCCCCAAACAAGAAGTTGAGATTGTAATTTGAAAACTTGCAAAAGAAATCCCCTGGAGGGTGCCTGGGTGGCACATCTATATCTATTTGTATATAGCTATACGTGTTATTAAACTTTTGTTTGTTTTTCTCCTATTAAAAAGAAAAAAAGAAATCTTCTGGCTTGAATGGTTTCTCGAGTGAATTCTAACAAATATTTAAAGAAGAAATAACATCAGTTCAACACAATCTCTTCCAGAAAATAGAAGTGAAAAGTTCCCAACTCATTTTATGAAGGTGGCATTACCCTAATGTCCAAACAAGATGAAGACAGCAGAAAAGAAAACTACTGACCAATATCGCTCAGGAACAAAGAAACAAAAATCTTAAAGAAGATACTGGAAACTTGAATACACAATGGCTATGAAAATAATAATATACCATGACCAAGTGGAGTTTATCCCAAGAATGCCAGACTGGTTCAACGTTCAAAAATCAATCAACGTAATCCATCATGTTAACAGACCAAAGAAGAAAATCCACATGATTATATCCAACTGAGATAATAAATGTATGCTGTTTTAAGCCGTTGAGTTTTGTGATAATTGGATACTCAGTAATAGATAATTAATCTTAGCAAGTTCTTTGTTCCTCCTGTATTTCTTTCCCCACTCATCTCACGCCCCCAGGGAAAATATTTTAGTAATCATTAGATAACCACTAACCTGAATGTATTGTTTATCTTTCTCATGCGTTTCTTCATACTTTTTTCTCTTTATACTTTCACTTATCTGCATATACCTCCAAACCAAATGTGGTATATTTTACCGTATAAGATTTACACAAATGTTTTTTTTTTTAATTTTTTTAATGTTTGTTTATTCTTGAGAGAGAGAGAGAGAGAGACAGAGCGCGAGCAGGGGAGGGGCAGAGAGAGAGGGAGACAGAATCCAAAGCAGGCTCCTGGCTCTGAGCTGTCAGCATAGAGCCTGATGTGGGGCTCAAACTCACGGACCATGAGATCATGACCTGAGCCAAAGTCGGATGCTTAACTGACTAAGCCACCCAGATGCCCCTACATAAATGTTTTTAAATTTTGTATAAATGAGGGATGCTTGGGTGACTCAGTCCGTTAAGAGTCCGACTTCGGCTCAGATCACGATCTCACAGTTTGTGGGTTCGAGCCCCGCATCAGGCTCTGCCTGACAGCTCAGAGCCTGGAGCCTACTTCGGATTCTGTGTCTCCCCCGTTCTCTGCCCCTCCCCCATTTGCACTCTGTCTCTCAAAAAATAAATACACATTAAAAAAATTTTTTTAGGGGCGCCTGGGTGGCGCAGTCGGTTAAGCATCCGACTTCAGCCAGGTCACGATCTCACGGTCCGTGAGTTCGAGCCCCGCGTCGGGCTCTGGGCTGATGGCTCAGAGCCTGGAGCCTGTTTCCGATTCTGTGTCTCCCTCTCTCTCTGCCCCTCCCCCGTTCATGCTCTGTCTCTCTCTGTCCCAAAAATAAATAAAAGTTGAAAAAAAAATTAAAAAAAAAATTTTTAATTTTATACAAATGGTATGACCTTGTATTCTGCAACTTATTCTTTTTTTTACATTTTTTTAAATGTTTATTTACTTTTGAGACACAGAGAGACACAGCATGAGCAGGGAAGGGGCAGAGAGAGAGGGAGACACCGAATGTGAAGCAGGCTCCAGGCTCTGAGCTGTCAGCACAGAGCCTGACGCGGGCCTTGAACTCACGAACCGAACCGTGAGATCGTGACCTGACCTGAAGTCGGACGCTTAACCGACTGAGCCACCCAGGCGCCCTCTGCTACTTATTCTTAATATTGTTCTCCGATTCACCCGTGTTATATGTGGAGGCCTTGTTCATTCATCCTTCCTGCAGTATCATATTCTACAGTAGGATTATGCCACAGTTTACTTATCCATTCTTGTATTCATGACATCTAATTTGTTTCCATTTTGTTGTTGTTGTTGTTGTTGCTTTTCTAGTGTTGCTGAGAACCTTCTTGTACATGTTTCTGTGTGTAAATGTATGGGAATTTCTCTAGGCAGAGGAAAAGCTTGGTCTAATCCTTGGGTGGTCTGGCTTTTCTTTTCCCAGAGTCCATAACACAGTCCAAGCTGAGTGTGGTGTGTGTGTGTGTGTGTGTGTGTGTGTGTGTGTGTGTGTCTGTGCTTATGAAGGTTGGGGAGGAAGAGTCATAACATAACAAACAACAATGACCATGAGTCACTGAGCCCTGTCTGTGTACCTGAACTATACTTATCATAGAATGTCTCCACGGGAAGGGGCTTTAGATGCATTTGTAGAACTTCCTGGGAATCCCTGTCTCTCTCAAACACCTGTCTTGCCCCACAGCTCCTTTCCTACTCCCTTTCCAGTCCAGATCCTGCCGCTTTTGTCAAGAGCTCAAGAGAAGGCATTAGGAAGCAGTCTCTGCCAGCAAGGCAAATGGAAGGCTCAAAGCCCATCGCGGGGAATCAAGACACGGGCCCTGCTCTGACTCCTACTCTACACCGCCTCGGACAGGCCCCACACTCCCCCCTCCCACCCCCCACCCCCCTCAGCTGCCCTTGCCAAGGAAGACAGGCTGGGAGCGCTTATGCACAACAGAGCTTAGGGTGCGGCCAGGCACTTGCTGGTAGGGGTTGTGTGGCCAGTGGGGCAAGATGCGTTCGGGCTGGGGAGTGCTTCCGCTGGGTACAGGAGAGGGAGGTCTGTCTGCACAGAGGACACCACATCTGGGGCATCCCGTCTGAGGCAGGGAGGGGATGAAATGGCCTGGGGGTGGCCTCTCAGCCCCCACAGGCCTGTCCCATCTCAGCCTGCCCGGGCACACACACACCTCTTCCCCATGTAAATCATCCAGCAGCCCGCTGTTGACAAGGGCAATTTCCCACCATTCGCTCTTGGCCCAGCTGCCCTGTCACAGCCTAAATGTTTAGACAGGAAAAATTCACAAAGCCCAGGCCCCAGGCCCGAGGGACAGCACAGCGCCAAGAGAGTTTTCTGCTCCAAGTGCATCCAGGGTCTGCCCAGCTCCTGTGGACTGGACTGAAGAGAAAATACTGAGGAGCCCTGGGTCTGAGGGAGGAGGCATAGTGCCCACCCTCAGGGAGCCCTCCGTCTGAGGGAGGAAGAACTACCCCCCCCCCACCCCTGCTCTCAAGGAGTCACTGGTTTAAGGGGGGAGGCAGATTCCCTACTCTTGGGGAGTTACCAGTCCAAGGGAGGAGGCACGGGCTCCTCTATCAGTCTGAGGGAGCTCCCAGTTTGGTCGGCTGTCAGTTCTGCACAGGTAAGGACTGGAGATGCTAGGGTATGAAAGACCTCTGATCGTAGGCCTAGAGGCCCTGGGGACTCTCTTGGCATGGGAGAAACCATTGATTTCTGCTTTTGCTGGCAGGAGAACTGGAGGCAGACAGCAGGAAGGACTTCCTACTGAGAAATGAAGGGACTAGGATGGTGGGCTTTGGTTCTGGGAGGGATGTGCATCCTCCCTGTCACCCACCCGGCACATCTCTCTCCTGGCTGGACACCTGTCCTTTGAGGCTCAGGTGCCATCCAGTACGGATGCAGGGGCCAGACCACCTTTCAGTTCTTCTTCACTCTGAAGAAAGTTCTGTCCTTTTTTTTTTTTTTTTTAATGTTTACTTATATATTTTTGAGAGAGACAGAGACAGAACGTGAGCAGGGGAGGGGCAGAGAGAGAGGGAGACACAGAATCTGAAGCAGGCTCCAGGCTCCGAGCTGTCAGCACAGAGCCCGATGCAGGGCTTGAACCCACAAACTGCAAGGTCATGATCTGAGCCGAAATCAGATACTTAACCGACTGAGCCACCCAGGTGCCCTGAAAGCACTGTCCTTGAAGGCGAACCGAACCTCGCAAAAAAAAAGAAAAAAAAAAACCCTGCCCAGGTGATCAGGAGAAACAGACCTCCTCTCACTCCTCAGAGCACTGCTGCCTCAGCAACAGCACCCTAATGGAGAGGACCCCCTCCCCACTTTCCTCCACTGCCCCCAGCAGAGCCCTGGCTGCCATCAGGAGGCCGGGATTCAAGTCCTAACTCTGCTTCTGGTTTGCTGCATGTCCCCTGGCAACTCAGTGAACCTCTCTGAGTCTCATTCATCACAGGGAGAGGAGAGCCCCCCACCTGGGACTGTTGTGGGGTTAAAGGCAATGCTACTGGTGAAAGCAGCTGGTGGGTTGTAAATCATCACATAAGCACAATGGACTATTACCACATTTTAATTGTTACCGTGCACCTTACTGTGACGGTAGCATCCTGGGTCCCAGGGTGACACGACAGGCTACTACCCTCTGGGGTTGCAGAGTCTAAGGCAGGAACAGGGACCCCAATGTATGGATTCCTCTTAATAGCCAAGGCCCATCTTCAGGGAGCCAGTTGGAACCTGCTGGGCCCCATACCCACCAAATTCATGCAGCCCTGCCAGGTGGCTTGTAAGGCCCGTGGAAGCCACGTCAGTCTGCCTGTTCTGCCCCCTCCCCCAGGCCCCAGGAGCTGACAGCCCAGAACACTGAGCATTAGCTAGTCACTGTTTCTCTTTCTAAAAAAACACAACTCTATTAAAATAACAGCGTGATTTAGTTAATTATTCTCCATAGTAAGTGGGCAACTGTAGGAATACAATTCATCCAGCTCCCTGCTGTCTGATTGAGTTTCCTAAAATCTTAACTTTGCTGTTGTCACTGCATCCCCTCCCCCAAGAGTTTTCCCGTCCTCCCAAGATTACATAAGATAAAGCCCCAAATCCTAGGTCTGGGATTTGGGGACCTCCACCAGTTTGGGCCTTCCCTACATTCTAGCCTCACTGACAGGACTCTACACTTTGGATAAACTAGGCTGTCTATTCCCTGTCCTTGTCTCTGCCTCCTTTGACTGAGCCTCTTTAAGACTGGTCAAATCCAGCTTCCTCCACGAAGACTTCTTTGATTGCGTAGTCCAGAGTTTCTTGAAGTGGACTTGTGCCATTGTATGGGAGACAGGGTGGTTAAAATGCTGATTCATGGGCCCCCACCCCAGATCTACTGGACCAGACTCCCTGGTGGGAGATGATGTCTGAAATTTCACTCATTTAACAACCCCCAGCCCTGCCCTATCATGCTTCACCGCCCCCGGCCCTTGGTAACTAGCTGTCCTGCTCTGAAACCCTGTCATACTTGGACACGGGTCTCTTGCCTAGAAACATCACAGGCAGGAACACGACAGACTAGACACTCCAAGGGGCCCTCTGTCTATAAAACACTCAAATCACAGTAAACTGTATGTAAGGACATGGAGTTTGGGAGATGTGAGGGGGGGATTCTTAAAGACTGCCCTGAGGGAACATGCTGATATCACTCTACAGCAGGGAAGGCAGAGAAACTCACCAGATACTCTTGCTTTAAGCAGGGACTCAAATGGCCAGTCCTCTGGCTTCCAGCAAAAGCTATTGCAAATCTTCTCTGGAGGAAAATATTCCAACTTTGTCCCAAGACTCCCAAGGATTAGGGGTAAGCAAAATAGAAAAACAAAACAACAAAAAACCTCATGGTCACAGTTTACCAAACATTTATGAAAATGAGCCACCATGAGTGAGAGCCAGCAGAAACCATAAGCAATGGATGTGAATTCCCAAGGAATTCAGATATGAGAATAATTAGACACTGATTACAAAATAATTATGCATAAAATACATTTAAAAATATTTTTTAACATTTATTTATTTTTGAGAGAGAGAGAGAGAGAGAGAGAGAGCCCGCCGAACAGGGCAAGGGCAGAGAGAGAGGGAGACACAGAATCTGAAGCAGGCTCCAGGCTCTGAGCTGTCAGCACAGAGCCCGACATAGGGCTCGAACCCACGGATTGCAAGATCATGACCTGAGCCACCCAGGTGCCCCTGCATAAAATATTTTTTTAATTAAAAATAGAATGGCAAAGGGGCACCTGGTTCAGTCGGAAGAGCATGTGACTCGATCTCAGGGTTGTGAGTTCGAGCCCCACGTTAGGTATAGAGATTACTAACAAAAATAAATAAACTTTAACAAATGAGTGTTTTAAAAAAAGTTGAATGGCAAAGATACTCATGCAACCAAATTCTAGCAATGACAAGGCATATTTTTTAAAGGACTGAATAGACCTCATATTAAAGCAAACTCAGTGGATGGGTCAAATAGGAGATGAGACGCAGCTGAAGGAAGAGTTACTGAAGTGGGGACTAGAGCTGGAGACTTCGCTGTGATTGCAGCACACCAAGTCAAAGAAATGGCATATGGAGAAGGGTGGCAAGGTGTAGGAGACTCACCGGGGTCCCAGAAGAAGAGAGGAAATGGAGAAAAGGAAATATTTGAAAGTATAAGGGCTGGAAATTTCCCATTTTTGATTAAAAATATGGATTCATAGAGTCAAAAGGCACAAGGAAAAGCAGGATAAATAAAAAACGGCTGCACGGGGGCACCTGGGTGGCTCAGTCGGCTAAATGTCCAACTCTTGATTTCAGCTCAGGTCATGATCTCTTGGTTCGTGGGATCGAGTCCTACATCGGGCTCTGCACTGACAGCACGGAGCCTGCTTGGGATTCTCTCCCCCGCCTCCTCTTCCCCTCTCCTACTGGTGTGTGCATTCTCTCTCTCTCCCCTTCTCAAAATAAATAAATAAACATTTAAAGGAAAAAGGCTTTACCTAGACCACCTGGCAGGGCTGCATGAATTTTGTGGGTTTGGGGCCCAACAGGTCCTAACTAGCTTCCTGAAGACAGGGCCTTGGCTGTTAAGAGAAACTCATTGTGCAGAACGTCAAACAGAAAAAAATTCTAAAAGCAGCCGGAGAAAAAAGACAGATCTCATGTCAGGCCCCCTTATAATGTCAGTTCCCGGCAGATGAGCCTGGCCAACCTCTGCAGCCAGACCGAAATCCCCTAAGGCCCAAGCCTCTGTCATCTGTGAGCCCTCGGGTACATTATTAACCTCCGAGTCTCTGGTTTTCACTGGTGGAAGGCTGAGGGGGTGTTGCAGTATGGAGGGCAGGAGCCCTGGCTTTGGAGTCAGGTGGACCTGGGCTAAACTCTGGCTCTGCTACTCGCTGCCTGCGGTCATCTTTCTTGTCCCGGGGCTGATGCTCACGCGTAAAGGCATTGGCTTGTGCGCTGCTGTGGAAGTTAAAAAAAAAAAAAAAAAAATGAAGAGCCAGTTCACAAAACACCCAGGTGAGGATTCTGGTTTTTTACAAGATTTACTTAAGTTCTGACTCTGTGCTCGGATATTCCTCGCACAGTCTCTCTGAGAGCCCTTGTGATGTCCCTGTAAAGTGGTCATCCTCTGGGGAGGGGACTTCAGGGGCCAGGACATGAGAAAACCACCCCCCTCAGCTCACGGTGTACTTTTGTTGTTCTCCCCACCCCCAACCCCACCCTCATTCTCTCTCTGACACCAGCACACATTCTGACGCACCTCATACATGCCCTTGAATATGCATGTCTATTCTTGTTAAATATGTAGTGTCCGTTTGCCTGAAAACGTGGTTCTAATTTCCATAAATGATATTGTGCTCTGGACCTTCATTCTGGTTTTTTTCCCCCCCACTCAACACTACACTTTTAATATCCATCCCTGTGTCTGTCTGTATTCCTAGCCTGTTGTTTTTTATTGCACTTTGGCATTCCACAGTGTCCCCACTTCACAGGTGAGGAAATGGAGGCCCAGCGGGCTCAGATGACCTTGCCCAAAGTCCCACGGCCAGTAAGGAGCTGGCCTTGGTCAGAACCTTCACGGCAGGCTTCTCTCCCTTCACAGAGGTATCGAGAGGTGCTCATTCTCTTCTCACTGGGCCCCCCTGACCTACCTGCTCCCTGCAAGGGGAGGTTCCCCCACTGAGCCTCTGCTGGCCTCCAAAATACCTCCACCGACCTCCACAAGGGCTCGTGGGTTCTGAAAGGCCCCATCCCTCCTTCTTCTAAACCTCTTCAGTGGATTTCTTTTACAGTATTTAATTGAGCATATCTAATTAGGTAATATAATTTCATTTATTTAAATAGGTAATACAATTGCATGTTTCAATATTCAGAAGAGAGAAGAGGGGATACGGTAAATTCTCACTCTCTGCTGACCCCACCCCCTAGTTCCCCAACTTGGAAATACTCCCTGTTGCCAGTAGTCATGACTCTCATCAGAGATATTTTGTCCTTACACAAAACTCTGTGTACATGATGTTCCCACTCCCCCTTTCTTAGGCAAAGGCCAGCATAACTCTTTATATTGTTCGACACATTATTTTTGCCGCTCCAGACTGTATGTCGGGGATTGTTCCACATCAGTACTCTAATATACTAGCTTCTGCTTCTTTACGGGTGTGTGGTATTCCGCTGTGTGGATGCACCATTACTTAATTCAACTAGGTCTCTATTCATGGACATTGTCCAATCTTCTGCTAAATGAACTGCTGTGAACATCCCTGGGCACATGGCATTCTCATGTAGGTGAGTGGACTGGATATTATGAAGCACTGCTCAGACTCCTTTGGGGTCAGGCACCCGTTCCCCCGGCTGCTGGAGCGTTGGCTGCTAACAGCTCACACACCTCTTCAGACGCAGCCCTCCACCCAGCCCTCCACCCTCACCCAGGGCTTCGCCCCTCCCGAGGCATAAACATCTGCTACTTAATCCTTAAGGCCCCTTTGCCTCAGTTTGGGACACCTGTGCTCCCAGAGTTCCTGTGGGATCTGCAGGACAGTTCAACTCCTTCCTCTGCCCATACTGCTTCCCTCAGTCCCCTGCAGGTGTGGTGCTCAAGAACATTCCCCAGCCAACCTCCCGCGTGCAAATCTCTGTCTCAGACACTGTTTCCAGGAAACCCAATGGAAGACAGAAAGTCTGTTTGCAGGATAAATTCCTAGTTAGGGAATAGAAGGACCAGTGCACTTGTAATGTGGGTAGCTTTCCACGTGTTTTCAAAGGACAGAATAAAAGAATATGCACAGAGCTGGCGTGCAGTAACTGTCCCTTCCACCTGATCCAGAGTAGAAGGCGCTTTTGTGCAGATGGTCACATGGGATTTTCCAGCATCCCTCTGCAGCGGGAAGGACAATCTGAGACCCGGCAGCTAAGGAGGCTGGGCTGGAAGGGGGGCTGCTTGTCCAAGATGGCACAGCTGGAATGGCAGAGGCAGGGTCATCCTGGCTTATGCCAGATGTGGGGATGCTGAGATGTTGGCTTCACCCAGGGACTGGAGGGAAAATAAAGATGATAAAGGGTGCAGCTGGGGGTGTAGGGAAGGCAGAGTTTGTAAAACCTCCCGGTTAGGGCTCTGCCCTTCTCAGATGCCCCAGACGGCCCAGTGGGACCCTGCCCTCCCTCTTCTGGCCTGACCTTCACCCGCCCTTCAAGCTCTTCAGGCTACTGTAAGCTGTCAGATGCCCAAGAGAAACTGATTCAGACTAACATGAGAGCCACGTGCAACCTCTCCCAGAGCTACCCGAATGTCTGAGTTTTAGACTGTGCAAAAATAGCTTCATGCACTAACATCATCTTTATAGCCATTTACAACAGCCCTGGCTTACATCTGGACCCTAACAGCTGGATTTTGGCATGTGCCCTCAGCCTGGAATGGACTTCCCATCTCCTCTACTCCCGCCTTCATGTGTCCTCCTCGTCCTCCAACCTTCAACCAGGCACTGCCTCCCTTAGGAAGCATGCCCCATTTTCCAGGGGGTTGCTCCCCACCCCAGACCTCAATAGCCACTGCTGACACCCAGCGCTATCAATTGTTAGTGTGTTCCCCCAAATTCCTGTGTTGAAGTCCTAACCCCAGTACCTCAGAATATGACTTTATTTGGAAATAGGGTCACGGCAGATATAATTAGTTAGGAAGATGAGGTCATACTGGATCGGGTGGGCCCTGAATCCAACGTATCTAGTGTCCTTATTTAAAAAATGCCATGATACGGGGCGCCTGGGTGGCTCAGTCGGTTAAGCGTCTGACTTCGGCTCAGGTCACAATCTCACGGTTTGTGAATTCGAGCCCCGTGTCGGGCTCTGTGCAGACAGCTCAGAGCCTGGAGCCTGCTTCAGATTCTGTGTCTCCTTCTCTCTCTGCCTCTCCCCCACTTGTGCTCTGTCTCTCAAAAATAAGTAAAATGTAAAAAAAAAATTTTTTTTCTGAAATTTTTTTTAAAAATGCAATGATAAAAAACTTAACCCGGTTTTAAAAAAATGCCATGAGAAGGGTGCCTGGGTGGCTCAGTTGGTTAAGCGACCAACTCTTTTTTTTTTTTTTAATTACGTTTATTCATTTTTGAGGGGCAGAGAGAGACAGAGCAGGAGCAGGGGAGGGGCAGAGAGAGAGAGGGAGACAAAGAATGAATCTGAAGCAGGCTCCAGGCTCTGAGCTGTCAGCACAGAGCCCAAGGCGGGGAGGGCCTCCAAGTTAAGAACCATGAGATCATGATCTGAGCCCAAGTTAGATGCTTAACTTGACTCAGCCACCCAGGCGCCCCTAGTGACCAACTCTTGATCTCTGCTCAGGTCATGATCTCACGGTTCATGAGATGGAGCCTCATGTCAAAGCTCTGTGCTGACCGCATAGAGCCTGCTTGGGATTCTCTCTCTCTGCCCCTCTCCCTGCTCTCTCTCTCTCTAAATAAGTAAATAAATAACCAAAAAAAAATTTCCATGAGAAGAGAGACACATACAGAGGGAAGATGATGTGAAAATACCATCTACAGGGGGCGCCTGACCATCTCAGTCAGGGGAACAATGGAGTGTGCCACTCTTGATCTTGGGGTTGTGAGTTCGAGTCCCATGTTGGGGGTAGAGATTACTTAAAAATCTTTAAAAAAGAGAGAAGAGAACGAAATACCAGCTACAAGGGAAGCGAAAGACTGCCAGCAACCCCCCTCCTCCCCCCGAAGCTAGAGAGAGGCCTGGAACAGATCTCCCTCAGAGCCCTCAGAAGGAACTAGCCTTGCTGATACCTTGATCTCTGACTCCCGGCCTCCGGGACTGTGAGACAACACGTGCCTGTTGTTGCAGCCTCCTGGTCGGTGATACATTGTTATAGCAGCCCTCGCACACTAATGCACTCACTGGGCTCTCGAAAGGATGAGCTGAGGCATTCCTGGGGTGCTACAGGTGGGGTGCTATCACCCTCATTTAAATGGCAGAGGGCAGATGTGGACTCAGGCCATCTCTGGAGCCTGTGTTTTTTAATCACTAGTTTCTATGTCTTGTAGTGGAAAGTTATTGGTGGTAACATTGAAAGAAGACCCGCAGTATTACTCCAGGCTGTGGACACAGCGCTGATGGCTCCCAAGCACCACAAGGGAGGTGGGAATCTTCCAGCAGCCTCAGGGGTTCGCCCCGGCTCCTGGTCAGTAAGATGCAGGCCCAGCACCTGTTATCTCCTATATATAGACACCACATCCCAGCTCCATGCGGGTGAGCACGTCTGCCTCCCGGCCCAGCTGCGTGTGCCCTGACCGGGGCCTCAGGGGGCCCAGGACCCAGCAGAGTGCTGAGCGCACAGCAGGTGCTCCATCAGTGTGTGCGAAGAACCCACGTGTGGCTCTGATGCAGCAGCCTCCTTGGGTCTCATGACAACATTTCATACCCCGCTCCAAGTATCGACAGAGTTCTCATCTCAGCCTGTTATGCGCCTGCCTAATTTTCCACTCGATTGACAGACTCCATTTGACTTAACTGGCCCCTATTGTGCGGCAATTGGATGGTTTCTCATCCCCTCCTAAACTAGGGGGCGGCACCAGGGAAACCCGAGCTATGAGCTTCCAGCTAGGGCAGTGGTGCCTTCTGAAGGAGCCAGCCCAGGAAGAGCATTCCTGTGCGCAGAGTGGCAGCTGCCAGCTGGGGAGAGGCTTGGGGACAGGCCTGGGACTTCTTGAGGCCCAATCGGCCTCACCCTGTCCCCAGTTCCCCTCGAGTCCTGTCCTCAGTCCCTGCTCACCTTTGCTGACCCTTCAAGGCCACAAAGGACAGAGCTCCCAGGTGGCGCACCCCTACCCCATCCCATCTTGCTCTGAGCCCCCACTCTCGGGTCCTCCCTGTGTCTTACCTCTTCCTACCCTTCTGTGAAACAGAATCCTGGAATTCTTTTAGTCGTCATCACTGAGCACCTACCGGGTACCCAGAGCTTATCCAGGTGCTGGTGCTTCATTCAGCCATCAACAAGAGACAACATCCCGGCTCACAAAGCTGACATTCCAGAGCAGAAAGATGGGCGGTAAACAGAGAAGTGAAACACCAGGTGATAGGCACTGGGGGAGGGGGCTGATCATTCACATGACATGGTCCAGGAAGGTCTCTCTGAGGAGATGAGCAGAGACCTGAATGAAGGGAAGGAGTGAACCATGCAGACGTGTGGAGGAAGGACTTTCCAGGCCAAGAGAACAGCAAGTGCAAAGGCCCTGAGGCACTGGAAACAATAAGGAGGCTGATGCGGCTGGAGTGGGCGAGGTAACACCAGGCACCAAGTATAGGGCTTTTAGACCTTTTTCACAGTATTAGCTTTTATGCTAAGGGAGATGAAAAGGCAAAGATGAGGCACTTGAACAAGCTTGTTTTAAAAGATCCATCTGGCTGCTATGTGGAGAGTGGACTATAGCAGGGACAAGGGTAGAAGCAGATGCGGTTCTCCAGGCAAGGGACAATGGTGGCCTGGACCAGAGTGGTGGCAATGGAGCATGTGTACACACGCGCGCGCGCACACACACACACACACACACACACACACACTGCCCTCAAACCCCCCCTCCCCACCCCACCCCCGCCGCTGAGTAATTTTGGATCTATTTTGAAGTTGGGACTAACAACATTAGCAGATCTAGAAGGAGTTTCAGAGATCATTGCACAGCCCCATTTTACAGACTATAAAACTAAGACTCAGAGAGGAGAGGTGGCCCATCTTTGTTACACACATAATCAGGAAGTCATACCTGGAATCTGGTCTCAACACCCTGCTCCTATGCTCTGCCCCAGCATCTCTCTCCACCTCTTGAGTGTTTCATTGTGTGTCCCCCCCCCACCCCCCATTTTGTCTCTCCCTGTTCCCAGCCTCCGTCTCTCTATCTCCGCAGATGCCTCAGCATTTTTTTCCCCTCCCGTCAGGCACAATTTGGAACATTAATTAGTGATGAATTAACAACGTAAATCCCAGCAGTTGCTGTCACCTGGTGCCCATGGGCTCTTGGAAGGGGAGGGACCTTGCAAATCTGATCTTAATACCTCTCGCCTCCTCTCCTAGGGCAATTACTTCTCACATCATTTGTTTGCGGAGGCTGTGGCCACCCCCACCCTCCCAGCCCGGCTGAGGACAACAAGTTCATCTTTGTCAATTAATTATTGAACGGTTTATTTCTCGCTGGGAGGTGATAAGAGAAGGGAAAGCCGCATGTTGTGAAATCATCACCGTAATTATACAGCCACTGCTGCAGCACCTGACATCACAACGCCACAGGGGCCAGTGGGTGGTGGGAAGAGAACAAAGGGCAGAGGTCCCTGGTGGGCAGGCGACCTGGCTGTGAGGCCTAAGGTCAGCCCCTGGGCTTCTCTGCAGTGTGGTCAGCAGACATGCCCATATTAAGCTCTCAGAGTCCAATTCCAAATGAGGAGGGGGGAAGCGCAGGGAATTAACCATGGGGGCAGGCTCCTACTTCTTCATCTGAGGTGATCAGAACGCTAGAAGGCTAAGATCGTCTTTATAGTCCTTCCCATCTGAACTTAGGAGCCCCACAGCATACAGAAAATATGGTAGCATAGTAGAGGGTCTTTAACACTTTAGCAAAAAGCCCTTAGATTAGTCTGAAAAGCCCAGAGCATCTGTTCCACCCAAATATAATCTGCCCTATTATATTTCACCTCATCTGACTGTTCTCCCCTTTGCTCACTCCACTCCAGCCGCACTTGTGTCCCTGCAAATGCCTGGCACGCCCTGCCCCAGGGCCTTTGCACATGCTCTTCCTTCAGCCTATAGTGCTTTTCCCCCAGAAATCTGTATCCCTCTCACCTTCTGCAGGTCATTATCAACCATCACCTTTCAGTAAGACCCTCCCTGAGCACCTTATTTTATTTATTTATTTATTTATTTATTTCTCAGGTTAGTTAACATACAGTGTAGTCTTGGTTTCAGGAGTAGAACCCAGTGATTCATCCTTATTGAATAAAGGATTAGTATCCAAAACCTGAGCACCTTATTTTATTTATGTTTTTAATTTTTTTTAAAGCTTATTTATTTTGAAAGATAGACAGAGAGCAAGCGTGCACATGCACAAGCAGGGGAGGGGCAGAGAGAGAGAGAAAATCCCAAGCAGGCTCCAAGCCATTAATGAAGAGCCCAATGCGGGGCTGGAACTCACAAACAGTGAGATCATGACTTGAGCCAAGGTCAAGAGTCAAGCACTTAACTGGGCACACCACCCAGGTGCCCCTCTGAGCACCTTGTTTTAAATCGCAGCCTGTCCCACCCCACAAAATGCCCTGACACAAACATTCTCTTTCTTCCTGCTTTTTTTCCAGAGCATTTCATCATTTTTGACATATAATGCGCCTGTTATTTATTTATTCTGTCTCTCTCTCTCTTCCCCCCCTCCTCACTTCCTCCCTCCCCAAAGTACTGGGGTTTTTTTGTCTGTTTCCTCCCCTGTCCCGTATCCCCATATCCTATCTGTGTCTTCTGTACTTTGAACAGTGCCTGGCACAGAATAAGTGCGGAGTTAATCATTCTTGAATGAATGAATGAATATTTGTGTGGGATGGGGCCTGAAAGTGGAAAGGACAGGAGTGAATTCCCTTTTCCAGGAACAGGTTGGCAAGGGCCATTGCAGCACCAGGAATTCGGGAAGATTCTTGGCGGTGAGGGGGGGCCTCTGCCCAGACAGGAAAACTACTGGAAAAGCCATTTTAAAAGCCAGTGTTCCAGTTGATTTCATGTCTGTACATGCCTGGAGGCTGGTGTGTTTGATGCTACCCCTCCACCGGTCACACTCTGACTGGTCCCCACCCCTCACCCCTCCCCAGGGAGGGGACAGAAACATGAGAAGCCGAGGACACTTTGATTAACTCCCCAGCAAGAGTCTCCCCACGTGTGTCTCCCTTTCTCTCCAAGGCTGTAATGGGGGGCAGTGTGCTGGGGGCTGGGCAGGGGCATCTCCATAGTGTGTAAGAAGGTGGGGAGGTGGGGCTGCAAGAAAAGGGGCGCCGGGGAGCACGGTGGGCTGGGCTTTGCCCCCCAGGAGGGGGTGGAGGAAGATGGGGTGGAAAGGTAATGGAGAGGTGGGGAGGGAGCAGCACGGCAGGTAGGGAAGGAGGCAGGCCTCACTCTGGGCCACCAGAAGCTGCAGTGAAAGAGCACTGGAGGGGGTAGACTGGGGGGGGAGGAGGGGAGGGCACTGACCGGATGCCCGAGGGCCCCTTGGGGACACCAACTCTTTTTCTAGGACCCGCTCGCCCCAAGCTCCTCCTCCGCCAAGCTGTGCTGCCTTCCCCCTAGAAACGAAGATGGTGATTTTTTAGAGCCAGTTTCCCCCCAAATCTCCGGAGATACCAGAGCTGCTGTTTCCATGGAAACCTTCCCCGCCAACCTCCGGAAGGAGGAGCTGGGCAGCCGCCCCCGCCCCCACCGCCCCCACACTGCCCCTGCTCCAGCCTGCAGGGGGGCCCCAAGTTGAAAATAATACCCCCTCCCCCAGATTTTCCCAGCAGGGGCTCCACTTCTTGAATGAGGGAAGGCAGCTGGTTTGCTCTCCGGACTCAGGCTGTTATATGGGGACATTAAGACCCACGCAAGAGAGAAATGGGATTGCCGGTGGGGGTGGCGGGCGCGTGGGGGCTAGGGCAAGCTCTATCTTCTGTCATCATCCCCCTGAAATGACTGGCCAAGGGACCAGTCCCCAGGGAAGGGCCCAAGGGCAGGGCCTCTCCTTCCCTGGGAATCCCAAAAGATGCCATTTTTCTTTGGCTCTATTCATCTCTAGGGAGTTTCCTTCCCCAGATCCCAGTCCCACCTGAACTCCTCAGGGATCACACTGCAAACTGCACACAAAACAAAACAAAATAAAAAATACAACAACAACAACCCCCAAACTCTAACTCAAGAACAGAAGGAATTTATTGGGAGGACACCGCCTAGCTCCTTGAACTGATGAGAAGGCTGGAGAAGCAGGCTGAGAAAATTGCCAGAAACAGGAGAGGCTGGTGAAGGGGGCCAGCCGGAGCCATGCCCAGAGCTGCCCAGCTAGGGCAGGGGACGCTGCTCCCTCTGCACACAGGCCACCTGTGGACTCCGGCCCACCACAAATAATTTTAACAGTCCCTACTTCTCTGTATTGCTCTTTCCAGGTCAAGATCCTGGGCGAATGGATAGTCTGAGGGAGTTTTTTGGATAATGGAACTGTTTAGCGTCCTGATAGTGGTAGTTATATGAATCTCCACACGTGTGTTAAAATTCAGAAAACTGTACACTCAAAAACAAAAAGGAAAAAGAAAGAAGTCAATTTCACTGTTTGTGAATGGAAAAATGAAATCCTAGGTAAAAAAAAAAAAAAAAAAACAAAACATCCTTTGACGAAGGTGGCTTGCAGGCCCGCAGGCCAGCTGCCGGGGCCAGGGGAGGGGGCCTGTCTGCAGCCCTGTGGCTTCCAGAACGGGCTAGGGCTCTGCCTCCAGGCCAGGGTCACACGCTGGGGGACTCCATGAAGAGGTGAAGAGTTTGGGTGCTGGGCAGCTAGCAAATGGACAGATGTCCACTTCCCCAGAGGAGCATTTGGGCACTTGGGAGCTTCCCAGGAAATGAGACCACTGAGAAGTTTCCGGTTTCAGTCAGAGCAGCAGGTCTGAAAGAGGGGAGACAGCAGGTTCCTGACCCAACAGACACAAGAGAACCCAGTCAGCCAGATAAGCACACACCCCCCGCATGCAAATGCCAGACCAAATACACACACTCAGGCTTCCATACCTGTTCGTAAGCCCCCAAATCGCCAGTTCAGTCGGCAGGAGACTTTGGCCCCTGCGTCCGGCACGATCTTGGATAAATCCCTCTCCCCTCTGGGCTACATTACCTCCTCTGAAGAATGTGAGGTCTCTCCACAGCTCTGGCATGCTGAGCAAGGAGGCCCCAGGATTAATGGAATTGCCCTCAGGAAGCCTGGGTTTCTGGTGTGGCCCCCCTCTGCCTCTGCCCTGGACGACAGTGGGATGGAGAGAATGACACATGACACAGAGAAACCCCTGAGGTCCCACTTGAGATGGAACACTCTTGTGCCAAAGGAGGAGCCCCTGGTAAAAGGGAGGACTCCCCACCCCCACCCCCACCCCCGCCAACCAACGAACAGGAATGCAAAATGGAGCAGTGCCTGTCCCATAGCCAGTGCCCTGGTGCTTCTCTGAGAGCCTGAGGGTGGTGGTGATGAGGTTGCTGTGCCTTCCCCAGGCTCCAGCCCAAGACAGTCTGTGTCCCCTGAGACCTAGCCTTCAAGGGTAGTGGACAGTAGTGGAGGGTGTTTATTAAGGAGCTCAAGATAGCCCAGCACCGGGCTTCACACACTCCAACTCAGTATCTCAGGGAATCAGGGAGGGCAGACTCCCTCAGCAGTGCTCCCCTGGCCCACACTAACTCCCACCAATTCTAACTGTGTCTAGGGTGAGAGCCTACTCTGGTTTCTAATCAGGAGCTTGCTAAAGGCTTATGGACCATTCCTTCCCTGGAAAAAAGCAATTCCTGACTGCTTAAGCTCAAGTATGGGGCCGTGGGAAGAGGGTGGGGTTCTCCGACCTAGAAGTCATGAGTGAGTATCCAAGTTCCTCGCCCCTGGCTCCCCTGCCGGCATCGCATGGATGTAGGAGCCCCCACCCAGCTCAGGGTGGAAGGGTCTAGGGAGGTTGAAGGCAAGGGGGACAGCTACAGAGTGGCTCAGTCTGAGGCTGGACCGAGTGGCCTGGTGTGGGGGCCGGGGTGGGGAGCGGTGGAGTGGGTGGGAGACACATAACCCGCCTGGTGCCCTCCCTCCTACCTTCACATGGCCTTGGGCTCTGCTCTCTCCCTGCTCCCCTGACCCTACCTGGATCCCTACTACCTGGGCCAGCATCCCAAGGAGGGAGATGGGGAGGGTGGGACAACAGGGGCTCTCTGAGCGGGCGGTCCTATCTGGCAGGAGGTAGAGGGATGGGCCATGGGGCAGCATAGGGCTTCCCCTGAGCACATGCACCAAAAAAGCTGAGCCTTTCCCACAATTTAGAAGGTCACGTGTTGACTTGTCTTGTTGTTAAGACTGCATGAGAAAAACCATGTGACAGTAAGACCGAGAGACACAAAGGATTGTCCAAGGGGGCTGCCTTTTTCTGGCCTGCTCCCCCACCTGCCTCCAGCAACCACAGGGCACAGCCATCTGGCTCCAGCGGCTCAGGGAGGGGGTAGGGGTCCTCTGACCTGGCGTGGAGACGGGGAATCTGAAACTGTGGACACCGGGGGAATGGAGAACGGACAAAGATGAAAACCCCACCGGGAGCCAACATTTACTGAGGCTTTTGTGGCGCCTCTAGCAATTTGAGATAAAAGGCACTTCCCAGTTCCTCGGAAGCTCCCGGCTTGTGGGAAGGCTCACAGAGAAGTAATTAGAATCCGGTAAATGCAGAAGGTGAGGGCTGGGGGGTGGGGGCATCCAGGAGGGGCATCTACCCCACTGAGGGAGCACGGGGGACATAGACGTGCGCCTGGGGAAGACACAGCGGGGGAGGAGGCAAGAAGGGAGAGTGAGGGGCACCTGGGAGGCAGGGAGGGGGAGAGAGCCTCACAACTAGACCTGCTATGTATGAAGCCACCAGTGTTGACACAGCACCTTACAAACTGCTTGCTTCCACCCGCTTTATGTTAGTCGGTTCTTGACACAGTGAGGATGACGGAAATGCTGTGTATCTGCACCATTCAGTCTGGTAGCCAGTAGCCACCTGTGGCTCCTGAGCGCTGGAAAGGTGGCCAGTGAGACTGAGGCGCCGGCTTTCGGTTCTAATTACTTTAGTTAATGTAAATGTAAACTTAAATAGCCCCCTGGGCCTCCTGGCTGCTGGATTGGACAGAGCAGTATGGAGACCCTGGGATCCATCCCTGACGTTCTGTTCCAGGCGGGGAGAACAGACATTAAACAAAGACCTATACGGTCCAGTGTTGGGTTGCAATAAACGCTACCGAGAAAAATGGAGTGACAGAGTGACGTAGTGGGCTGTTGTTTTAGAAAGGGTGGTCAGGGAAGGCCGCTCCAAGACCCGGCCTGTGCAGAGACCGAGGGAAAGAAGAGAGAGAGCTGGGGTGGTCTGGGGAAGGGCGTGCCAGGCACAGCAAACTGCAGGTGCAAAGGCCTGGAGATAGGAGTGGGCTCGGGCCAGAGTGACTGCAGCCCAGGGTGGAGTGGGGCTTGGGGTTTGGGGGGATAGGTAATGAGGTCTGAGCTGACCCAGGGTACAGAAGGGAGCATGGGTTTTATTCTGTCACATGGAGCGCTTGCCATCGCCAATGCCAACTGGACCAGGAATCGGGTCCGGTGCCTGGCCCCACTCTGGCAAACCAGCTGTCCACTTATTCTCTGCTTGCACATGGTGCTGTTTTCGTTGTGGATAAAGGAAACAGACCTGCTGGATGAGTGTCTCAACTCCTCCTCCTGCTGTCCGCTCCTGCTCTGACTCTGTGACTCTGCCCTGCACCCCCACCCAGCTGTGTCCTCTCCCTAGCTCCCTGCTTCTGCCTGCCTCCTGGCTGGTGTCTGACAGGTCTCTGTATGGTTCCAAGTCTCTGCTGGGCACACCCTCCCCTTTTGCTGGCTGAGCAGAGACAATGAGGGCCTGGCCCATGGGGGTGGGCAGTGCACCAGCCTGGGGTGTGATGGGGGGGCGCCCAGCCTGGCTGCAGGGAAAGGCCATTTCCAGCAGGTGGGGAAGGGTGGTAGGGAAGGCTGTGGGTCAGGAGTCGTGTTCTAGAGGCAGAGCCAGGAATTGCCCGGGACCCCTCCAACAGGGTAGGCAAAGCAGGTCATGTCCCAAGGTAAGTGGAATGGGACAATGTTTCCCCTCTCTTTCCCAGCTCTCTCTCAGCCTCCACCCCAAGGAGACATGGGAGGCTGGGGGCGGGGTGCAGGGGGAGTGCAGGAGTTTCTAGGTTTGTGTAGAGAGAAATGGAAAGGTGGGTTGATTAGTTTTCTTGCTGCCCCCTCAACATATTACTGCAACCTAGTGGCTTAAGACAACATATTTATTCTCTCACTGTTCTGGAGGTCGGGAGTCCCAGATGAGTCTTAAGGGACAAAAATCAAGGTGCCAGCAAGGTTGCTTCCTTCTGGAGGCTCCAGGGGAGAATCTGCTCTTGCCTCCTGCAGTTTCTGGAGGCTGCCGGCATTCCCTGGCTTGTGGCCACATCGTGCCCCCCTCTGCTCCGGTCATCACATCTCTCACCCTCCTGGCTCTTTCATTTATAAGGACCCTGGTGATTACACTAGGCCTGCCTTGGGGAATCTGGGATAATCTCCCCCACCTCAAGATCCTTAATTTAATCAGACCTGCAAAGTCCCTTCTGCCAAATAAGGGAACACTGACAGGTCCCAGGGGCTGGGAGGGGCACGTCTTTGGGTGCCATCACTCAGCCTGCCGCAGGGGCCCCACTGACGGTATCCTACTGTGGTCACCAGGCTGTGAGTCCTCTGCAGCAGGGAGTCTGTCTTTTCTCTCTGCCGTTCCTGCCCTCCAGAGTTTGTGCAGGAGCAAAAGATCACGTGGGCTCCTCTGCCTCTTCCTTGCGGCCATCCAGGGCAAGTCACGTAAACTCTCCGTGCCTCAGTGTGCTTATCTGTAAAATGGGGATAATAATAGCACCGGCCTCAAAGGTTTTTTGGTGAGGATTCAATGAATTAATCCATATTAGATGCAGAGAACCATGCCCGGTGAGCTAATAAGTGCTGTGATCAGAGGTACAGTGCATAGCACACGGTGAGCATGTCAGCTGCCAGCATCATTATCACATCATGCTCCGGATGGGCCCAGCCCTGTGATAGGCACGTGGGAGCTCCCCAAGAAGGAAGGAACACTGCTCGCCCTCAAGGAATTTACAATCTAATCGGGAATACAAAGGCTTGTAGAAACAGAATTTTTTTTTTTCCTGGAAGGACGGCTTCTAAAAATTCTCTCACAAATGTTTACGCTATTAAAGTTTCTTCATTGTGCATCTGTGATAATCATTAATGCAGTATGCCAAGTTTTTTCCAGCTCTCTGCCTTCTGCCTTCTGCCAAATGGCTGAATTGGCACTTCATCGTGGGTGGGTGGGTGGGTGGGCTCCTGGTCCTGGGTCTGGTCCTGGTCGATGAGTGGGGAGCAAAAGTGCAAAGGGCCTGATAGGCCCGAGCATTTCATGACCGGGGCAAGATCCTCCAGACCTCTCTCACTCTGGCGTAGCTTGCCTTCAGCCCGATTCCCCCAGTGGCTATGAAGAGGGAGGCAGAGTTAAACTGGTTGTTTCAGGGGCATCTGGGTGGTTCAGTCGGTTAAGCGGCCGACTCTGGATTTCGGCTCAGGTCATGATGTCACAAGTTCAAGAGTTTGAACCCCACAGCCCACTTTGGATCCTCTCTCTCTCTCTCTCTCTGTCCCTCCTCCCCTCTCAAAAATAAATAAATGTTATTTTTTTTAAAATTTTTTTTTAACGCTTATTTATTTTTGAGACAGAGAGAGACAGAGCATGAACGGGGGAGGGGCAGAGAGAGAGGGAGACACAGAATCGGAAGCAGGCTCCAGGCTCTGAGCCATCAGCCCAGAGCCCGACGCGGGGCTCGAACTCATGGACCGCGAGATTGTGACCTGAGCTGAAGTCGGACGCTTAACCAACTGAGCCACCCAGGCACCCCTAAATAAATGTTAAAATAAATAAATAAAGTGGTTGTTTCAGCCCTTGTGATTTAAGAGTTACTTGTCACCTCAGCATCACCTAGCTTCTCCCAACTGGTTCAACAACTGAACTGGTTTACAGAAAAGAGCCCAATCAGCACCATTATACTATTATTGGTGATTCCCCACTCAGTCATGTTCTCTGCACCAATGTATAGTTTACATAGTTATAATCCGTGAAGAATATCTATTTTTAAAAAATTTTTAAATGTTTATTTTTGAGAGAGAGAGGGAGAGAGGGAGAGAGCATGAACAGGGGAGAGGATCGAGAGAGAGGGAGACACAAAATCCAAAGCAGGCTCCAGGCTCCGGGCTGTCAGCACAGAGCCTGATGCAGGGCTCGAACTCATGAACTATGAGATCATGACCTGAGCCAAAGCTGGACACTGAACCAACTGAGCCACCTAGGCACCCCAGAACATCTATTTTTTGTTAAGAATTTTAAAAAATTGGCATAAAACATTATATTAGTTTTAGGTGTACAACATAATAGTTCGATACTTGTCTATATTGCCAAACGATTACCACAGTAAACCTAGTTAACATCTGTCGTCATGTAGAATTAGAAAAACGTTTTACTTGTGATGGAACCTTTTTTTTCTTTTTTTAATTTAGAAACAGGGAGGGAGCACATGTGCATTTGAGCAGGGGAGGGGCAGAGGGAGAGAGAGAGAATCCCAAGCAGGCTCCATGCTCAGCCCAGAGCCCACCGTGGGGCTCAATCCCACGATCCTGGGATCATGACCTGAGCTGAAATCAAGAGTCAGATGCTCAACCAACTGAGCCACCCAGGTGCCCTGTAATGAAAACTTCTAAGATTTACTCTGTTAGCAACTTTCAAACACGCCACGCAGTATTATTAACTATAATTACCATGCTGTACATTACATCCCCCCATGACTTTCTTATTTTATAACCAGAAGTTTATGCCTCTTGACTCCCTCTACCCATATCACCTTTTTCCCACCCCCTGCTTCTGGCAGCCACCAATCTGTTCTCTATACGTATAAATTCAGGTTTTTTGGTGGGTTCTTGTTTGCTCTGTGTTTTTGTGTTTATAGGTTCCACGTATAAGTAGGATCATACGGTATTTGACTTCCTCTGTCTGACATTTCACTTAGCGCAATGCCTTTGAAATCCATCTATGTTGTTGCAAGTGGCAAGATGTCCTTTTTAAGGCTGAATAATATTCCATTGTGTACACACACATTTCCTTTGTCTGTCCATCCATCGATGGATGCTTAGGTTGTTTCCACATCTTGGCTATTGTAAATAATACTGCAATGAACATGGGAGTGCAGATATCTTTTTGAGTTAGTGTTTTTTGCTTTCTGTGGATAAATACCCAGAAGTGGACTTGCTGGATCATAGATATAGTAGTTCTACTTTTAATTTTTTGAGGAACCTCCATACTGTTTTCCACAGTGGCTGCACCAATTTACATTGCCACCAACAGTGCACAAAGGTTCTCTTTTCTCCCCGTTTTTGCCAACACGTATTTCTAGTCTTTTTGCTAATAGCCATTCTAACAGGTGTGAGGTGATATCTCTTTGTGGTTTTGATTTGCATTTCCCTGATGATTAGGGGATGCTAAGCACCTTTTCATGTCCCTTCTGGCAACTGTATGCCCTCTTTGAGATAATGTCAGACCCTGTGCCCGTTTTTGAAGTGGATTATTTGGTTTGTTTTGCTATTGAGTTGTGCGAGTTATTTATATATTTGGTTATTAACCCCTTACCATTTATATGATTTGCAAATATTTTCTCCCATTCAGCAGGTTGAAACTATCGAGTTTCCTTTGCTCTGCAGAAAGAAGCTTTTTAATTTGATACCATCCCATTTAAAAGTTGTTGCTTTTGTTGCCTTTGCTGCTGGCGTCCAATCCATAAAATCATTGCCAAGACCAATGTCCGCTCTTTTTTTAAAAATGTTTTTAGGGGCACCTGGGTGGCTCAGTCGGTTGGGTGTCCGACTTCGGCTCAGGTCATGACCTCGCGGTCCGGGAGTTCGAGCCCTCCGTTGGGTCTGTGCTGACAGCTCAGAGCCTGGAGCCTGTTTCGGATTCTGTGTCTCCCTCTCTCTCTGACCTTCCCCCATTCATGCTCTGTCTCTCTCTGTCTCAAAAAAATGAATAAACGTTAAAAATAATTTTTAAAGTTTTTAATGTTTATTTACTTTTGAGAGAGAGAGAGAGACAGAGACAGAGTGTGAGCGGGGGAGGGAAACAGAATCCGAAGCAGGCTCCAGGCTCTAAGCTGTCAGCACAGAGCCCGACACGGGGCTTGAACCCACAAACCGTGAGATCGTGAGCTGAGCTGAAGTCGGACACTCAACCGACTGATCCACCCAGGCACCCGATGACCAATGTCCACTCTTATGTTCTACTTTTCCACTTAATATTTTCTTCCTCTGTGTATGCATCAGTGAGAATTCAGTTTGGCTGATAATAACAGAAAACCCAAATTAACAATGACGTATACACCCAAGGTTACTTCAATCCCTCAGGTGAAAATTCCAGAAGCAGGCTGTCTGGGGCTGATATGGTGACCCCATGATCATGAGGAACCCAGGCTCCTTCTTTCATGTTACTCTGCCATTCTCAACAGATGATTTCCTCCAAATATCTTAAGAGAGCTGCTGAAACTCACGCTATGCCATCTGTGTTCCTGCGAGTGGGACCTGGAAGGGGGGGAGGGGTGACTCTGTAATGACGTGTCACATGTGGCTGCTCTGTCTCTATCTCATTGGCCAGAACTGGGTCACAAGGCCACGTCTAGTTGCAAGGGAGGCTGGGAAATGAAATATTCATTCCGGGCATCCATGTACCTTGAAAATTTTCTTTTCCTAAGGCAGAAAGAGATGGTTCCAGAAGGTAACCAGGATGGTATTCTTTCACATGTAAGTTCCACGGTGTAATGATCAGTTTGGACTTTTCTAATTTTTTTTTTTCCCCATTCTGGATAACCGTATTAGTGCAAATTGCTTTTCTCCATTTGTGTTATTTCCTTGAGATTCCTTCCCAAACATGTGGTAACCTACCAGGTTGAAGGGGGTGACTCGGCCTCTCTGGCAATGGCTGCTGTTACATTTGCAGGACTGGGCTCCCAGACACCAGCCAGAACAACAGAGCCGTGCAGAATTTATGAGCCAATGTTCCCATTTCCTCCCAGCCCAACCAACGTTGGCTTGAGCTATCTGAACTTATTTTTACTGATTTAACAGGTGTGTTGTTTAAGGATGTTTTCATTTTCGTGTCATTTATTAGCAGCCAGCTGAGGTTTGGACCTGGGCTGGTTATACAATCTATGTTTTCTCAAATAACAACTGTTTTTCCAACGTCGAGGGAAATTTTTATTTTATTTTATTTTATTTTTAATTTATTTTATTTTATTTTATTTTTATTTTTTGTTTTTTATTTTTATTTTATTTTTTTAATTTTTATTTTAGTTTTTTAAAGTTTATTTATTCACTTTGAGAGAGAGAAAGTGCAAGTTGGGGGAAGGGCAGAACGAGAGAGAGAGAGAGAGAGAATTCTAAGCGGGTTCTACACCATCAGTGCCGACCCGACCGTGGGGCTTGAACTCGTGAACTGTGAGATCATGACCTGAGCCGAAGTTGGACGTTTAACCAACTGACCCACCTAGGTGCCCCCAAGGGAAAATTTTAAAGTCCATTTTAGAGCTGAGAAAACTCAGGCCCTGAAGCTAGGGTCACACTCCAGTTATGGCAGAGCCAGAACTTGACCCCAGTTCTGACTCCTAGCTCAGGGCTCCTATAAACAGACCTGTGTAAAAGAAAAAAGCAGGGATTTGACCGAGGCTGATGTGCAGTGGGAAAACCACTGGATGGTGGATTAGGGGCCTCCCTAGGTGAAGTTTGGTGCGACTAACGACCACAGTTTTGTACTAGCTGCCTCATCTTTCTGGGCCTCAGTTTCCCCACAAGCAGAGTAGAAGCGTGAAGGAGACCCCTCTCTCAAGCCCCTCTTAGAGCTGGATGGAAAGTAAAAGGACAGTTTGGGAGGGTGGGGTGGGTGGGGAAAGGGGAACACTGACTCCCGGGGGTATGGACAAATGGGGAAGACCTTGGGAGGGGGGTGGATGGAGCGAGTCTGGTCTGCCGTCAGTGGGCACTGGGCTCTCACAACGTTTTCTCAAGTCCGGGACTGAGGGTGAGCAGACACAAGTCTGTTCTGGAGGCACAGGTGAGGACTGGGTATAGGGACCTGGCACTACCCCCCTTTCCCTCACCCCAAGGATGAGGGGTGGCGTCTGGGGTCCCGGGGGAAGGGATGCAGACAAGCTTGTTACTGGGATTCTGGGCTGAGCCGAAGGCCGGGACCCTGGCCTGTTGCCCAGGTCCAGCCCTTGGTGATCTTCTCACTGGAGGGAGTTTTCCAGATGCTCCAGGTCACTGAGGTGGGTAGCTTTGGAAAGGTGGCACTGGGAGTTAGTGGGTGGCATGAGACCACAATCTCCCTGGCCAACTTCTCCCCACCCTGGTCCGGTTTTCAAGACCCTCCCACCTGACCGATTCCACTAGAATCCGCGACCCTGTAGAGGGAGGGGCCAGTCCTACAATTGTGCAGCTGAGGTATGGGGTTAAGTGACCCCACCTAGCATGAAGGGGCTAAGCCCGGCTCTCAAGCCTGGCTCCTCTGTGTTAGGCCTCACGGGCTCCCCCTGATTCTGGGGCTGAGACTGTGTGAAGAGCAAACTTCATGCAAACTCTTCCGAGGGATGGGATGGGATGGGTGGGTGGCACCAGGCGAGCAGAGGCCTGGAACAGAGAGCTAAGGTCAGAAAGGCCATGACTAGGGGCGCCTGGGTGGCTCAGTCGGTTGAGGGTCCAACTCTTCGTCTCGGCTCAGGTCATGATCTCATAGTTTGTGAGTTCGAGCCGGCATCGAACCTGCTTCAGATTCTGTGTCTCCCTTTCTCTCTGCCCCTCCCCTGCTTGCACTCTGTCTCTGTCAAAAATAAACATCAAAAAAAATTTTTTTTTAAAAAGGCCATGACTAGAAGGACAGGTGGTCTAGAACACTGACAAAGAAATGCCAGTCTAAGGAAGAACTGTGTGTGTGTGTGTGTGTGTGTGTGTGTGTGTGTGTACGCGCGCGCACGTGCGCATGTGTGTGAAAGTGTGATGACTGTGAGTATGTGGGGTTGATGTGAGCAGATTCCTAAAGGTCAAGGAGGTAGAGCCTGAGGCTTAAATGGTTGAATGAACCAGGACTTATGCCTTTGACTTTGGGTGAAGGGTGGGGTGGGTGCCATTTAAGGGATGGGCGAGAGGAAAGAAAGGGGCTTTGGAAGCACTAATCCCAAACCAAAGGGTCTCAGACACCAGCTGGGACTTAAAAGAGGGCGGTTCTGACCTTGTCTCCTGGAGGCCAGGTCAGGAGCCCAGCCAGAGAAAGGCCCACGCCAGTTAGAAACTGAGGGTCAGAGCGGCAAGGGGCCCAGAGGGTGTCATCCCCTCCCCTTGGCTTCTCCTCCTGCCTCCCTGGATGCCCTTTCTGAGCCTCCCTTGCCATCTGTCCCTGTCCCCTGGACCTCTGAGCACTCAGTGCTGGGCCATTCCTCAGTCGCAATGCCTTTCCCTGCTCTATCTGCACTCACTCCCAACAGGCTTCTACGATACATCTACCTGTTTGTCAACAACCTGTAAATGTACTGCCACCGTTCAGACCTGCTTCCTGAACTCCAGACTGTGTCTGCCCACTGAACATCTCTACGAGGGTGTCTACTGGATATTTCAGACTCAGTGTTCGCAAAACTGAGCCCTGGCCTTTCCTCCGCAAACCTCTTGCACCAGAGTCTTTTCCTACTCAGTATATGGCAGCGGCATCCTTACCATTGCTCACAGAAAGAACTGGAATCATCCCTGACTCCACTGTCTCTTACACCCCTGTCAACCCATTAGCAAATCTTATAGGCTCCACCCTCTACATCCATCCAGAACCCTCCCACTTCTCACACCTCCACTGCCCTCCCCCCCCCAACCCCCCACCATCTCTGCCCTAGGAGACTCCAGAAGCCTCCCCGCTGCTCTCCCTGCTTCTGCCTTTGACCTTCTAGGATCTACTTTCAACACAGCTGCTAGAAATATTCTTTAACAACAGGTTAACTCACATCCCTCCTCTGCTCAGAAGGGTTGCTCATTTCACTCTGAGTTAACGGTGCAAGCCCTCACAATGGTCCAGGAGCTCTATGCCTTCTGGCCTCTCATTACCTCTCCAACCTTATAGCCTACCATCTTTCCCTCATTCACCCCACTCCAGCTTCCCTGGCCTCCCTGATGGTTCCTCAAACACATGAGTAGTCTCCTACCACAGGACCTTTGCACTAACTATTCCTCCTGCCTGGAAAACACTTCCCCCAGGTATCTGCAGAGCTCACTCCCTCATTTCCTTCAGGTCTTTGCTCCAATGCCACCCTCTACGACCTATTTAAAATTGTAACCCCATCCCAATCCAGAATTTTTTATCCCTCTTACCCTGCTTTATTTTTTAAAAATTTGTTAAATGTTTATTTATTTTTGAGAGAGAGACAGACAAAGCACAAGAGGGGGAGGACAGAGAGAGAGAGGGAGACACAGAATCCAAGGCAGGCTCCGAGCTCCAAGCTGTCAGCACAGAGCCCAATGTGGGGCTCAAACCCACAAACCATGAGATCATAACCTGGGTGGAAGTCGGATGCTTAACTGACTGAGCCACCCAGGCGCCCCACCCTGCTTTATTTTTTATAGCACTCATACCCTTTAATATACAATATAACATAACTATTTCTTTTGTCCCTATCAGCTTTCTTCATGAAAATGTGAGCTCTACAGGGTTAGGGATATTTGTCTATTCTGTTCACTGATGTCTCCCCAGCATCCGGGATGGTAACTGACACACGGTAGGCATCTAGGTCATATTCCTTGAATGAACGAATTAATCTAATCCAGCCCCTCATTTCAAACAGGAAGAAATAAAGTCCCAGAATGAGGGACAGTATCCCTGAGTCATACACAGAAAATCAATGACAGGAGCCAGGACCAGACCAAAAACACCTCCAGACTCGCAATCCTGTGTTCCTTCTGCCCCACCTCCCACCCCAGGCTGGATAAAGCTAAGTGTGGCAGATGCTTTTGGGGTCCTGCCATGATATTCTCAGATCCCTTTAACTGCTCTGTGTGTTCATCTCCGGGTTCTGTGTGCTTTGCAACTAATGTCTGGCACCTTGACCTTTTCCAGCAGTTTCCCTTGGGCTGTGGTAGCACCTCATCTGTAAGGAGAGCTGGAAGTGTCTGGGAGTCTGCATTCCTTCCCTCCCACACACATAGGCAGCCTGAAGCCAGTGACTGGCAGGAGAGTAAATAAAGTCCAGCAAGCTTGCCTTGAAGCAGGACCATCCCTGAGGTGTGATTTATGCCTGAGTTCCCTATAGGATCAGACTGAGGTTAGAACCTTGCCTAAATTCTCCCCATGCTTGGCTTCTTTATCTTTCCTGTCCTGCTTCACCCCTCTTTTGCCAGATTCTCAAGTGAGCACTCCTGTAATATCTTACCTGTGCACGAACCCTCCTAACAGGGTCAGCTTCTGGAAGAACCCAATTTAAGGTGAGAACTTTTGTGCCAATGTGGGGTAGACTTGTGTACCAGTGAGGTATAGGCAAGAGACTGCAAGCTTTAGAGTCCCAGTTTCAAGTCCAAGCTCAGCCCCTGACCTAGCACAAGACTGCGAGAAAAGTCCTGAGCACTTTGAGTCCAATATCCCCACTGGAGAAATGACATCAATCATATTTTTCTATGGAGCTGCTTCAAGGATTAGCGGAGATAAAATGTGAGAAGCACTGTATGGTGGCCAGCACAGAGTGGTTGTGCAATAAATGTAAGGTCTTTCTCCGTCTCCCGCCTGTGGTCTGTTGTGACCAAGCTGGCCTGTCTGGATACAGTTTGGGCCCCAAGATTCTCCCCCAGCTGCTGAGAAAATATTGCATAGCTTTGAGTGTGATGAGTAAGAAACTTATCACTTCTTCAGGGAGTACTGGGGTCATAAGAAGAGGTATCCTAAGGCCACTGGGACATCTCCCAAAGAGTCACAAGGTGAAGAAGACTATCTGAAATGAAGGGCAGAAGCAAAACACATATACACACACACACACACACACTTACACACACTCCCCATGGGTTCCCACTTTACCAACAGCCAAGTGGCACCAATGGACAGGGAAACCTTGACAATCAACTCCAGGCTGTAAAAACCAGTCCTCAGCTGACTGGGGAGCTTGCCTTGGGGGGACCGTGGCACCAATATTGGACAGTCGTGAGACTCAGGAGCCCTAGAAGCCCTGGAGGACCTAAGGTCCAGGAAGGCTGTGTGGCTTTGGGACCCTAGGAGGTCCCTCCGCTGCTGCCTGCCTCTTTCATGCTGGACAGCTCCCAGACTAACACTCATGCCTTGCTCATCCTATTCCCTGTCTGATATTGCATCTGTAGCCTTGACCCTACAACCCTACTCTTGCCTCCTATCTGTGTCCGGGCTTTCTTATAAGCCCAGTAGCTCCCCAGAAGCAAAGGTCAAATTCATCTTTATTTCTTTTTTCTTTTGTTTATTTATTTTGAGAGAGAGAGAAAGAGAGAGAGAGAGAACATCTGCATGTGTGAGCCAGGGAGGGGCAGAGAGATAGAGAAGGAGAGAATCCCAAGCAGGCTCTGTGCTGGCAGCGCAGAGCCCCATGAGAGACTCAATCTCATGAACTGTGAGATCATGACCTGAGCCAAAATCAAGAGTCAACGCTTAACCAGCTGAGCCACCTGGGTGCCCCGTCTTTATTTCTTTTAGAGTCTAAGTATAATGGATTGTATTTTATAGCTAAAATGTTATCACTCCTCAAATCCAACCCTTCCCTATATTTTGTAAATATGACAACAGAAGCAGAGAGAGAGGAAAAGTGGCTTTCTCGGGGCCCCACAATAACTCAGTGACAGAGTCAGAATGGATCCCTAATGCCATCCTATTTGCCACCACAGGGATATCTCTCTCTCTTTTTTTTTTTTAATTTTTTTTCAATGTTTATTTATTTTTGGGATAGAGAGAGACAGAGCATGAACGGGGGAGGGGCAGAGAGAGAGGGAGACACAGAATCGGAAACAGGCTCCAGGCTCCGAGCCATCAGCCCAGAGCCCGACGTGGGGCTCGAACTCCCGGACCGCGAGATCGTGACCTGGCTGAAGTCGGACGCTTACCCGACTGCGCCACCCAGGCGCCCCCAGGGATATCTCTTAAAAGCTGGGCAGATAAAGACAATGACAGAGATGCACCATCCTGCCCGTGGCAAGGCCTCCAACATAGCACCCCATGGGGTCCCTTCTACTGAGAAGGGAGGGAGTGGGAGCCACACGGAGCTGTCCTCCATCCTGCTCACAGTTTCTATCAGTAGCTGGAGGAGACCCTAAGGAAGAGAAGAGACTTATAAAGTGCCTACCACGTGTTGGGCACTGCACACGTGCCAAGATACTAAAACTGAGTTTTTCATGGAGTCACCAATGTACAATACAGGTGAAATTTCAAAGGCAGATCTTATATACAGAATTTGCCAAGGAAATGTTCCAGAACCGGTTTCATAACTTGTAGCGCCCTTAGCCAAGTCAAGGACATATAAAGAGGACACATAGTAGAAGGAGAGGATTCTATGAAGAGACTACCTTGGAGAGAGCTCTTGCTATACTGTGGTCCCCATCTCACATCCCTAGGATGGCCATAATCCAAAAGACAGATAATAACAAGTGTTGACAAGGACACGGAGCAACTGGACCCCTCATACACTACGGGTGCAAATGCAAAATGGTGCAACTTCTTTGGAAAACAGTCTGGTAGCTCCTCAGGAAGTTAGAGTTACCATTTGACCTAGAAATTCCACTCCTAAGTTTACTCCCAAAAGAAATGAAAACATATGTCCACACAAAAACTTAGACATGAATGTTCACAGGATCATTATTCCAAATAGCCAAAAAATAGAAACAGCCCAAGTGTCCATCACTAATGAATAGATCTTTAAATGTAGGATATACACACAATGGAATATGATTCTGCCATCCAAAGGAATGAAATACTGACCCACGCTACAACGTGGATGAACCTTGAAGACATTATGCTAACTGAAAGAAGCCAGCCACAAAAATTGCCGTATGGCATAATTACATTTATATGAAAGGTCCAGAGGAGGCAAATCCATAAAGATAGGAAGTAGATTAATAATTGCCCAGGGCTGGGAGGATGGAGGGGGGAGCAGGGAAGGGGGCAGTAACTGCTAATGGGTAACAGAGTTTCTTTTTGGGGTGATGAAAATGTTCCAAAATTGATTGTGGTGATGGTTCCATAACTCTTTGAATGTACTGAAAACTATTGAGTTGTACACCTTAAAAGGGTGAATTTGGGGCACCTGGGTGGCGTAGTCGGTTAGGGCATCTGACTCTTGATTTTCAATCAGGTCATAGTGTTGTGGTTGTGGGATCAAGCCCTGCATCAGGCTCCACACGGAGTGTGAAGCCTGCTTGGGGTTCTCTCTCTCTCTACCCCTCCCTCACTCACATGCATGAACGCTCTCTCTCTCAAAATAAATAAATAAGTAAATAAAAGGTGAATTTTATGATATGTGAGTTATATTTCAATAAAGCTGTTGCTAAAAAAAAAAAAAAAAAGTGCAGAACCATCATCCACCTAAGAGAGTAGAAAAATCATGGGCCCGCCAGTGTTTTCCTGTGTGTCGGGGGAAGATAACCCCCACTGCATAAATCTGACAGAGACCGTGGAACACATTTTTTTAAAGTTGAAGTGTTTGCTCCTTACACTACCTAAATACATGCTTGTTTAAGGTACTTGTCAACCTGTCCCTGACTGAGAGCTGCCAGGATCCAGTTTTGCAAAGGCCATCACAGGCTGAAATATAAAAAGATGGAAAAGACTGGGGGAAAAAGTAATCTGGTATTTAATATCTGCATAAATTCAGAAAAGGGTGGGGTGTTAAATTCAACAGAAGTTTGTGTGAAAAAGACCCAGTTTTAGCTGACCAACATTTGCTAACCATTGGTTGTGATAACCATAAAAGCTTGCTTGATCTTAGATTACATTAAAAGATGTAGAACCACGGGGTCCCAAGGTGGTGAGAACCCCACTCACCTGTTCTGTTCTGGGCATCAGGTAAGAAGTACACTGGCAAACATTAACCAGTCCGGGAGAAACTGGCCAGAAATGTAAAAGCTTGGAAATCATGTGAGATGAGAACAACAACAACAAAAATCTGACAGTATTTAGCCGGGACATATACGATAAAAGTGGGGGCCATGTAACTGTCACATGGCAAGTTGAGTGAACCTTCATTATTGCCATTCTTTAGTGATGAACAAGGATCGCACATGTAAGTTATAGAAAGGTAGGTTTGGGTCTAACGTAAGGAACTAAACTAGTTATCGAAACAGACTGCCTCAGAAAGAAATTATACTAGCTATACTTTACTGAAAAATAATGTGCTTATTTTGAATAGGTGATACATTCACATACTCAAAAAACAAAACAATACATAAAGGTCTATAATGAAAAGTCTTGTTTCTATCCCAAAATATCCTCTACCCATCCTATCGTCATGCATTCAGGAACCACCTTTTCTCCTTCCAAAGCTTCCATACACAAATAAAGCACATATTTTAGACACACCTCTGCCTTTTTTCACAAAAGGTAACATATAATACACACAGCTGTGTCTTTGCTTCACTTTGGATAGTTTCTATTTACCTGTTACAATCCTCTTTTCTCTTGTATCTAATCTGATGGTAAACCCATGCACTGAGTTCTTGATTTCAGTTATTTTGTTTTTCAGCTCTATAATTTCCATTTGATTCTTTTTTTATATATTCTGTTATCTAATGGAATATTCCATTTTTAAATGTTTTTCATAGTTTCTTCTTGTTTCTTTGAGCATATTAATCATAACTATTCTAAAGTCCTTAATATCTGGATCTCCTGTGGGTCTATTTCTATTGTCTATTTTTTTCCTCTGACTTAGGTGATCTGGTTCTGTCTCTCACATGCCTAGTGATGTTTTTACTGAATGCCAGACGTTGTGATTTTAATACTTTACAGTATACCTTAAAGATCTTTCCAGTGACATATTGAATATATTGAAAATGTCCTCTTTTTCTGGATAGGCATTTTATAAACAGTGTCTTCAGACAATACAGCAATTCTGCAAGGTGTGCATCTTACCCAGAGAGAATCCCACAACTAAAATCCAGCAAGGATGGGATTCATGTCCAAGTCTATCTAACCTCAGAGTGGGTATTTCCCCCAACAACACCTGTGAACAGCCATCATTGGAGGGGCTCAAGTGGATCCCAGAGGGCCCTCTAGTGTAGAGATAGTTCCAGCAAGACTGCTGGCTATGGTACCCATTCAAGTTAGCTCAAGTTAGCTCAAGAATAAGTGGTCATATCAGTTAAGAGTTCTTGTGGCTACAAGAACTGAGTGTTAGTCAAGATCTCAATAGGAGGTAAGTGGCACACTTAAGATAATTCAAGGATAACTTATTTACAAAGGGATTAATTACAAAGGTGTAGATGGGATATAGGGAGACGACAAGGGGGAAAGAGAAGAAACTTAGGGTTGGCATCAAGGGAGCTGTGACTACCCCAAAGCTGAAAGGGATGGAGGGGGAGAGAGGTTACTGGAACCCAGCAACTAGAGTCATGGGGAACAGGCCAGCTTGAGAGGGGCCTTCGGCCAGCCTGAAGTGACCTTGCAGGTAGAGAGCCAGGGGAATAAATGACTTCATCATCACTGTTCTCCCTCTTTCTGGTCTTTTGCTAGGGCTTCCGATTGACTAAACACAATCAGAAGCCTCCTGAGACAAAAAGGAGATAGAGAGAAGTGATCTAGAGTGGATCAAAATAGGCAGGAAAGTATCTGTCACAGGCACACACACACACACACACACACACACACACACATCTTGGAGGCCTAAGCAATAAAGACATTTAATTGTGTCACACATAAGCCTCTGTAGGCAGTCCCAGTGTCATTCAGAGGTTTAGTGACATCACTGTGGACCTAGGCTCTATCTTGTCACCTCACCGTCCTCAGGATGGTTGACTTCTTATCCTCAGGCTGTTGTCTCATGTGTCTCAGCCTTTACACCCTTACTTGACTGCATTCAAGACAGAAGAAAAGGCACACTTCCTTATCTGTCTCTTGACCAGGGAGTACAGTCATTCACAAAAGCCCCCCTCATCCCTCCCGCCCCAGTCTTCCCAGTGCATCTCATTGGCCAGAACTGGGTCACATGCCCACCCTCAAGCCAATCCCCAGTAAAGGTGGCCAGGATTATCTTGGTTGGCATAGATCACCTAGTTCGACTCTTGGGGCCAGAGATTGGGTTCACTTTCTTGAGCATGCCCCCCGCCACCCCTTAACAAAATCAGGGTTCTGCAGTCTAAGGAAGATGGAGGGATGGCTGATTACCTATTTGATAGGTAGGTATCAGTCATATGAGTCGCTGGGTTTTTTTTTAATGTTTATTTATTTTTGAGAGAGACAGAGCGCATGTGGGGGGAAGGGGCAGAGAGAGAGGGAGACAGAAGATCTGAAACGGGCTCTGTGCTATTAGCACAGAATGTGGGGCTCGAGCCCACCAACAGCCAGATCAGGACCTGAGCAGAAGTCAGATGCTTAACCAACTGAGCCACCCAGGCGCCCTCAACAGCAGGTTTCTTTTACTTCTCCCCAGGAAGCCCCAAGCTTGCAACTCACAGGTTGCACAGAGGGGTGCACCACAGCTGAACTCAGGGAACTAGAACCAGCTGAGGTTCTGAGTGGGCCACAGCTCCTCCCAGCCAATCTCTCTGCCCTGCATAGTCTCTTTACAGCCAGGCACTTCTCTCTGCTCTGCCCTCCTTCCTGTAACAGATTCCTCTCTCCAAAATTTTATCTTCGCTGGCCCCTCTCAGCCTGTTGCACGGCAAAGCCCTGCTGTAGCTAAGGCTAGGGGGTGGGATGATGGGTGCAGACAGCACAAGGGCAGCAGGGGCTGGGGGTGGGGGCAGTGTCCCATTATGAGGGTCCATGCCGAGGTCAGGTGAGGGCAAATGAAGCTGGGGTGAAATAACAGGATAGAATTTACCTAGATGTGAATAAATGCATAATGAAACCAGGGTGTGTGTGTGTTCATGCACTTGAAAGAAGGTAACAGTGCAGAGTTGAAATGAAAACTCTCCTAACTTGTATCTTTGTGGTGCCCCCATGGACTGACAACTGGGAACAGGCGTCCCTTCTGTCCTCCCTTCTCCACACCTCTGAGACGGGCTCAGAAATCATGCCTAGTATGAAGGGCAATCTGGAGGAACGCAGTGGGTGCCTGGTGCCTGCCCGGATCCCCTTTATCAGGCCTCCACATTCAGCCCCAGCTGCTCAATGTTCAGGGTGGTCCTCTTTCCCAGAGAATTATTCTCAGCCAACAGAGCCACCTGACAAAATGTCTGAGATGTCTGAGAGGTTCCCTGGGCTCCTCACAGCCAATGACCGCCTGACTGAGTGAAGGTGGTCATAAAAAGCCTCCTTCCTTCACGGGACCGGCAATGCGGTGCCGTTCATGCCCCCGGGCCTCCTGTGGGGTCAGGCCTCCCCCTTGCCTGGATTTCTCCTGGCCTCGCCTGCGCCTCCTCTCCTCCTCCACGGCAAGTCACCCGCAAAGAATTCACATCTCAGGCTTTGCTAGCAGGGAGAAGTTAGACAAGCTGATATCTAAGACTTGTCCATTCTGAGATTCGCGGGCCTGGGCTTCATCGCGCGGGGCTCCCCAGGGGCGAGAACAATGAGCAGGAATCCTGTCTCCTCCATCTTTCTCCTCCAGTCACAGCACAGAAATTCTTCAAAAAAAAAAAATGTTTTAATTTGAACATAGTTGGTACACAACGTCATGTTAGTTTCACGTGTGCAACATGGTGACTCAACTTCTCTCTTGTTATGTTGTGCTCTCCACTAGTGTAGTGGCCATCTGTCACCACACAACCTAATTACCATACCGTCAACCATATTCCCTATGCTGTGCCTTTTATGCCCATGACTTATTCATTCCATAACCGGAAGCCTGTATCTCTCACTCCCCTTCGCCCATCGCGCCTGTCCTTCCAACCCCTTCCCCGCTGGCCGCCACTAGTTTGTTCGTGCTTCTTGTGTATTCATTTGTTTTCTTTGATTCCACATGAGTGCAATCATACGGTATTTCTCTCTCTCAGTCTGACTTATCTTACTTAGCATCATTCCCGCTAGGTCCGTCCATGTTGACGCACATGGCTCAATATCACCCTTTTTAAGGCTGCATAATATTCCATTATATATCTTCCATATCCATTCACCTATCAGTGGACATTTAGGTTGCTTCCATATCACGACGATTGTAAACAAGCTGCCATAAACACAGGGGTGCATGTATCTTTTTGAATTAATGTTTTCATTTTCTTTGGGTAAATACCCAGTAGTAGCATTATTAGGTCACATAGTGTTTCTATTTTTAATTTTTTGAGGGACCTCCAGACTGTTTTCCACAGCGGGTGTAGCAATTTACGTTCCCACCAACAAGGTACGAATGTTCCTTTTTCTCCACATCCTCGCCAAGGCTCGTTATTTCTTGTCTTTTTGATTTCAGCCATTCTGACTGGTGTGAGGTAATACCTCATCGTGGTTTTGATTTGCATTTCCCTAATGATGAGTGATGTTGATCATCTTTTCATGCGTGTGTTGGCCATCTTGTCTGTTAGTCATCTGTCTTTTTTTTTTTTCTGAAAAATATCTATTTAGTTCTTCTGCCTTTATTTATTTATTTACTTACTTACTTATTTACTTATTACTTTTTGAGAGTGAGAGAAAGCACAAGCTGGGGAGAGGGGCAGAGGAGGGAGAGAGAGAGAGAGAGAGAGAGAGAGAGAGAGAGAGAATCCTAAGCAGGCTCCCCACCTGATGCGGGGCTTGATCTCACGAACTGTGAGATCATGACCTGAGCCGAAATCAAAAGTCAGATGTTTAACCAACTGAGCCACCCCTGTGCCCCTCCTCTGTCCATTTTTTTTTAAGAGTGTTTTTTTTTTTTTTGGTGGAGTTGTATAAGTTCTTCATATATTTTGGATATTAACCCCTTATTGGATACATCCTTTGCAAATATATTCCCCCAGTCAGGAGGTTGCCTTTTAGTTTTATTGATGATAACCATCCTTCACTGTGCAAAAGCTTTTTTATTTTGATGAAGTCCCAAATGTTTATTTTTGCTTCTGTTTCCCTTGCCTCAGGAGACATATCCAGAAAAATGTTGCTACAGCTGATGGCAGAGAAAGTATTGTCTATGCTCTCTTCTAGGATTTTTATGGTTCAGGTCTTACATTTAGGTCTTTAATCCATCTTGAGTTTATTTTTGTGTATAGTATCAGAAAGTGATCTAGTTTCATTCTTTGGCATGTAGCTGTCCAGTTTTCCCAGCGTAAGAGACTTTTTCCCATTGTGTATTCTTTTCTCCTTTATCACAGATTAGTTGACCATAAGCATGTGTATTTAGTTCTGGGTCCTCTCTTCTTTTTTATTGACCTATGTGTCTATTTTTGTGCCAGTGCCATACTGTTTTGATTACTATACCTTCATAGTGTATCTTGAAATCTGGAATTGTGATGCCTCCAGCTTTCTTTTTCTTTCTCAAGATTACTTTGGCTATTTGGGGTCTTTTGAGGTTCCACACAAATTTTAATATTATTTATTCTAGTTCTGCGAAAAATGCTGTTGGAATTTTGATAAGGATTGCATCGAATCTGTAGATTGCTTTCGGCAGCACACACATTGTCACAATATGAATTCTTCCAGTCCATGAGCACGGGGTGTCTTTCCATTTGTTTTTGTCACCTTCAATTTCTTTCATCAGTGTTGTATAGTTTTCAGAGTATAGGTGTTTCACCTCCTTGGTTAAGTTTATTCCTAGATATTTTATTCTTTTTAGTGCAATTGTAAATGGAATTGTCTTCTTAATTTCTCTTTATGCTACAACATTATTAGTGTATAGAAACACTATGGATTTCTGGGTATTAATTTTGTATCCTGCAAAGAAATTCTTAGAGCACCTACTATGTGCTACATACACCGTTGGGCTCTGTAAGAAGTTAAGAGGCACAAGACAAGGCCTCTGATTTCAAAGGGTTTAAGTTCTGGTTAGTGGGAGAGAACATACCTGTCAAAAGGGAAACAGCCATATATGCAAGCAGCATATGCCAAGGCCCAAAGGTTGAGAGACAAATAGATGTGCAGAGAAGGAAGATGATGCTGCAGTCCGGAAGGGCTCCCTGGAGGAGACGCTAGGCGATTTAAAACGCCCATAAGCAGAAAGGAGGCCTGGGGAAGGAGCTAGGGTTCAGGTGGCCCAGTGCTCAGGCCACACAGCAAAGTGGAACTCTGCAAGGAAGCAAGAGAGGTAAGATGAGAGGCCTGGGGGTGGCAGGAGAGACAGGATGGTGCATGAGACCAAAGTTCAGAGTCAGGGTGATCAAGGGAAGGAGGCTCAAAATAGGGAAGTCCATTTGTCTCGTTCACTGTCATCATCCTGCTTCCTCCCCTACAACACCTAGCGCAGTGCTGGGCACAGAGCTGGTGGGTTGTAAGTGTTCGCTGAACAGGGCCCTGAACGTGGGCCCCCCTCCTCCTCACCCTCTTCTCGGATCCAGGCTCTTCCAAGCAGGAGCAAAGGCTGTGTGATGGGGATGGGGGGAGTGGGAGGGGCCTTCCGGGTCAGCGTGATCTGGTCCCCTAAGAATCAGGGAAAGAGAAGGCCCCTCCTTTCATCCCAGCAGGAATTTAATTAGGAGAGCTAATTAGTGGCCCGGGAGGGAGAGATGAGGCGCTGGTGCCCGTGTGCGTGCAGTAGCCTACGGGCTGAGGATAATTTCAGGCTTGTCTTTGGCAGGGAATGAAGCCGCAGGAGCCAGGGCTGGTGTGGTCAGACAAGAGCCAGGGCCCATCCCCCTCCACCAGGGACAGGCCCCGGGGACACGCACCTGCGTATATACACGCACACGCACACTCACACAGACACATCACATCACACACCTACACACCCACACACGTGCTCACACGTGTGTGAGTGTAAGTGGCCTTTCACCCACGTACCCACCCGCACAGTTCAGACACCGACACACGTACACATCCACATGCACGTTCGTGTACGGCCACGTTACACGCATACACACTCATGCACGTGTTCACAGCCACACACACCTTCACACACTTGCCCACACACGCACATACATTTCCCACACACTCATACGCACTCACACACTCGCATACACGTTCACACACATACAGGGGGAGCAGTTCTGACCTTCACGGCTCCACACCCCACCCAGATCCCTCCGTCTGCACTGCGCTCCAGTGTTCTCAGCTGTGTCCCAGGGCCGTTAGCAGAGCCGGCACCCTGCACCATGTGAACACCAGGGCTCACACCTCAGCCCTTGACAAGGTCCTCTCCCACCCCTCTGGCTTTCTCAAAAGGAAAAGAAACTTCAGAAAACGGATGCTGTGGTCTCCCTTGCTCCCACGGCTTGCACATCCCAAGGTGAGAAAGTTCCTCCCCCCAGCTCCCATCAATTCTTTGCAGATTCAAGCCGGGCCAGGCCAGTTCTCATGGAAAGAGAATGTTCTCACTTGACAGCACGAGGTCCAATGAGAGCCAGAGCCAGCCACACCCCAGAGCCACATCACAGGATAAGGTTGGGGGCTTTGGGTCTGGGCCCCAAGGGTTCTACACCAGCTCTGAGCAATCTTGGGCAGCTAAACCTCTTGGAGCCTCAGTCTCCTTGTCTATAAATGAGGGCAGGCACGGTTCCGGACTGTGTAAGCGTAAGTGAAATTATACATGTAACGTGCTTAGCACGGAGCATGGCATAGAGTATGTGCTCAGTAAGTTGAACACGTACCATCACGGAGGCCAAACCCAGCTCTCCTGGCTTCCCGCTTCCCCACCAGGGTTCGCTCTTGCCCTCCGGGTCTGGCTCCCTCTTGCCTTCCTTCCCTGTCTCAGAATAAGGAGACAGATTATTAGTACAAATTTGATCAAAATGACACATGGATTAGCATGTACGCTGCAAAGTCTAATTCTGTTTACTGTTCTAGGGGAGCATGCAATTATTACAGGGGCTGGGACAGAGTGTTTTTAATAACATTTCTTGTTAAGATTTAATTATAGGAAATTGTATTTTCTTAATCACTGAAAACTCAACTGGCTAGGAAGAGAATCGTGATAATTTTGTTTGCAGTTTATTAAATCCTTAGGATATTCTTTCTCTTACTTTTGCTTTTATTATGTGCTGCTGCTAAGTGCTTTTTTATCCTTGGAGCTGTGAGGAGGGAGGCCTTTGGCTCCCTGCCTCTCCCGCCCCCAGGCCCTCCACTCCTGGCAAACTCAGATGCCAATAACCACAGAACTAAAGGAACTTATGAACTTGAGTTGTTCAGTTTCCTGCTCAGTAAGAAGAACAGGTGTGTTCTCCTTGTCTGAAGTTTGGTGGGCTGAGAAGTCGTCCACTGAATACCTGGCCCTCATGCCCACCTCCCCTAGAAACCCAGCCTCAGGTATCTCTGTGTCAAGAACCCCCAAAGGATTGCAAAGGTGACACTGTCACCTGCCTGCATTCACACGGTGTTCCTGACCCCCTCAGGGAGTCCAGAGCCTAGTAAAGTGCCCTGAGGGCACTGTAGGAACCATCAGACCCCCTGTCTGTTCTCTTTTGGACGAGGCAGAACTGGGCAGGGGGTTGGGGGAGGTTATGCCTATAATTGATCTTGTATGAGGCCACTTTCCTACCAGACGTGAAGAACTGGGGACACAGAAATGGATATGACAGAGCCCTGCCCGGGTTGTCCACAGGGCCCTCCTGCTTCCTTTCTGCAGCTTCTGCGCGTGCGTGGGGAGGCTCAGGGAGTCAAGGGGGCCGTGGAGAGAGGTTTACACGGAGGAAGCAGGATGTCTGCAAACGAGAGGCACAAAGGAGCCACAGTCTACCAGTCTACCAGGAAGCCATGCTCAGGGGAAAAGATGCAATATTATCAACAACATGAAGAGTGATGCTTATAAACCAATGTGAGATGCTGGCCCCACAGGGATTTGTGCTGCCGTGGTTAAGTAAGAATTCTTGAGCCAAAGGAAAGCATCTCTGACTGTGAAAGCCTGTGATTCCTGAAGTGTGTGTGTGTGTGTGTGTGTGTGTTGGTGGGGGTCCTCTTGGCCTCACTCACGGCTCCAGCTCTGTCTCTACCCAACCCCGTGACTCTCCAAGCCTGGACCATCTCCATACCAATGCTGTGTTCACAGGCCCCATTTCCTCCAGAGAGCTCCACCCTTTCGGTCAAAAAGTGCCAACCTGTGTCTAGCCTCGGGCTCTCCTGCTGCAAATCAAACCCATGTCCTCTTGATCCTTTGGGGGGGGGGGGGTGGGAGAGAGGGATGGTGAGACAACAGATCCAATTCCCAGCAGAACAGCCTTCCCCGGACACATCTCCAGTTCTTTCCACTCCCCGCCAAACTCTGAGCCCCCAGCTCTCCTAATGACCCCCCAGTGGCCTCTCTGTTCCCTCCATGTCCTTTTGGTGTCTTTGTTCTCTGGGGCTGGCGAAAGCATGCCTGACAGTGTTAACCCCTGATGGCAGAGTGCAGGACATCAAAGAGGCGGCAAGAGAGGTGATGGATAATAGATGTCTGAAAGCATGAATGATACATATGCAGATAAATGATGGATAATGGGGCCTGCATGATGTATAGGCAGCTGCCGGAGTAATAGATGTGTAGGTACATATAGATTAATGGAGGGAGACAGTTTCAGAGACACAGGGGCAGCTGGAAGGACTGATCCCGGATCAGTGGTAGACGCATTGATCCTAGATAGGCAGGGAGATCAGAGGCAGGGCCGGTAGCTAGGAGACAAGACAGAGAGATATACACAGAGAGGGACTTTCTGGACACAGGGGACTGGAGAAAAGACAACAGGCAACAAACAGACACCCACTGCTGCTGCCCAGGCATGCATGGTAGGTCGCAGGATACAGGGGATGACCTGAAGGAGCCGGAACACATGGACAGGTGCTGGATGTGCCAAAAGATGACGAATAAATGGGCAGACCCTCTAATGGGGGGGGGGCTCGTTTCTCCCCGTGGCCTCCCTGGGCCCTGGGCTGAGCTCCCGCGCCACTGGGTGAAGCCCCGGCGGCGGGGTGCTGAGCCTCTGGTGGCCGCGCGGGGGCGCCCACGGCGGGGGTAGGCGAGAGGAGGGGCGCCGAGGGTGGGGGCTGCGGGCTGCCGCGGGGCCCGCACCGGAGTTTGTTTCCATGACGGCCGGGCCCACGTGACCCCCTCCCCACTTCTTCCCCGCCCCGTCTCCTTCCCTTCATAAATAATGTCCCTCGTTGAAAACTGCTCCCCAAGGAAGGGCAGGAGAAAGGCTTCTTGCTGGGCTGCTTCCCTCAGAATCGGAGCGAGTCTTTGAAGCCCGTCCGCCTTCCAGAGCCGCCCGAGTCCGTTTGGTCCTTTTCCCTGTCACTCCCTCTGTTTGTCCCTCTTGCCCTGTTTTAAATCCTTTCTCTCTCACTACCCCGCCTCCCTGCTCCCCCAGTCTTCAGGGTCTTACCGACCCCAGCTCCTCTCCGGAGCCAGCAGGAACGGGGTGGAGAAGACAGTGAGGGAAGCTATTGTTCTGGAAAGGGCAAGGCAAACTCCTGGGAGCATTGGGGTGGGGGGGGGGGGGGGGCGGGGGGGTGCTGGAGCAGATGAGACCCCCTATCAGATGAAGCTGTCATGAAGCCGAGCTGGGGCGAGGGGCTTGTCACAGCCTGAGTCTGGCTCAGCAGTTCATCCCAGCACCCCACTCCTCACCCCCACGTCTCTCCACCACCCCCCCACGCCCCCTACACCCCGGGAATAGAAGCATCCGGATGCAGGGAAAGGCAGGGCCCTCCCTCAGGCCCAGCTTGGGTGGTACAGCACTGCATAGGAGGAGACAGGAGGGGCATTAGCCCCAGTAGCTGTGGTCTCAGGGAGGGTTAGGGTCCTGGGGGTGAGGCAGTCACTCTGGAACAAAAGACCCCTTGCCTGAACCCTTGGTTTCCTTGTATCCCCTGGAAGCTGGAACCACAGACTCAACCCCCCAGAAGAGACAGACCCTGCTGACTCCAAGGCATGCCTTCACAGCTCTTGTTACTTATTACTTATTACTAAGTAATAACCACTTATTACTACCCACCCCACCCCACCCCACCCCCGCCCCGCCCCGCCCCGCCCCAGGCACCTTGCAACAGAGAACCCTGGAGAACCTTCTGCAGAGAGGCCATCCAGGGAGGCACAGAGAGGTTAAGTGACTGGCTTAGTGCACCACAGCCTGGAAGCTGCAGGGTTGTAGCCACCACCAAATCCAGAAATTCTGAGTCCTGGAGAATTAGGGAAAGCAGCAAGGAAGGAATGTGAGACACACAGAGAAGTAGTCAAAGCGGGGCACAGTTTTCAGGAACTGGTTTCCCCTTCAAACAATGGCCAAGTCCCCATCCCTGCTTCACATACCCCCCTCCAGTTCTATACCCTGAAGATTAAAAAAAAAAAAAAAAAAAAAAAGCCAAGCTGACTACTTGGCCTCTGCCTGGAGGAAGTGATACCAAAGCAGTCTTTAAGAAACAGTGGGGGTGGGGATGCCTGGCTGGCTCAAGTTGGAAGAGCGTGCGACTCTTAATCTCGGGGTCAGGGATTCGAGCCTGAGTCCTATGTTGGATGTGGAGATTACTTAAATAAATAAATAAACTTAAAAAAAAAACCACACGGAGAAGCAGTGGGGGTCCTCCAGGATTAACTGGAGGTTACAAGGGACAGAGAGGGAAATCCAGGCAGAAGGGGAGGCATAGCAAAAGCAGAGAGACACGGAGTGTGAGAGGAGTAGAGACAGCTCTGTATTCCTGGGGTGAAGGTTCAGCAGGAGCAGAAAGATAGTTCAGAAGAAAGAGGCAGAGCCTAGTTCCAGAGGTCTTGCTGTCCATCTGAGAAGTTCACAGTAGGGAACTGAAGGGTTTTGCACAAAGGGGTAGTAAGTTGAGATTCGTGACATGGGGGGTGGATTGGAGGCCGTGGGTATTAGAGACAGGGAGGCCAGTTAGTAGGCTGCTGCAACAGTCTGTGGGGGCAGGGAATGATGGGGAATGATCAGGGCAGTAAGAATTGGGTTGGGGGAAAAGGGAGAGTCAAGAAATATTTTGGAGGTCAAAGCATCAGGACCTAAAAGAATAGAGACAGAGTGAAGAAAACTGAGGTCAAGGCTGACCCCTGGATGTCTGGCTTGGTTGTGGTAAAGGTAGAGCCACCCTCTGAGTGGTCCTAGGGGAAGAAGAACAGACTTAGGGGACTCGTCCAGGTGGAGCGTGTTGAGTTTGAGGATGTGCAGACCAACAGGGGGTAGTTGAATATTCTGGCCTGAGCCCCATTGTTTGTGGTGGCTGAATTCCCAAAGGGGAGTAGAGGTGACTGCCTGCGGCGGAGAGAGCAGGGGCCCAGCAACAGACACAGGAAAGGATGCTCAACATCACTTATCACCAGGGAAATGCAAGTCAAAACCACAGTGAGATATCGCCTCACTCCTGTCAGAATGGCTAGTATCAAAAAGACAAGAAATAACAAGTGTTGGTGAGGATGTGGAGAAAAGGGAACCCTCGTGCGCTGTTGGTGGCAATGCAAACTGGTGCAGCCGCTGTGGAAAACAGTATGGAGGACGCCCCAAAACCTAAAAATAGAACTACCCTAGGATCCAGTAATTCTACTCCTGGGTATTTACCCACAGAAATTAAAACACTACTTCAAAAAGATATATGCACCTCTATGTTTACTGCAGAATTATTTATAATAGCCAAGGTATGGAGGCAAGCCAACTGTCCATCAATAGATGAATGGATAAGGAAGATGTGGTGTATACATACAATGCAATATTACTCAGCCATAAAAAAGAATGATACCTTGCCATTTGCAACAACACGGATGGACCTAGAGGGTGTTACGCTAAGTGAAATAAGTCAGACGGAGAAAGACAAGCACTATGTGATTTCACTTATATGTGGAATCTAAGAAACAAAACAGATGAACAACAGCAACAAATACCAAATGGACTCTTAAATACAGAGAACAAACTGGTGGTTGCCAGAGGGGAGGGGAGTGGGGCACAAACTTCCAGTTATAAATTAAATAAGTCACAGAGATGAAAAGTACAGCATAGGGAACATAGTCAATAGTATTGTAATAACGTTGTATGGTGACAGATGGTGACTCCACCTGTGGCGAGCATTGAGCAATATATGGAATTGTCAAATCACTGTGTTGCCCACTTGACTTGAAACTAATATAACATTCTATGTCAACTATACTTCAGTAATAAATTTTTTAAAATAAAAATAAAAAAGAAGGGGCCAAGACAAAACTATCAGACAGAGAGAGAGAAGGAAGCTAGTAGAACACTGTGTTGGGGAGGGAGGGGAGGAGAGAGGGGCTGATGAAGGAGGGAGGGAGAGAGGGGTGCCAGGTCAGATGCTGCAGAAGGTGCCGGTGAGAAAAACACCAAGGGTGCCCCAAGGACTTGGCACCAGGGATTTAAAATTTGCCTTCATGTTTATTTGTTTATTTTTGAGAGAGAGAGAGAGAGAGAGAGAGAGAGAGAAAGTGAGGAGGGCAGGGGCGGGGAGACAGGGAGACAGAATCCCAAGCAGGCTCCACACCTGTCAGCTCAGAGACCGGCACGGGGTTCGAACTCACAAACTGTGAGATCAGGACCTGAGCCGAAACCAAGAGCCGGACACTCAACCAACTGAGCCACCCGAGTACCCCTGACACTCGGGATCTTATTTATAATCAGGGTCTAGCAGGAAACTCAGGATATGTTCAAACTGAGTAATCCGAAGGGAGTTTCATGAAGGTGCTGCCAAGGTGCAAAGGTGTGGAGAAGACGTAGGGAAATCAGGAGGGTGTGGTGAGGGGCCAGGCCAAAGGAGACCTGGGTGGGGGAGCCATGTGGAGGAGTCACTGGCCAGGAGCCACAGGCAAGGGGAGAGGAACACAGCCAGCCTCCTGCAGCCGACAGGGAACAAGTCAGGAGATTAAATACCTAGGCCTCACTCTCCCCCTTCTCTCCACCTCCTGTGGGGCTCCCCATCAGCGGGGCCCACCTGAAGCCACAAGGCAGGGATCCTGGGCCATGCAGCCTGGAGCCCAGGCACTGACCACCAGGCCCCACAACCCTGATGAGCAAACAGATAAACGCACTGACCCATGGAACTAGCAAGAACGGGGTGGCACTGGCTCCAGGCCCGTCTCGTTCCTTTCTCTCCTCTCTGTTTCTTTCTGCCTGATCACTCATTCCTCCATGGCAGGAGTAGCCCACATCTAACCCCTTCCTGTGTCTGTCACCCCAAAGGAAAAGTTGCTCTGCCCTGCTGGCTCCAACGGCAAAATCCCAGGAAAGGCGTCTGAGTGGTCTGGCCCAGGTCACACGCCCATCCCAGAAGCACTCATTCCGCTTGGGGTGGGGAAGAGGAGACTTGCCCACAGCAGGAGCCGCCCCAGGAGCACTCGGCCCGGGGAGAGGGCGGCAGCTGCTGAAAAGCGGATACTTGTAGATTAAAGCTGGGAAAGTGGTGAGGAGGCAGGCTGGGACCAAGATACAGCCCTTGGTGTTTCTAAATGAGACAGGAGGTGAGAAGGCAGCAGAGGGAAGCTTTCCTTCCTTGCCTCCTGCTGGGCGGACACCAAAAATACAGAGATCTGTACTCCCACACACCCACAAACACACATGCTTGCATATATATCACTATAAATATATGTATATATAGGCACATACGCATGCCTATACAAACATGCTTGCTCACTTTACACTCCTGCACAAACATATACATAGTCACCGATGTTTATACGGCATCAGTCAGGATAGGCAAGGTTGTGCTGCCCTAACAAACAGCTCCAAACAATCTCCGTGGCTTAAGACCACAAAGGCTTCATTCTTGCTTACACGCGATGTCCATCGCAGCCCTTGTTCATTGTGGTCACCCCAAACCTTACTGGGCACCGTGCCAGGGGGAAAGAAAGACCTTTGGAAGGTCTTGGGTGATTAAATCTTTACGCCCAGAAGTGACACTTTCTCTTCTGTTCCCTGGCCAGAACTGGTCCTATGGCCCCCACCCAAGGAAACCGGAGACCCAGAACTTCTTAGCAAATAGCACTAATGATGACCACAACATAACACAGGCGTGTGTTCTCACACACACACACACACAACACACGCACGCACTCACTGCCCTTCCCATGGCTTTTTCATTTCTCATATCCTTGTGTTTCTCAGACCCTCACAACTCCCTCTTCCCAGCAATCAGGGTTAAAAGTCCCTTCCTGGAAACCAGAGGTCATGGAAACCCCCACCCTCTTTTACTTCAGGCCCAGTCGGCTGCTAGCAGCTCTCCCTCTCCCAGCAGGGCACAGCCACGCATCTCCCCTCCCCTGGGTGACTACTCCTCCTTACCTCCCTTGCCCCTGCTTCCTCCCTCCTGCTGAGGACAGATAAAAGGGACAGCTGCAAGCTCCCCACTCCCTCCCTCCCTCCCTTTCTTCCTTCTGCGATTGCCTTGGGAGCTTACTGAGTGTGAGCTGGTGGCACAAGAGAGGCAGGCTTCTAGGGGGCTAGAGAGACAAGGAGGCGAGGCCCAGAGGGCCTGGGGGTGAAGGGAGGTCAGGCAGGCACCAGCAAAAACCCTGAGAGGGCCTGCGATGCAGGGAGACGGACACAAATGGAGAGAGGCAGAAAGGAGACGAAAAACGTGGCAGAGAGACCCAAAAACACAGCGGAGCAACAGAGGCAGATGGGAAGAGACACAGATTGACAGAGACGAAAACAGAGACAGAGAGATGACAGAAATAGGTGGAAATAGAGACAGGGAGACTGGGCAAGAGAGATGCTTGCAGAAAGGAGCGGGACAGAAAAGACTGTTGAGCTCCAGGGTGGAAGTGGGGATGTGTCAAGAGTGAGTGAGTGTGTGTGTGTGTGTGTGTGTGTATTACCATACAGCCCTGGTTTTGAAGCCATTTTATCATTCGTTAAAATGGACCAGTGAGAGGCCCCTGAGTGGCTCAGTCGGTTAAGCGTCCGACCCTTGATTTCGGCTCAGGTCGTGATCTCATGGTTCCTGAGACCGAGCCCTGAGTCAGGCTCTACACTGACAGCACAGAGTCTGCTTGGGATTCTCTCTCTCCCTCTTTCTCTGTTCCACCCCTACTTGTACTCACTCTCTCCCTCTCAAAATAAATAAATAAACTTAAAAAAAAAAAGAAATGGGCTAATGAAAGTGGGCTCTGAGGTATCTTTAGAGATGGGGAGAAGACGTGTCCCTTTTCAAGCAAGTGGCCGGGTTTGGGGCCAGGCAGTAAGCTCAGGGGACTGGCGGGGGTTTCCTTGGAGATGTCTACCGTTCGGCTCAATCATGCTCGTTCTGTGGGTTGGAGAAAACTGCAGGGTCTGAGCTGTGAATATATTCCCAGCTATCTCTGCCCCACCTCTGCCACCTGCTCCAGCTGTGGCCCAGCAAGATGACCCTGGAAGAAACACAGAGGGAGACATGTGGTCCCTGTTCTGTGCAAGGAGTGGAGGTGTCCCAGGCTGGGAAGAGAGGCAGATTCCTGCCTTCAGGGGGCCCTGGGTCTGAGTAGAGACTTGGGCTTCATTCATTCCTTCACCAAATAATCATGGAACCTATGCCAGACTCTGTGCCTGGCCCCAGAGACGCTGTGGAAGACAAAAGCCACAGGCTCCCTGTATAGTTTAGTACAGCTGACAGACTCCAAACAAACTGCAATTGTACGATGACAAATCAGGTTAAATGCTACAAAGGAAGACAGCGTCATGTGCGAGGGAGATTCTTCAGACTGGGTGCTCAGGAAGGTCTCTCCAAGAGGTAATATTGTGACCAAGACCTTCCTGATGAGAGGGGGCCAAGCAAGAGGAAGAGTGCGTGCGGCATGGGGTGGGCAGTGGGGAGACAGGGCCCAGGTGGAGAGAACAGCCTCGGCAAAGGCCTGTAAAGCAACACCAAGCTTGGGCGCCATACCAAGACCCAAGGAAGGCCAGTATGGCGGGAGCCGTGAGCCAGGGCGGTGCCGGGAGTAGGACCAGCCAAGTGGGCAGGCGTGTCCAGGGCAAGCCCTGCACTGTGGAGTGTATTCTAAGGACAACAGGAGAGACATGAGTGGTATCCATCCATTCGTGTGCTGACACCTACTATTTGTCAGGCGCTGGAAGCCAGCTAAGGTGTTGGGGTAGGAGTCAGAGGACTGTGGAGCAAGGAGACTAATGCACACGGTCATGTTGCTGCTTTGCTTAATCCCCCTCAGTGGCTCCCACTGAACAAAGTCCAGACCCTTTAGCAGGACTGGCCACGCCCTGCCATCCTGTCTCCACCTTCCTCCCCTGTCATTCCTCTGCCTCAGACTCAACGCTCCCCACCAGGCCTTTGCACATGCTGTGCCCTCTGCCTGGAACACCCTCCCTGCTGCTCTTTCCCTCCCCCTGCCGACTCCTAGCCGTCCTCCAAGACTAGCTCCAATCTCTTTCCTCTTGGCGAAGGTTTTCATGAGTCTGGTCCCCTCCCCAGTGAAACGGACCACCCCCACTTTGGGCTTCACAGCATCAGGGGCTCGGGAACATTTCCCTGCCCTTGTCTGTCTGTGTGTCTGTCTCCTGGATGGAGTCCTGGAGACCACCGCTCTGCAGGCCAGCTCAGGATCCCCGGATGAATTGCCCAGCTGTTCAGAGGCAGGGCTCTTTGTCCCAAGGGGTTTTCCAATGTCCACACCCCAACGCCACCTCAGGAGAATTGGAGCTGAACGCTTGTTTGTAGGGAGAAGAGACAGAGGGCCAGAATCTAGGAGATGTGTCTAAGAAATGTTCTCAAGCCTTTTGCCTCAGTGCATCCGTGAAAGCAAGACGGGGCACCGGCATCTGTACCGGAGCCCTCTGGGAAAATGTGACCAGAGTTCCCGCTCTTGCAGCATCTGCGCAAACCTGCGGTCCCATCTGGAAATATGGCCTCAATAAGTGCTGCTAGTGTCTCCCTTAGTACGCAGAGGACACAGGCTTCATTAAGCTGGATCAGTGACCTTCCTGGAATGGATCATTCGAGACATCTTCCCAACAACCGAAGTAGTGCTGGCTCCTTGTATGTAAAATTTTTAAAACTTGAAAAAAGAAATGTTTCGAGGCAATGAATGGGGGGCAGGGTTCAGGAGACAAGGCAGGGTCATGGTTTAGCAGCGGGGCTAAGGGGCTCGGAGCTGGGAGAAGGGGTGGACCGGGCAGCGGGGCCGTGCTGAGGACTCTGGGTAATTGAGGCAGGGACCCGGAGAGAAGGTCAGGGAGGGGAGATGCTCTCCATCTCTGCTGTCAGGTGCGCATGACTCGGGGCACCGTCCAGGAGCGCCAGCCTGAACCTCTGCCTAACCCCGGGCAAGTGCTGCTGCCACATGGAGATTGTTATCCAATTTGCCACTGTCTCCTCCAGAGACTTCATGTGCTGCCAGGACAGAGGCATAGGGAAAGCCTGTCCCCCGGGAGATGACCTCTCCAAGATTCTTGCCATGCTTCTATTTCAAGGAGGACATAGATGTCTGTGCCGCGGCATCCCCTTGGGAGGACCTGGGAGTGGGCGGCAGGGGACAAAGCTAAAAAGTCAGGGAGAGGGGGACAGAGGTCAGGAGAAGCAAGGCAGGGGCGAGGGAGCCTGGGGAGAAGGAACTATCAAAGAAAATGGTACAAATTCACCGGGCCCCCAGCCCACCATCAGGGAGGCAGCAGGAGGAGGGCCCGTAGAGGGCTTGCCTCCGAAAGATGGAAAGCTAGGGAGAGAAGAGTGGAGGCCAAGGCGAACTGTTCCCATGGCTGCTGGCTCTTCTCTTCCTGAGCACTCCTGGCGGGAAAGGGACATTTCCGAAGTCCAGCGTGGTTTGGATTCCCATAAACCAGTCCCCAGAGGCCCATACAACTGACTGAGATCCCTGGATGGCCAGACCATCCTGTCAGCACCTACTGAGGCTGGGACTGCCCTTGGCATCTAGAAGAAGAAGGCCGCACTTTGTCCAGAGCCTGACAACGGAAACAGCTGCATTCAGCCCCTGCTGCACAGTAGGGCAGTGGGCCTGGGGTGGGGGAAAGGCCCCATGATGTGGGAGATGGAGCAGCCTGACCTGGAGAGATGTGGCAGCAGCAGGGAGGAGGACACAGGCCCACTCCAGACCGTGAGCTCAAACAGAAAGACATACAGGGATAGAGACAGGGACTGGAGGTTGTGGGGAATGGAGAAAAAACCAAGAAGCAACACCAGTTGCTGTAACAGGCAGGTCCCCGCATCTCAAGGGCCTGGCCTATGAAAGTTCACTTCTCTCTCAGCCACAATCCAATGCGAGTGTTGGGGTGGCCTGCCACGTGGCCCGTTAGGGCCCAGGCTCCTTTCTTTTGTGCCTCTGCCTCCCTTAAGATCTCTGATTCCTCCTTGTTCAGCCAGCAGAGCGGGAGAGACACCGGAAGGGTGCCCCCAACCCTTGATGCTTCTGCCTGGAAGTGACACGCCCCCATTCCACTGGGGAGAACTCGGAATGTGGCCCCACCTAGATGGAAAGGGGCCTCAAGCATGGCCAAAACTCAGCCCCAAACTGGACACCGTGGACTGGGGCTCGCGAAATTGTGGCGGACTGCTGGTCAGCTCTGTTTCCGTTGCCAGCATTAATTGGACATTTCTCCTGGGCCACACCTCTTACAAAATGCAGTTTATTCTAGTCTTCACGACAAGCCCTGAAAACCAAAGACTGTTAATCCCTTTATACAAGGAGAAACCGAAGCTCAGAGGGGTTAAGAGGCTTAGCCCTTGGTGGGGAAGCGGGGATTTGAACCCAGGGACTTTCAGATCAGGGCCCATGGCATTTCGTTTTCCCAGATCACCAGGCTGTTTCTCTAGCAAATGGCTGAGAGCTGGAGATAGGCAAACAGGAGGGAAGCAGGAGGCAGCGATGAGAAGTAAGGGAAAAGGACGAGGGAGAGAGGACAGGAAAGAGGGAACTACAAATAAGAAAACTGGAGATTCCCATGGAAGGAAGCAAGTAGTGAAGCTTGAGGGGAGAAAGAGCTGGAAGGAGATTCCAGGAAGCTCTTGGTCCAGACACCGAGTCACTCGTCACACCCTCGCACCTCCTCCAGTGAAAATGAGCTATTCTCATAGACAGTGTGGGCCCGGCCTCTCCCCTCTTCACTCCTCTGCCGCTTCGGGGCTGCTCAAGGCCGCCTCCTTTGTGAGCTTCTCTGCTTGGCCTCACCCCTTTGAGGAAGGATCTGGCTTTAGCTGTCCGCCACAGGCCTGAATTGGAGTCCCACCTCTGCAAGTACAAGCACAGGTGTTGAACGGTTGAGGGCTCAGGGATGATGCAAGCACTTTATAAACGCCAACAAGAAATGGTCCCGGGGTTGGGGGGGGGGGGGTGTTCTGAGGGGCGTCCGCTGGAAAGAGCGGCAAGATGGGGAGCAGCCCAAGGGCTGGGGAGGCAGCTCGAAGCCTTGCTGCCTTCCTGCCCTGGATGGCGCGGGAGGGAGGGGAGGACGGAGATAAGGCATCTGAAGGCAGCTGTGTTTCCCAGCTGCCCTTAGTCAGGAGCGGCTTTCCTGACAGGGTGACTCGGGAAATGAAAAGAAAATGAGTTGCGAAAATGTTTTATTTCCCTGGCTGCGTCATCACCGTGGGTGCAAGGACTACAGTGAGGAGCCGTGCATCACTTGACCCCTCACCTTAGCGGATGATGGAGGGTCACTGCTCCCTGCCTTGCAGGCCCCAGAGCAACCCTGCCGCTGCACAGCTTGTAAATCGTTATGGCCCGATGAAGAGCTCACCCTTAAATGTCACTTACTGGGGAATTAAGGCGAAGACAGGCATTGGGCCCGAGGTGGGGGCTGACGGGGTGGGGAGTCAGCCTCCCCAGGAAGGGCAGTGGGACACTAGGTCTGGGGTTAATGAAAAGTGCCCCTGTCCCCCTGGGTGATCATTATCTCCAATAATTATCCCTGCTCCTGTGGCGGAGGCGGGGTGGGGGAGACGCTTGAAAAGCTGTCATTAGCCTAGATGGGCTAAGAATAGAGAGCTGGCTGGCACCATGGACCTGGGTTCCTCATCCCCTCCTGCCTCCTCTCTCTCTCTGTCCCTCTTTCTCCCGCTCCCTCTCTCTCTCCCCACCCTCTCTTTCCTTCCCCCTCCCTCTCCCCCACCCCTTCTTTCTTGTCTTTCTCACCCCAGAGATCTGCATGGTTCATGGGCTTCTCTCTGCCCCAGTGGACTCTGAGCGCAGAACTGAGGAGGAATCTTAATGAGTCTCCGGGCCAGAGGGCCATGGTTGGGGGCTGCCACACCAGCTTCACTTTCTACCTTTGGGGCCAAGGAGAGGTCAGCTTCCACCTTTTCCTTGGAGGCTCTTTCCTGGAAGAAGTGATACCACAAGTCTCAAGTCATCCCAGCAGTGACCCTTCATGCCTCCTCTCTGTCCCATAACCTTTTTTTTTTTCATTGCAACATAAGTCTCGCATCCAGGAAAGGACATGAAACAAATGTGCCATTTAATAAATTATTTTATGGGCACCCGGTTGGCTCAGTCAGTTAGCGTCTGACTCTCGGTTTCGGCTCAGGTCATGATCTCACGGTTTCGTGAGTTCGAGCCCCGTGTCGGGCTCTGGGCTGACAGCGCAGAGCCTGCTTGGGGATTCTCTCTCGCGCCCTCTCTCTCTACTCCTCTCCCACTCACACCGTCTCTGTCTCTCTCAAAATAAATAAATAAGCATTTAAAAAATAATACATTATTTTAAACAAACACTAGGGTAGCCACCACCCCAGCAAGGACCAGCTCTAGCAACCCATGGACCCCTTGCCCATCCACCTCCCTCTTCCCCAGGAGGTCCCAGGCAATCACTTCCTGCTTCTCTTTCTAGTCTGTGTGCTCCCTCAGTAATACGGTGCTGTTTTGCCTGTTTCTGAACTTTACATAAATAGAATCGTATGTTGCATATTCTTTCGTGTCTCGCTTTATTCAACCAACCTGGTGGTGTTTGTGCGACTCAGCAGCGTGGTCGGTGTAGTCACAGTTCATTCGTTCCCATTGTTGTAGAGAAGTGTTGTCTTCGTGCCCATCTGCCCAGTCCTGCTGTCACCAGCTGCAGCACCTTAGCGCTTCAGGCCACCCATACGGTGGGGACACAGCTTGAGCCTCGCAGCAGCCAGGCAGAGCCCTCTGCAGCCTCTGCAGACAGACTTGTCTAGATGGCACGGTAGGAGTGCTGGGTCAAAGTGAGCCCCGGGCTCTGGGCCCTGAACCCAAGCTCTCCCACCCTCCTGGGAGTGCTGTGTGCTCACAGGGAGCCTAGGGAGACTCTGGCACCCACAGAGAGAAGTTCTAATAGTGGCATCCCAGGCATGGGGAGTAGCTGGGGAGAGAACTTGAAATAGCATTTGGAGCCTAAGTGTTGCCTGGTAGATGTTTGCTGAGTTAATGAATGATCGCCTTCCCAGGATCCCTCCAACCAGGCTTCTAGGTGGCCAGCCCTTGTTCCCTTCCCCCCCGCTGCCAACCACACCAGCTCTCGGCTGAGAGCTTTCTGAGACTCCAGCTTTCTGAGATTCCAGACTCATAACCTCCCTCCTGCCTCGCCTCTCGGTGACATTAATGGCTCTACACACGATACCTGCTTGCTCCTGGGCCCAGGAAGGAGCTGTGTGGACTGCTTCCTGTCACCTGTTGCAGGTCTCCCAGCCCGTCCTGCCCGGAAGTTCCCTTAGGTCTAACCTCACCTTCCTCACCTGACCCCCGCGCCTTGACGTTGCTGCCTTGCTGGCTCTGATCAACAACAGTCACTCATCAACTGCATTTTGAATGTATAAAGCGCTTCCTAATAACACTAATCGCGTGTGGACAGCTATTATCATCCTGTTCCAAGCATTGTACATTTTAAACTCATTTAACCCTCAGAACCACCTCTGCGGCGGGGACTATTATTATCCCCACTTTATAAAGGAGGGAGCTGAGGAGTTAAGGAGCTTGTCCAAGCTAGAGTTGCCAGATAAAATACAGAATGAGCAGTTAAATTTGAATTTCAGATAAACAAGGAATTTTTTTTAAGTATAAATATGTCCCAAATGTTGCATATCAAATTCAAATGGGCATCCTATATTTTTGATTTCCTAAATCTGCCAGCCCTAGCCCAAAGTCCCCCGACAAGTAATGGTGGAGTCGGATTCAACCCCCAGCTCGCCTCTGCTCCACCGGGACCCATGCTAAGGCCCTGGCGCTGGCAAAAGACACAGATGGATTTTAGACTCTTTTGTAAATCAAACCAGCAGAGCTAGGAAGCAGACTTGCAATGGAGGCTGAAAGGAGCCCAGTTTCTGGCTCCAGGAGATAAGATTTAGAGAAGAGGCTTCTTGCTGGCAATCACTCAGCTCAGAGCCTCCAGAGGCCAAGGCCAAGTCCCCTGGGTTTCAGATCACCTGGGGGCCAGTGACCATACCCTTTGATTCCTGTTTTCCATGCAGCCACAGGGGTTGGCCCTGCCCTGCCCGGCTCAAACCCAGGCACCCCAGTCCTTCCAGCTCTCCAGACCACCCCCGTTTCCAGCCTTAAGACTCATAAACCACGTCGTCTGACTGCTAAAACCTCGCCAGGGCCTTCTGCCCTCTGCCCTCTGCCCTCTACCCCATCCTCCGCCAGAGCTAATTGCTTTATTTAGATGTGATGTGGCCACAAGATGTAACTATGAAAATTGCAAAAATGACTATGTGGTGGTGTCTGAGGCTGCAAATGGGGGTATGTGCTTTTATTTTGCACCAAATAACGCATTTAATTACTTCTTCGGGGGGAAGCCTGTTTGGCAGATAGCGAAGGCACTGCTAATAATAACACTTTGCACTGAGTGCCTCAAACATAGAGGAAGAGCCATGAAAGGCTCCCGTTTCTGTTCCCGACAACTTGAAAGCTCCGCGAACACGCGTGCCTCCTTGCTCAAGAGCAGAGGGAATTGTGAAGAAAATGCTGTGCGTTTTTGCTTTTAACTTGCTGTTTTGATCCTTTCCAGCCACCAGATTGTCGAACCCCTGGAGAGACTGGCGGAGGGGGGGGCAGCTGCGGGGAAGTGGGTGTCTGGATGTGGAGGTCGGGGCTCGCCCCTTCTCCCTCCTTCCACCACCCTCTTAAAGGGCAGAGCAAGAGGGAGCCGCCTAAAACAACTTCTGCCCTGGCTGAGGCGCAGATTTGTGGGCAGAAAAATGAATCAGGAGAATTCTGTTTTGCCAGTTTGGGCAAATGATGCTCCATATCTGGGCCTCAGTCTTGCTGGGGGGTGTCGGGCTTCATGATCCTCGTTCGGACAAGGGGGCTCGTAATGAGCCCCGTACAAGGATGCCGTGAGGGCTAAATAAGTCAGTTCATATAAATGGGCTTAGAACAGGGTCTGACACATAGAAGAGCTCAATGCATTCAGCCAGAATAACAGTTATCATTTTCTGAACCATGAGGAGTTTAGAACAGCTCGGGGACCAAGGAGATAAGCGTGTGAGGAGATGGGGTGTGAAGCCATAGGGAATGGAGCAGACTATGACTAAACTACAACCTGTGTGGACAAAGTCAAACATAAATTGAAAAAAATACTCTGCAAGGCAAACGAAATGGGTCTGCGGGCTGCCCACAGCTCTGGGTCCTGGTATAACCTGGTTGAGCTTCAGAAGGGTCCCTTCTACCATTAAAAACCTATGATTTAGCGCACCTGGGTGGCTCAGTTGGTTGAGCGTCCAACTCTTGACTTCAGCTCAGATCATGATCCCAGGGGTGTGGGATAGCGCCCCATGTCAAGCTCCACACTGAGGGTGGAGCCTGCCTGGGATTCTCTCTCTCCCTCTGCCCCTCCCAACCCCCCCAGCCCCCCCCCCCCCGCCAATTAACAATGAATAAATAAATCTATGATTTAGATCCAGCCTCTAGCACTCAGAACTAGAAAGTGCCTTGGAGCCCAACAAGTCTGACCAACTCCCTCACCCATTTTACAGGTGAGGAAATGGAGGCCTAGAGACAGAATGTGCCTTGTGAGTTGTACATGTGGAGGAGGGGGTGGACTCCAACCCAGGGTGTCTGTCACCCATGCAGGGCCCTTTCCCATACATCCTCCTGGCTTGCTGCTGTGTGCTCTTGGGGAAGCTCCTGTACCACTCCAGGCTCACTGTTTCCTTCCCTGTGGAAGGAAAGGCTTGGACTGCATGCCGAATGTGGGTTTAGGAGCAAGGGAGGCCTGGATCCGAATCCTTGCTGTGTGACCTGGGCAAGCAACGTCAGTCCCCAAGCCTCATCCATCGTCCTCCACACCACCACCACCAACACAGCTCACTCTCTATAGGGCGTGCTGTGTGGAGGCCCTATTTATCCTAAGTTGCTTTACCTGGATGGACTCGTTTGTTCCTGACGACAACACTGGGAGGTGAGTCCTATTATTATCCCCAATTTGTAGATGAGACAACTGAGGCCCACAGAGGTCAAGTAGCTTGTCCAAGGTCATGCACCTCTCTTGGGGTTATTAGTGGGAAGGAGTCAATGTCCACTGTATACGCCAGTGTGAACATCAGTGCCCCACCCCCAGCCCCAATCTAGCCAGTGCCTTCTAGGAATCTGTCATCACAGCCAAGACTCCCAGGAACCAGGAGACCTATAACACACCATATGGCTATAGAATTAATAAAGTGTTGTAACCAAAGATTGGAAAAGAGATCAGGGGACTCAGCTCCTGGAGTGAAACTATTAAAAAAAAAGAAAGAAGCCACTCAGCTCTGCAACAGAGGAGTGGGAATGGGGCCCAGGTCTCCTCTTAGATGCTGGGCAAACACCAGGCGAGGGAACATCCCTAACCGGCTCAATGTGTCTGCTGTTGGTCATAAAGACACAGTTTATTGGCGCTGTGGTGATAGGAGAACCGAGAAGTAACAAAAGGACCTCTTTGCAAGGGGGTAAGGAGGCAGGTTTATTACTTCGGCAAAGAGAGCCACTCAGCGCTGTGACTCCCGTCCTGACGACAGAAGGCGGAACCCACCTCACCGGGCCTTGGGGCTGCAACCCCCCATCAACCTCTGCTCACAGGTGGGGGGATGAATCAGACTCAGCATAGCCTTTGCCCTTCCTCCTTGTTTTTCTGGAGCGATGTCTACACTCTACCCCAATGGCAGAAGCCAGAACAGGCTTCCTGACTTCTGCTGTCCTCCCTCCTTGCCTGTCCAGGCAGAACTGAATTGTTCTCACCTTCTTCGGCCTTTCCTGGTGCCAGGGCTGCCTGGGTTCAAATACCAGCCCTGCCACTTACTGGCTGGGTGACTTGGGCAAGTCACTTCACCTCTCTGGGCTTCAGTGCCATCATCTGTGAAATGGGCATAATAACAGAAACCACTTCATGGGATTGGTACGGCGATTAAATGAGGCACGTAAAGCCCAGTGTTTGACACTGTGTAAACACTCAATCAATGCATTTTTAAATTATTATTAATACCACTTTGGCCCTTACCCTATCGTATTATAATTTGACAATGAGTCTGTCTCCTCGACTAGACCATGGGCTCCGGACTTCTCCTGTCCTCCTAACAACCTCATGATGTAGTTTCTTTTGTCTTCTTAATGTTTCTTTATTTACTGAGAGAGAGAGAGGAAGAAAGAGACAGTAGGGGAGGAGCAGAGAGAGGGAGAGAGAGAATCTGCTGCCAGCGTGGGGCCCAACGCACGGCTCGAGTCCACGAACCATGAGATCATGACCTGAGCCGAAATCAAGAGTCAGACGCTTAACCGACTGAGCCACCCAGGTGCCCCTCCTAATGTAGTTTCTATCGTCTCCATTTTAAATATAATGACATTGAAACTCAGAGCGATTAACCAACCGGCTGCCCCGGAGTCACACAGCTGGTACCAGACGGGTAACAGATCTGAAAATTAGACTCTGTGACCCTTACATTTTGCAACCAGGGCCTCAGCCTGGGTGACATCCAGGGGCTCCCAGTTCTGCTGCTTCAGTGCTGGGCTTTTGGGCAGTAAATAGTTAAAGATGCTACTCCAGACTTCAGGCAGGAAACAGTTAAAGAAAAGTACAATTCCAGGGAGGGCCCAGAAGCCAGAAGCCGGAAGCCAGGTCTGCCGGCCTCTGGGATGCGGTGCCAGGAGGCTCAGAGGAATCTGAGCTGCGGAGGGCAGCTGCCAGTCACTCAGACAAGGAAACACCAGCTGGAGCGCCTTCATCACCGGGAAGGTGCTGCTGCTGTTAACCAGCGTGCACACACGGGGCCAGATATGCAGAGATGCATACACACGGATGTATACACACACACACACAAACACGCACGCGTGCATGCACACGGGTGTGCACACACACTCTCACACACACCCACTCACCCCCTGCAAAGCTGCGCCAGAGGGAACCTCTGTGCCTGCTTCCTCGGGAGGGAGACTCAGTGTTTTGCCAAGGACGCCTGGGGGGTCCTTGTCATAGGAGAGGAATTTGGATGAACGTGCAAAGTGCAACTCTGGCAGGCAGCGCTATGGGGAGGGCAGGGGGCTTCCTAGAGTTTTGCTCAGCAGGAGTTCAGTGTGAAGGGGTGAGAGGTCAGAGGACCTTAGGGTTAGCAGATCTGATCTCCCTTGGCTGACCTCCATCCAAACAAGTCTATGACCTGACCCTTCCTTTCCTCTCAAAGAGGCTTTGCATTTTTTTTTTTTTAAGTTTATATGTTTTGGAGAGAGAGAGAAAGTGAGTGCGAGCAGAGGAAGGGCAGAGAGGGGGGGACAGAGGATCTGAATCAGGCTCTGTGCTGACAGCAGAGAGCCCAATGTGGAGCTCAAACTCACAAACCGTGAGATCATGACCTGAGCCAAAGTCAGACACTTAACCGACTGAGCCCCCCCAGGCGTCCCAGAGGCTTCACATTTTAGTGGACATCCGATCCACCTGGGAAGCTAATTTAAAAATTCAGATCCCTGGGTCACCCCACCCGCAATCATCCTCCCCATTTGGCAGGTGTGGAAACTAAGGCTCAGAGAGGCTAGGTAACTTGCTCAGGACCACACAGCAGAGCTGGAATGGAACTCTGGGGCCCAAGTCCTGAGAGGCCAGTGCCAGGCTCTATCTCAGGGGTAGGCATCTGAGGAAGCCACAACCGATCCCTTGGGGAGTGAGACCAGGAGCAGGGGGCAAAGGTAGGAAAAAGGGTCGGGACCCCATACTCAGAGGCAGGCATTCCAGGCAGGGTTCTGTTTCTACTGGGGGCTGGAGGCTCAGAGAAGAAACTGAGGCATGGGCACAGCTGTGTGGACTGGCTTGGCATCGCTTCAAGACAAGTGCCTAGTGGTCAAGGACACTGGCTGTGCAGTTAGCAGGGACTATGTGACCTTGGGCAAGTGATTTGGCCTCTTTGAACCTATAAAAAAAAAAAACTGGGGTAACAGCCATCCCTACCGCACAGGGCTGTTGTGAGGACTAAGTGAGCTAATGTGCCAGGGGTCCCCGGAGTGGGGGGGGGGGGGGTCTAGCCTCGTACAGACCCAACCACGGGTGACCCCCCTCCCCCCAGCCCGAGGTGGGTATACCACCCCAAAGCTGCCTGAGGGCTGGTCCACTCCTCCCGGCCCACCCCGGGCCACCTTGAAGCCAGCCCGACTCACCTTGCTCTCCAGGAGGGGAGCAGAAAGGAGGCCGACCCTGGCTCCGGATGCAGTCAGCCGGAGCTGCTAATAGAGTCTCCTGCCCCCGCCCTGGGCTGCCATCTGTGCAGGGCCGGACGGACCTGACAATCTCAGAGGGCGGTTCATTTATAACCGGCCCTGCTCCCCATTTATGCCCAGCCAGAAGGGCCACGAGCCCCAAACCCCAGCCTCTCGGCAGGAGAAAGAGAGGAGAGCGACATCGGGAAGAAGTTCCAGCCTCGAATCCTTTTTTCCCAGGGACGGGTAGACAAAGGGGCACGGAGGTGAGGCCTCTCTCCTTTAATTCCATCTATCAAAGCCTTGGTCTCACATCCACACCTCATTAATCTGCACACTTTACTGAGAGGCAGAAGGGTGAGAGAGCCCGCCGGAGCGGGGGCTCTGCAGCCCGACGGACCCACCAGCTCTGCAGCCTTGGACAAGTTGTTGACGCTCTCTGGGCCTCTGTTTCCTAGTCTATGAGCCGGAGACCATAACAGAAGCCACCTCCCAGCGCTGTTGTAAGGATTAAGTAATAATACAGATAAAGATTTCGAACAATCGCGGGCACATGGTAAATGCTCAACTGTCATGATCAGCTGCTGGACCATCTGGCGTCATCGTGGGCACTGGTGGGGGGGGGGGGGCCCAGATATGAAAAAGGAGGCAGACGTGCCTCAAGGTCTCCCTGGGGGATGGGGGAGGCATCTGATGTGTAACAGGTTGGGTGATTGGAGAAGGCCACACGGTGGGGCGGGTAGTAGATGGGGAGGGTAGCAGAGGGTGTCCCAAGGAGCAGCGGCAGAAGTCCAGGGGTCTTTACGGAAGGGACTGGAAGTCTGGGCTGAAGCCACGCGGCCTGGCTTATGTTTTTCCCTCCTTCATTCTTCGTTCACTTTCTGTACGACTCCTGAGGGAGACACCGACAGAGAACTCATCTGTGGTTGGTCATTTTCCCGTCAAGGGACTGGCCTCAGGCCACCAGGCATTCCTTTAGGATCTCTGCCCCCTGGTTGGCCTAGGACTCCATCAGGCCAGTGTGGTCACCGCGGAAGGGGAAAGCACAGTGTTGACCAGGGACCAGGAGGCTCTGTTGTTTTTTAAGGAGTAACCCAGCAAGGGCCCCGACCAGGAGGCATCTTGTCCTAACTGTGCATGGGGGTGAGGCTCCCTCCCATGTGGTATCTCCCCGACTCAGATATTCAGCTCTCTGAAGACGCAGTCACTGTTCTGTCCCCTTGTTTAGGGGCCCCCTGAGGACAGGGTTGTCTCCTCCCTCAGACTGGGGTTCACTGAGGGCAGGACTGTGTCTCCCCCCCACCCCAGACTGGGGCTCCCTGAGGACAGGGCTATGTTTTCCCCCCTCAGACTGGGCTCCCTGAGGGCAGGGCTGTGTCTCCCCCCTCAGACTGGACTCCCTGAGGGCAGGGCTGTGTCTCCCCCCTCAGACTGGGGCTCCCTGAGGACAGGGCTGTGTCTCCCCCCTCAGACTGGGGCTCCCTGAGGACAGGGCTGTGTCTCCCCCCTCAGACTGGGGTCCCTGAGGGCAGGGCTGTGTCTCCTCCCTCAGACTGGGGTTTGCTGAGTCAGGGCTGTGTCTCCTCCCTCAGACTATGGCTCCCTGAGGGCAAGGCTGTGTCTCCCTTCAGACTGGGACTCCCTGAGGGCAGGGCTGTGTCTCCCCCCTCAGACTGGGGTTCACTGAGGGCAAGACTGTGTCTCTCCTCAGATTGGGTCTCCCTGAAGACAGGGCCATGTCTTCCCCTTCAGACTGGGGTTCACTGTGGCCGGGCTGTGTCTCCCCCCTCAGACTAGGACTCCCTGAGGGCAGGGCTGTGTCTCCTCCTTCAGACTGGGCTCCCTGAGGGCAGGGCTGTGTCTCCCCCTCAGACTGGGCTCCCTGAGGGCAGGGCTGTGTCTCCCCCTTCAGACTGGGGCTCCCTGAAGACAGGGCTGTGTCTCCCCCTTCAGACTGGGGTTCACTGTGGCAGGGCTGTGTCTCCCCCCTCAGACTAGGACTCCCTGAGGTAGGGCTGTGTCTCCCCCTTCAGACTGGGGCTCCCTGAAGACAGGGCTGTGTCTCCCCCTTCAGACTGGGGTTCACTGTGGCAGGGCTGTGTCTCCCCCCTCAGACTAGGACTCCCTGAGGTAGGGCTGTGTCTCCCCCTTCAGACTGGGGTTCACTGTGGCAGGGCTGTGTCTCCCCCCTCAGACTAGGACTCCCTGAGGTAGGGCTGTGTCTCCCCCTTCAGACTGGGGCTCCCTGAAGACAGGGCTGTGTCTCCCCCTTCAGACTGGGGTTCACTGTGGCAGGGCTGTGTCTCCCCCCTCAGACTGGGGTCCCTGAGGACAGGGCTGTGTCCCCCCCCCCTCAGACTGGGGCTCCCTGAGGGCAGGGCTGTGTCTCCTCCTTCAGACTGGGCTCCCTGAGGGCAGGGCTGTGTCTCCCCCTCAGACTGGGGCTCCCTGAGGGCAGGGCTGTGTCTCCTCCTTCAGACTGGGCTCCCTGAGGGCAGGGCTGTGTCTCCCCCTCAGACTATGGCTCCCTGAGGGCAGGGCTGTGTTCCCCCCCGCCCTCAGACTGGGGCTCTCTGAGGACAGGGCTGTGTCTCCCCCCTCAGACTGGGGCTCCCTGAGGGCAGGACTGTGTCTCCCCTCAGACTGGGGCTCCCTGAGGGCAGGGCTGTGTCTCCCCCTTCAGACTGGGGTTTGCTGAGGACAGGGCTGTTTCTCCCCTCAGACTGGGGTCTCTGAGGGCAGGGCTGTGTCTCCCCCTCAGACTGGGGCTCCCTGAGGGCAGGGCTGTGTCTCCCCCTTCAGACTGGGGCTCCCTGAGGGCAGGGCTGTGTCTCCCCCTTCAGACTGGGGTTCACTGTGGCAGGGCTGTGTCTCCCCCCTCAGACTAGGACTCCCTGAGGGCAGGGCTGTGTCTCCTCCTTCAGACTGGGCTCCCTGAGGGCAGGGCTGTGTCTCCCCCTTCAGACTGGGGCTCCCTGAAGACAGGGCTGTGTCTCCTCCTTCAGACTGGGGTTCACTGTGGCAGGGCTGTGTCTCCCCCCTCAGACTAGGACTCCCTGAGGGCAGGGCTGTGTCTCCCCCTCAGACTGGGGCTCCCTGAGGGCAGGGCTGTGTCTCCCCCTTCAGACTGGGGCTCCCTGAGGGCAGGGCTGTGTCTCCCCCTTCAGACTGGGGTTCACTGTGGCAGGGCTGTGTCTCCCCCCTCAGACTAGGACTCCCTGAGGGCAGGGCTGTGTCTCCTCCTTCAGACTGGGCTCCCTGAGGGCAGGGCTGTGTCTCCCCCTTCAGACTGGGGTTCACTGTGGCAGGGCTGTGTCTCCCCCCTCAGACTAGGACTCCCTGAGGGCAGGCCTGTGTCTCCTCCTTCAGACTGGGCTCCCTGAGGGCAGGGCTGTGTCTCCCCCTTCAGACTGGGGCTCCCTGAAGACAGGGCTGTGTCTCCTCCTTCAGACTGGGGTTCACTGTGGCAGGGCTGTGTCTCCCCCCTCAGACTAGGACTCCCTGAGGGCAGGGCTGTGTCTCCCCCTCAGACTGGGGCTCCCTGAGGGCAGGGCTGTGTCTCCCCCTTCAGACTGGGGCTCCCTGAAGACAGGGCTGTGTCTCCCCCTTCAGACTGGGGTTCACTGTGGCAGGGCTGTGTCTCCCCCCTCAGACTAGGACTCCCTGAGGGCAGGGGTGTATCTCCTTCCAGGTACCACCTCACTTATCTCCTGGAACAAGACTCACAGGTGCTCTAGGGAGGGAAGATGGATGTTCCCTTCACCTAAAAATTCCTCTCATCCTAGCCGGGTAGGTGGGCAGTGAGAAAGAGAATTAAAGTGCCGGCAGGTAGCGGAAAGCCCGGTGAGAGGCGTAGAGCCCATGTTTAGGCAGTGGGGGTTGATGGAGGGCATGTCCGGAACACCCTCTCTTTCCTGCTCCTGCCCCAGCCAGCAGCTTTCACAGACCTGTCTCTGGCTTCAGGGGCAGGGACGAGTGTGAAGGGCTCCCCAGTGCCCAGCCCTCTCCAGAGCCCCAGAAGGAAGTGCCTGTGCTGTGAGAGCCGGAAGGACCCTCTCTACGCATAAACCACACAGACTGCTTAGGTTTGAGTTGCTGCCCAGCTAGTGTTTGTTGAGTGAATAAACGCAAACATGCCTGCCAGTGATTCCCCAGCCTAGATGGCTCACCGTTACCACCCTCCATCTTTCCAAATCCTCCCAGGCCAGCCCGAATTCCAAACGGCCCAGGCACAGACTCTCTCAACCTTCTTTGACCCCCTGCTGCATTCAAGCACGGCCCCGGCCCTCGACTCCAGTCTTCAACCGTGTCACTCACTGGACTCGACCTGGGGAGTTCCCTAAAACACTAATGCCCGGCCTCCCCATCGCGGATTCTGATTTGATTGCCTGGGCGTGGGGCTGCAGGGCATTGCTTCTGTTTCATTCCCCCCGGGGAATGCCAACAGCTGCAAGGTTGAGAACCATGCAATTGAGAGATCGGGCTGAGGTCTCCTCTAGAGGAAGGGGAAGCTTTTGTCACCACTAAATCCCAGCGCCTAGCACATGGTCCATGCTCAATAAGTGTTTGCTAATAAACGATTGCATGACAGGTGGGCCGATCCCCCTCCTGGAGGTGAGGTAGTGATTAAGAGCTTATCTCTGCGGACTGACAGACTAGCGTCAAGTTCTGCCCCCGTCCTCAGTCTTGGGCACGTTGAACCTCAGTTCCCTCATCTGTAAATGGGGCGAATAACCGCCCCTTACCTCGCAGAGTTGTTCTCAGGGAGGATGGAGAGCATATCTGCCAAGGCTTAGCTCAGGCTGTTTGTGTTAATCTGGGTCCTGGCAGGAAACAGATGGTTCATTCAAACCACCGAGGAGAGTCTACCGGAGGGGTTAGTTGCAAAGGTATGGGCAGGATTGAGGAAGGAGCAAGGGATGGGAAGAACCCCGGGGCTGGCAACACTGGGGAGCTATTGGCACCCCTAGGCCTGGAGGAAGATGAGGAGAAAGCGGTCGTGGGGAGCCGGAGACAAAGCTGTGCTGCAGGAGAGGGACCGAGACGGGGCATCGTGAGCGCTGAGGAAGTAGCCACCGCATCCCGAAACACCGACCTCAACCTTACCCCCCTCCCGCCTCCGTTTCTCGGCGCAGCCTCCTCCCGGACACCGCCAAGCAGGGGAGGTCATGGCGTTGTCCATGAGGTCAGGCTCCTGGAGCCACAGTGCAGGGAGGAAGAGGGCAGAGAGTGGGTTTGGAGGAACAGACAGAAGACACGCAGCACTTGCCATATGGTAAACACTGATGAAATAGTATGACTATTATTACCGTTCAGGTGGCTCGCGCGGACCATTTTGCGACATCTGACTTTGACATTTAACGGTATCATCTGCACATGTCAGCTCTCGCTGGCGTAGCAGACGGTTTAGGGGCCAGGCCCAGCTCCTCAGCTACCCCATCTGCACACAGCAGGTGCCCCATACACACTGGAGAGAGAAAGGACCGCAGGAAGGAATGACAGCACATTTCCGTGTTCAGCCATGGGCTTCAGCATGTTTGACAAGCCATCAAAATGGCTTTGCGATAGCAAGCTTCATTAAAATGGAAGCATGGTGCTCTAGTATGCAGATGGGGCCACTTTATTACTTTTTAATTTGTTTACAGAAAGCCCATGTTTGGTGTTCACCATCTTCGCAAATAGTAACAAATGGGCATGTTTGCTGCCTCCAAAGCTGTGGTGTCCCTGGATAAATAGGCTGAAACCGTGTTTGAACACTGCGCGTGGTTACTCTTAATAGAATCTGACATGCTCCTCAAAATGTGTGGGAGGCTGAGGGGAGGGGGACGCTAAGTGTGTGGTTTGCAGCGTGTGTATCTTTGGGTGACTCCTGCCCTTCTCTGGACTCACCTTCGCCATCTACACGATAAGAGCCCTGGGCCAGATGGTCCCCACAGCCTTTGCGGCTTTCCTATCCCAGGGCTTTGTAATGCCTCTATCACCCTAGAAGCTACCAACCTCCCTGAACCACCAGCTTCCTGACTCCCAAGAGAAGCCCTCTTCACGAAAATAAAATAAAACTACACATTACCAAATGCATTTTGAAAATGGGTCAAATTGAATGAAGAATACTTAATGGAGCATAACTATTCGAGCGACAGTTACAAATACTTACGCTGTAGTCCCCCAAAGCAACAACATTCATAAACCCACCGGGACCCTCGAATTCCAGTTTCACTCGTTATTAGCTATGCGATGTTGGGAAAGTTACTTAACCTCTCTGTGGCTCGGTTTGCTCATCCGTGAAGTGGGGTTAATAATGATACCCTCCTCATACGGCTGTTGTGGGGGTTAGATGCATAGTAGTATTTGTATCAGAGAGAAAGGATTTAGGACAATCTCTGTTTCATAGAGTTGCCCATTCAGCGGAGCCTGTCCCATCCTGACCACGCCCAAGGAAGTGGCCCAGCCCCATGGGTTTATTTTCTTTGCAATGCTCATCACAACCTTCTTATTTATCTCTCTCTTTATGGCGTTCTCTCTCCACTTCAGTTAGGGCTGCGGGAGGGCACGAACCTTGTCAGTCTTATTCCTGGCTGCCTTCCCAGCGCCTAGAACGGCATCCGACTGGTTCTCCACAGATTCTTGTCCAGTGAATGAACATGCAGGGCATGGGGACCAGACTGGAGGATAAACTCTGAAAACCACTGGTCAAGATCGGGCCCCACATGGACCCCACACGCACGTACTGTGTGTTTCATACACACATATCCAACCTCTGAAGTCTTGGCTCACGGGACTGTCCTTTAACTGGATTTGCGTTTTGACTTTTAGGATAAAGCAAGATCAGCAAAGAAGGCACAGAAGCACCTTCTGTTCCTTGGGGCGGAGTCCGAAACCCAGCAGCCTTGCGCCATTACCTGGGCCTTCGCTCCAGGGGCCGAGGATAACGTAACTTCTTGTCCTGGAAAGAGGCCCCCAGCAGAGGCTCCCAGATGATGTACCCCTTTGGGTGCCCAGGGCTTTACAGTTTAGAAAGTTCTCTTGGAGCCCTCATCCCACCTGATACCTCCATGTGAGAAGGGAAAGCCTGCACTCGCTCAGGGATCATGACCCCACCCCCCACCACCCCATTTTATAAATGCAGAAGCCAGGCGTGGAGGCAGGACAGACTTGCCAGCCTTAGGCAGCCTGGCCTGGGCTCTTTCCAATAATGCCAGGAGGCCACCCGCAGAAAAGAATATTAAGTACCCTGCTGATTAAAGCAAAGAAAGGAGTTTGTGCATTTCAAATAAATTTCCAACCACAAAGGGAATGAAACTGAAAGGAATGGGCTACTACTCTCAGTTAACCAGAGTATTCTGTTCACCAGGAACACACCCTCCCCCAACCGTCAGCACGCTACCTGGAAGCATACCTTGGAGATCATCCTGTCCGGTGTTGTCAGGATTTCAGAAATTGTATCTATTTCTATATATCTTTTTTTAAAGTTTTTTAAAGTTTATTTATTTTGAGGGGGGGGAGGGAGAGAGAGAGAGAGAGAGAGAAGGAATCCCACGCAGAATCCACACTGCCAGCACAGAGCCAAATGAGGGGCTTGAACTCACAAACCGTGAGATCATGACCTGAGCTGAAATCAAGAGTCAGACACTCGGGGCGCCTGGGTGGCTCAGTCAGTTGGGCGGCCGACTTCAGCTCAGGTCATGATCTCACGGTCCGTGAGTTCGAGCCCCGCGTCCGGCCCTGTGCTGACAGCTCGGAGCCTGGAGCCTGCTTCCGATTCTGTGTCTCCCTCTCTCTCTGCTCCTCCCCAGTTCATACTCTGTCTCTCTCTGTCTCAAAAATAAATAAACGTTAAAAAAAAAAAAAAAAGAGTCAGACAACCGGCTGAACCACCCAGGTGGCCCAGAAATTATATATTTCTAATTGGTCACTCTAGCAAAGACTCAGGACCCAGTACAATAAAAACAAAGAGTCCACCTTTCCTGAGAAGCATTTAAAGGCATTCCGTTATTACCCAACGATGGGTAAAAATACCCAACCAAGTATGCACTTACGATGCTCCAAGCACTCAGCGCTTCAGCTCACAACCCTTAAGATACATCATTGTCCCCTATTTTATAGACGAGGTACAGAGACGTTAAGAAGCGTGCTCAAGGCCACACAGCTGGTAAGTCGTAGAACCAGGATTCACATCCAAATAGTCAGGTTCCTGAACTCATGCTCTCTACCATTGAACCCGATCTCTCCAAGGGAAAAAAAAAATCTCAGTAAATTTTAAAGAAGTAAAAAGACGCAGCAATATTGGTTAAAAAAAAAAATCATTTTATTGCCAAGGTTTTAAGTCACAAAGATAATGGTTAGCAGTGGAAAGTCCTGACTATCATATTGGGTGTCAAACTTTCCTTATAATAGTACTACCAGTGAGTGAGGCTGCAGCAGACGATATATCCCATTGACTGGTGGAGGTGGCAGAAAGTGAGTTTGGGTCACGGTTATAAAACACTGCTAATGACCGTGATTATGCTGCTGTGTCTTCTCACCTCTGTTCTTCTTTTATGTGTACACACCCCAAAGCCCAGAGAGGTTGGGTGATTTGCCAGAGGTCACACAGCAAGTTAGCTGGAGAAGCTAACCCACTCAATTCAATGAATGTTTATATAACATCTGCCACGTGACTGAGTTATGTTCTTTGCACCAGAAGCGAAATAGGAAGCCGGAGGCCAGATCGTTGGAAGCCAACTTGTTAGCCAGCCAAGGACTAAAACAGCTCCTTCCCTTGCCCCAGCCGCAGCCCGGGGCTATTTTCTGCTGTTAGTGCAGTGGCCACTGTGGGGTAGTCACTTAAAGGTTTTAGACCTTGGTTCTCCTCAGGAGAGGAAAAAGGAAAAGGCCAGACGCCTACTGCTCCTTTTATTTGGGGGCCAATGAATCCCTCTCACCTCTCAGAAACTTCCAAATAACCCTCTCCCTTCCAGTAATTCTAGGAGAATGAAAATTGACTCCCACCTGTTTCTCCTACCACCATTCAAGCTAATCGCTCAGGGAAAGGCAGGGACAAGCTTCTCTGTGTGCCAGGGGTCTCCCCTTTGTCCTCACCGGCCTGCCTGGGGAGACTGATAATCCCCATCAGTGATGTCACAGCACTAGGTGGGGAAGGGGGCCGCTGTCATGCAGGGGACGTGAAGACAGAGGTCTCCAGCCAGGTGGCTGGGCAGCGGTCAGAGCAGAGGAAGGGGCCCCGGAGCCCCTCCCAGGGTCTGCGTTGGAGGCTTTCGCATGAAGCGACAGCAGCTTATTACAGCTAATTTCCTTCCCCTTGCTAGAACCGCAAATCCACAGGGTTTTCACAGCATATTTGTGTATCTGGCACTCTCAGCTCGCCTCCCCTCGGGGACCATAAGAGATGCTGAGGAAAGAAGCAACATGGTCTTCCATAATTGCAAAGTCAGTTCCAGAGTTAATAATAAATTAAGAGCTGGGGGCGGGTAGAAGGGGACTAGATGTGGAAGGCCCACTCACTCCCTGCCAGTGTAGACCGGCCCCTCCAGGAACATCTTCTAGGCGTCGGGGGAAATAATGGGAGCTCTGGGGTCTGAGATGCTGAGGTGGCTTCCCCAAGGTTACAAGGCCACTAGACCCCAGATCTTTGTGGTACCTAACCCGCTGGGTCCCCCACCCCCCAGGATGGCCGGGTAGGGGATGGAAGAATTGAAGCACATTCTCTCCCATAGCTATCTTTCTCCCTGTCCCTGGAGGGTTGGGGCACCCTAGCAGGCCCCAGCCCCCCTCAGAGCACCTGCTGATCCCAGAGAAAAGGCGAGACAGCTTTTTCAGACAGAACTGGAAAATTCTTCTCCCTGGAAGACAACTAAACCCACTCACCTCTGAGGAGGTTTCCAGACCAGCAACCACGCCAGTTGGAAATTCAACAGTCCCAAATGCCTGTGTAATTTTGTTATTCATTTTTTGGTCCTAGGAAGACTATCTCCCAGACTGGGAGCTCCCTGAAGACCAGGGGCTCTGCCATCAGACTGGAGGCTCAATCAATTCTTGTCAGAGCTAAGATCTCGAGGGGACTTGGAAGCAGCAGCGAGAGGACGCTGGGCACCACTGGGTGGGTTGAGCCTGGAGAAGACAGGGTGGGGTTGGACAAGATGGCTGCCTTGGAATCCCGGAAGGGCCGTCCTGTGAAGCCTATAGAATTCACTCCTTCTATGGGCTAGAATTAAGGAGAGATGATACAGGGAACTGGACTTTGGTTACAGAAAAGGATGAACTTACTAAGAGAATGGATGGGCAAGAGGTAGTGAGCCTCCCATTATTAAAGGGGGAGCTTCTGAGGAGGGGTCTGAAGCACCAGGTGATAGCTGGACCAAGTGCCTTTAAGATCCTTTCCAAACCCAAGGGTCAGTCAGTGATGGTGGGTGTTCTAGTCTCATCCACCCTCACACCTAGGACTGTTCCTCCTGATAACCCCAGGAATGGGCCAGAGGCAAATGGGCAGGAGGACACAGGGACACAGCCCCAGCCAAGGAGGTCATTGAATAAATTAGTCAGGCAAACAGCTACAACAGAGATGCATGAACACATTGTGGCTGCTGCAGGCCTGGAAGATGGCCCCACTCTCTGTAGCTGAACAGAACAAATAAATAGGAAAATAAATCTTCCTTGCTGACCCGGATCGTGTTCTATCCTTACTAGTGCAGGAGAGCAAGGCCTCTGCCCACCTAGCGCACTACAAGGGACCCGCTCGTTCTTCATAAGGGAACCTGGGCCAGAACCAGGGAGTGACTTGCCCACAGTCACACTGTGGCTAGTGGCTAGCAAGGGGCAGGGCCAGGGCAAAGCCCTGGAGCTCCTTCCTTGCAAGCCAGTGCTTTCTCTCAGTCTTGGCTGCCCCCACAGTGCCATCTGCTCCTGCAGCAGCTGGGATTCCTCTTTAAAAATATGTTCATCGCAGGCAAGTCCCAAAGTGGACAGAGAGATGATATGTGCATTATTTGCTGACCCAGGAAGAGCAGGCACAATGAGCTCCTGACATTTCTGGAATATCAAAGAATGTGTTACACTCCGTCTCCCATATTTCCTCCCCAAGCCATGTTGTCTCCTGAGCAATTGGGAAGCACGGACCTTTGTCATCCTTCACCTTCCTGTGCCTTTTGATTCCTTCCAGGAGCCCCTCCACACCTAGTTCCTCCAGCTGCCTGATGGGCTGATAAACACCTCCACTGGAAGATAGTAGCCGTTCAAAGTATTGCTCCTTCCGGAAGAATTTACTTACTAAGTAAGGCTCTGCTAAGAGGGGAAGGCTTAATATAGAGCCAGAACCCGGACATCAAGGGCTTTCAGGATGACAGGGAAAGATGTGGGGGTCAGAGATGCCTTCCCGGGGCTCCTTGGCTGCTCCCTGATGAGGAAGGAAGGCTCAGGTGGAGGTGGGGGCACTATCCAGGAGGGGAGGGAGATAAAAAGGAGCCTGGGCACACCCGGAAGGCTGGGGGCAGCCCTCTCCACCAGGAACCAATGGCAAGGCTGTCCCCAGCCACCATCTGAACCAACCAACCACCATGAACCCACGGCAGACCATCCACTTCACCCACCAAAACAGACATCACCAAAACGTTGCTGTGGGGTGACTTGGGTGGGCTCTCTCTTGGAGCTAGTTTATCACATGCTGTCTGCATGCCAGGGACTGGATGCAGTGACCTCCCGGGGGTCCCCTGCTGGAGATTTCTAGTCCCATCAATCCCAGGGCACTGGAAGAAAGGAGCAAATTCTATGTCCGGGGACTCCTAGGAGCGTGTGCACAGGCTCCAGAGCAGGGCCTGAGCAGGGCCTGTGGCTCCTGATCCCTCCCCCACCCCTCCTCCCCGACCCAGGGCAATTTCCCCAGAAGTGTGCTCATGCTGCGCCCTTCGAGCCTCAGCGCCAATTGACTGGATTTCAATCAGAAATCCATCTCCCTTAAGGACCGCTTTGGATAAAAGCAGAAGTAACCCGCAATCTAGATGCTGATGCCAAGTCATAATGGGGGAGCCGGAGAGAGGCCAGCTGCCCGACTCGGGTCCCCAGCCCCCAGCGAGAATGAAACCAAGCTTTGGCTGCGGCCGCGGCCGGCCGACTCAGCTTCCACGGACTTAGAGCAGAGGGGTAGAGCCTGGTCTCCCTCCATCTCTGCTACCCGCCGCCGGCCGAGCCACCGAGCCTGGCCGAGGGGTTAATGGGCTGCTAGCAGTTGGCCAGGGTCCGGGAGCCAGCTGTGCGCCCTGGGCGCGCCCTCCGGGTGGTTCCCGAAGCGCGCGTGGCAGGGGCTCCGGCAGGCTAGCTAAAGGGGACCCGACGTGCCCTTAAGAGCAGGAGGAGCCGGGGGCTCAGTACTTCTCCCCACCCACAGACCCCAACCTCATCGCAAGCTGCCACTTCCGTCACCCGTTCCTCTCCTGACCTATACTGGAGTCAGGAAAGGGTCCCTCCGAGAGAGGACGGCTGCTCCAGTCCCCTCCCCGCCAAGACCCCGCACCCTGCGGGCGGGGCCGGGGCTGCAGGGACAGGCGGGACCCTGCGGAGCGCTGGCGGCTCTGGTGCGCAGCGCGGGCAGCCTCCCTGGTAAATAATGCACGCCTCCCAGTCGCGGCTGCAGCAGGTAGTGTATCAAAGTAATATCGCGCCGCGAATTGCAGTGTAATCGCCGTAATTTAGGGCCCCATGGGTGAGCCCGTTTCGGAAAGGCTGCGCGCCCGGACGGGCAAGGTGACTGGAGCGTCTGCGCTGGCTTTGACCTCTGGATTTCCTCCAAGCTAAGTGAGGCCATAAAAAATTCAGAAGCCCAGGCTGTCTCCTAGCAAATGGGGTGTGGGCAGAGAGATTGTATTATCTATCTAGACCCAGAGAGACGGATGCGGGGCCGGGAGTAAAGCGCTGTGGCTGTGCGCGCACAGCCAGACACGTTGGTCGTTGGCGCGCTGCATTCATCCTCTCCCAGGTGGCCGAGAAAGGCCCGGACGGTGTGTCCAGGGCGCCCTGCCAGAAGCGAGGCGATGTTTTCATTAGGACTTGGGCGGCCCCTGCAGCCAGCCGGCGGATCCGTTCCTCCCGCGGGCTGCTCAGCAACCAGCTTCCAGACGCTCCGAGGACCCCGTTCGGCCGCCGCCGCTGCTCCTCCTCCCCCCCCCCCCCCCCCCCCGCCCCCGGAGCTGGGAAGTCGTAGGGCATTAATATTCCTGCCCAGGTCCCCCTGAGGGGCAAGCTGCCCGCGTCCCCTCCCCCAACCCCGCCAGGGAACGTCGCTGTGGGGTGGAAAGATGATAATAGGAGATGTATTTGCAGGCTCCCTTCTAACTTCTTGATGGGAGCCAGCTGGAAGCGCACGAGCTGCGCTGTCCCTCTGCGCTCCGCCTCTGGTGACCTAGAAGGTGATAATCAGGAGCTTCTCTCAGGAAAGACAAAGAAATGGAAAAACTTATCAGGCCCTGCAGCCCTGTCACATTGCATTAGCAGAGAGCCTGTGTATTTGGCCCTACTTTCACTTAGGTGTCAGAGGGGCTGTTTCCTGGATCTGTAAAAGCCCCTCCCCCCACCCCAGGCCTAACTGTCTGGACTCAGGAGTTCTCTTCCCTCCTCACCCCTCTCCAAATCGTTTCCATCTCTCAGGGAAGAGATGTGACATACATCAAGCTTTCCTGGACTGACAGTCGGCTGATGTTCCCCACCCCGGTTCCACCCCACGGTTTTCTCTCCGTTGCCTGGGCAGTGAGCTAGTAGCGCCCTCACAAACCAGCAGTTCCGGCTGAAACTAATCTAACGCTGTTTATTTATTACACTTCAATTAAAAATTAAAAACAACAAGAAAGAGATTTCTGTGTGTGTGTGTGTGTGTGTGTGTGTGTAAAGATGTCCAGACTATATTGTTAAACAGAAAAAGCAAGTGGCAGAATAGCATGTAGAGAGCGATCTCATTTGTGTTACATTTTAAATAAAGGCTATATATACTCACATGCTTGCATATGCATAGAAAATGTCTGAGAAGATAAAAAAGACTGTTAACAGCGGTTGTCCCACGGGGTGAAGAGAAAGGGACTTGAACCTCTTACTCTTAAATTTTTGTACTGTTCAATTTTTTTCAACAAACAATTGCATCGCTTTCATAATTTAAACACAAATCTTTTTGGAAAAAAAAAGAAAAAAGAAAAGAAAAGAAAGAAAGAAAGAGAAAAACCTTCCAGTATAACCCCTTCATTTTAAACTGGGCCCAGAGAGAGAAAAGGAGTCTCCCAGGTTGCACAGTGCCCACATGGTAACCCGGTCCCTGTCCTGCACTGTTCCCACACCAAGCCCCTTCCCAGGCACACGGTCCTGCCAGTCAGGCTCAATGGGACCGCAGGGGGATCATGGACCCCTTTCCCAGAGCAGGAAAGGTCTCTGACAGGAGCATGACCTGATTCAAGGGAGCAGCCAGATAAAAGAGGGGGAACCAAAGACAAGAGTTAGAGCCAGATTTGGATGCGTAGCCAGTGTGGCCTTTACTTGCCGGTGGCCCTGCTTTCATCCAGCCCCCACAGACCCAATCTTCTCATGTAGCTGGCTTCTCTTGGTCCAGCCTTAGCAAGGATGAGTACTGGAAGGTCATGCCTAGAGTGTCTAACCATCTTGACTTGTCCAGAACCGAGAGGGTTCTCAGAATGTAGGATTTTCAGTGCTCAAATCGAAACTCTCCCAGGCAACCTGGGACATGGACACCCTCGTGCTAGCCATGTCTACAGCAACCCCCTGAGAGTTTGGCAAGGGCACCCCTTGACAACTCAAAGATGAAGATTCTAGGTTATCTCCAGGCGAGGACAGCCAGCACCTGCCCTGGCCTTACTCAGAAGTATGAAGCGGTAAGAGTTAATTGATGTCTTGTCAGTTGTGATTTCCCCTCAGTTCAAGTACATGCACGCATGTGCGCATGCACACACGCACACAAAACACCTCCTTACCTCCCTTAGTCTGTCCAGAGGCACGTCAGCCAGGGCCCAGCAATACCGCCCAGAGCCCCCATGTGTCTCTGAGCAACATAATCCTCAAGAAATTCTAGAGCCTTTAATTACACACGGGGTGCATCGCAATTTCTCATCTCTCCCTCCCCACCTCAGGAGACAAAAAGGAAATTTCACACCCTAGTGAGCCCAGCTCGTCTTTTCCTTTTTGATGCCAGCCTGGGGTTAAAAAGCAGGGACAGGCAACACAAACCTCCTCTGGGTTCTGATTCTTTTTCTGATTTTGAGATTCAAGGCACGCATCTTAAAGATCATAATCTGGTTTTGCCATGCTCGCCTTCCCCACCGATTAATGGCACCCTGGCTTCTGTATTACAGCACCCAGAGTTCTGCAGAATGCCACCTTCCACACACATACCCTCCACCTGCCTCTGGCCCTGCTTGAGACTGATAGCCCAGAGGAGAAAAGGCTAAGGTTAAGCAAGGGAATCTTCACAGAACAAACGGGAGATCCCAGATCAAGTGCTGGTTCTGTCACTAGCTAGCTGTGTGACGTTGGACAAATTGCTTCCCCTCTCTGATCTTCGGTTTCCTCATTCATAAAACAAAGGGGTTGACCTAGGTGGTCTCTAAAGTCCCTATAGGCCTCAGCTTAAATCCTGGCTTCCCCTTCTAGGGGGGTGAACTTGGGCCAGTTACTTAACCTTTCTGTGCCTCGGTATCTTCATGTAGCTCATTGGGTTGCGGTAAGGTTTAAATATGTTAATATTTGTAAAATCCTTAGAGCAGTGCCAAACACATCCTAAAGCACCTGTGACAGAGATCGGTGCCCCTACCACATGCCCTCTGCTCTCACGAGTCCATGTGTAGCACTTGGATTTGTCGGTTTCAAGGATCTGCATTTCTGTGTCTGACAGCTTTCTTCGATCCCTCCCCCCTCCACCCCTGCCCGCCCACCTACCCCGCCCCTGAGCTCCAGGCAGGCTGGAAATGCAAGCACTTTAAGTACCTGCTCACGGTAGGGAGTTGCCACATACATGCCCAGCAACCTTGTCCCTCGCTGAGACAACTCTGAGGCTTGTTCCACGAAGTTTCCCAGAGGCCCAGCAGAACGGAACCCAGGATCCAGGACGGTAAGTGCTCTTCAACACACCCTTTATTGGCTTTCCTCCTTTCTCCGCCTGCCTCCCAGTGCTTCCCAAGATCACCCTCCAAATAAACTCCTTGCCCACAAACCCTCCCCTCAGTTATTACTCTGTGCCAAGGCATTTTAGGCATTACTTTCACTCGCCGCAACAACTCTGTGAAGTGTGTGTGTGTGTGATTGTTCTGGGTTACAGGTATGGAAACTGAGGCCCACAAAAGCTAAATGCCCTGCCCAAGATCATACAAGTAAGTAAGTGGCCCGGCTGGGATTTGAACCCGAGTGTGTCTGACTCTGTAGGCTCTGTATTTCCATCCGCCTGCCTCTGAATCTTGCTCCAGGGACAGACACCTCATTCCTTCGGAGCTACAGCAGCAGCTCCTTTGCTCCAGGCAGGGAAAAGGGGCACGGGGCCAGGGCCATCTGTGAAATTTCCTCCCTGGCAGCCACTGAGAGGCCACCCAAGGACTCTTTTTCCAATCACACAGTCAGCCACAGAGCCCTTGGGTGGCGCAGTCCTGGGCAGAGCAATCAGGCGCTTGGTACCACAGCCCCAGTTTTAGCGCAAACATGTGGGGTCCCTTGGGGGAAAGCGGCCTCCCGGGGCGCCAGGAATGGACGAAGCGGCTGCCTGCCCCGAGGGGGCGCCATGTTTCCTGGCCCCCCGCGGAGCCTCCCTCTTGGCCTCAGAAGTATGTGCAGGAGGCAAGAGCAATGGACCATATGCCTGAAACTGGAGGAACCAAGGCTTACAGCCATCCCCCAGCAGAAGACCTCACTTCAGACTCGGGCTCATTACGGTCCCTGATGTTTTAAGTCAGATTTTATACTTATCAATAGCTTTTATACGCACATGGTTCCAAATTCACAAAAGACTCCCTCCCTTCTTTGCACTCCACTTTCCCTCCCTGAAGACAACAGCTGCTGTTGCCGATTTACTGTGAATCCTCTCAGAGATATTCTACGGATAGACAAGCACACAAATGTAGGCATTATAGCACGTCGTTCTTTTTCCTCCAGAACAATATATCTTGGAGATCTTTCTATATGAGTACATAAAGAACTTCCTCGTTCCCTTTTACGGCTGTTAGTATCCCAGTGTATTTGTGTCCCATAATTGATTTAACCAATCCCCAATGGATGGATATGACCACCCATTTCCAGTCCTTTCCTAATACACACGTTGTACATATGTTATTTTGCATGCTTGGGAGCATGTAGGAAAAATAGCTAAACATGGAATTTCTGGGACAAGAGATACGTGCATTTGTAATTTTGAAATATGCTGCCACACTGACCTCCAAAGATGGCGAGTCACTTGCGCGCCCACCAGCCATGTGCCCTGCAGAGGGCCAGCTGTGCCTGGCCTATATGTGCGTGCCGACTTTGATCTCACAAAGTGAGAGGGTGGCGTTATTATCCTTCTTTGATGAGAAAATTGAGAGCGATTCAACTTTGCCTAAGATGACCCAATAAACCTTTTTATTGAGCCTTTAATTGCATGCCAAGCTCTGTGCTAAGTGTTTTACGCTCATTATCGTGTTTAACACTCCCAATAACACTATGCGGCAGTTACTCTTACCATCATCATTCATTTTACAGATGAACCAAGTGTGGGAGCTCAGAGATGTTAGGTTTTCCCAGCATCACACAGCTGCCTGTGTGCACACACTTGAACAAAGAGAACCCGACTAAGCAGCCTAGTATCCGTGTGGAGGGAGTCTTATTTATTAAGCACCTGCTGCATACACATAATCATTTAAGTTCCACAATAACTGTGTCATTTTACATTCCCAGCTGAAGGGGAGCACTAAGAATTCAGGAGCACAGGAGTAAGTAAGTGAAGGCAGATTTGGGAAGAAGCCTAAAACCCAAGCCGGAGGCATGCTACCTACAACATAGACAACAGTGAGCTAACAGGGCTGATTATAGGTTCTCGAACCAGGACGTGACTTCACCAAAGTCGTGTTTTAGCATACTAACTCTGGTGGCAGTGCTTTGCACATGCTATTCCCCTGCTCAGAATGCCTCTTTTCCTTTTTATACCTGATGCACATGAAGAATTATAGCTGAAAGTTCTCTGTGAAGCATTCCCTGACCCCTGGGAGTTTGACTAGGTGCATCCACACCCCTATGATAGACGGAGAACCCCCAAAAGCAGTGGCTGGGTCTTATCTTTGCTCCCCCAGGCTCTTGGTCCGGTGTCAGGTACGGAGTGGGAGCTCCATAAATAGTTATAGAATGAATGAATGAATGAATGAACGAACGAAGGCCTGACAGAGATAGTGGCAGCAGGAAGAGAAAGGAAATAGGAAGCCAAGTTGAAGAAAGACAGAGAGGGCCTCTTGACTGGTTAGGTATAATAATAACAGCTTACATGCATACAGCACCTACTGTATACCAGACCCCATCAAGGAGGTACTATTATTTTTTTTTTTTAATTTTTTTTTCAACGTTTTTTATTTATTTTTGGGACAGAGAGAGAGACAGAGCATGAACGGGGGAGGGGCAGAGAGAGAGGGAGACACAGAATCAGAAACAGGCTCCGGGTTCCGAGCCATCAGCCCAGAGCCTGACGCGGGGCTCGAACTCACGGACCGCGAGATCGTGACCTGGCTGAAGTCGGACGCTCAACCGACTGCGCCACCCAGGCGCCCCAAGGAGGTACTATTATTATCCCCACTTGACAGATGAGGACACTAAGGCTTGGAGACATTACCTAGTCAGTCAGTGCCTGAGGTCACACAGCTAGTAAGTGGTGGAACTAAGCTTTGAACCCAAATGAGTAGAGTCAAAACTCTCTGTCCCGGGAAACTGGCATCACGATGCCCAGAGCCCCTAGGTCTTCTGATCTCTGCTCTGTTGCATTAGCCCTGCCTTCCCACCTCCCTCTCAGTTATCACCTCGAACACTCTTACAGGACCCAAGCTGCGGCCCCTGTAAAATGTACAGCCTGGACAGAAGGGGCAGAGTCCCCTCCTTTTCTAGCCCTGGATGCAGAAACGGGGGAGCATGTGGAAGTGCGGGCAGGAATCGGAGCCCCACCCCAGTGGCTTTTGGCCTGCCCCAGTGGGCTCTGGGCGGGCAGCCAGTGCAGGCTGTGGTGCCTGCCATCTCTCAGCTGCACCTCCTCCTTCACCCAAGTCACACTCCACACGCTCAGGTTCCTTTGTGGTGGGTGTTTTGATTAATTTTATTCTAATTAATTCAGTAATCTCAAGCTGTTTGCAAAATCTGCACCGAGCACTGCTCTGTGATGGATCTGCAGAAGGGGCTGCAGACAAACACACGATTCATTTCTCTGTTGGCGCTATATATATCTTACGGCTGGGAGAGGGTGGGCTGGGGAAAGGCGCAGGAGCACTGCCTGCTTGCTGGCTTTCAGAGTCGTCTCCCAGATGCCCTCTGCTTGCTCGGGGCCGGGGCTTTTATGGTTGGTGGCGGGAGGACCAACACCCCAGAGGCTTTCCTGTAGGCAGGCTTGGTGGCACTTCCGCGTCTTCTTTTTTGTGGTTCCTTGAGCAGTTTGCTTAACCTCTCCAACTTCGGCACCCTCACCGAAAATGGAGGTGAAACACCTGCCCTGGCTCCCTCATGGGCACTCAGAACCATCTAGAAGTGGGGGGACAGGCTTGGGAAACTGTACAGAAACAAAGTGCTGCTGGCATCATTATTGGAGAGTCAGTAGAGCATGATGGTTAAGACTGCCGTACCCTCTTCCTATCTGGATACCTTTGGAGAGGTTACTTCACCTCTCTGTACCTCAGTCTCCACACCGGTAAGACGGGGATGAAAAGAGCACCCTCTTTATAAGGATTCTTGTAAGGATTAAATGAATACGAGTTTTTAGAACAGTGCTTGGCATGGAATCAAGCACTGGACAAAATTACTATTATTATGGTTATCTCAGCCGTCTTCATCCCCTCAAAATCTTTGCAGTGCAACACAAGTGCCCAGTTAGGCAGGAAGTCTTTTCTTATTAACCATAATGAAACTTGCACCCCAGTCCCAAAGCATCCATCTGTCCCTCATTTCTCTGAATGTATTGAAGTCTTCAGCCATAATCTCTATGTCCTCCTTGGGTGGCCCATTTTTTTTTTTTTTTTTTTTTTTTTTTTTTTTTTTTTGCCTGCTCAATGGAACAGCCCAGATTACAGGACCTGTCTTGCCCTGAGTCTCTAACTCCCATGATGCTGAGATTAAAGGGGCTCCGTCTGTGGCGATTCCAGAAGTCCCATCCAAAGGGACCTAGAGGCAGCAGGCTGATGAGAAGGAAGCTCATCTTGAAGCTGAGTTTGCTAAGTATACACAAAGATTTTACTTACAACTAAATAAATATAGGAAAGTTTCTTTTTAATTGAGGCAATATCAGTTGTCTATATAAATAACGATTTTCCTTTGTATGGAGGGACACTGGAAGGGAAATACGGAAATAGTGGAGGAGAATCTCGCCCAAATATACCCTTGGAATCTGTACTAGTGCCACGAAGAAGAAAACCAACCAACCAACAACCCAGAAGAAAATGGAATGGAAAGGGAAGTGATGCTTTTGACGGGTACTCAGGGTACTTCTCTCTGAGAAGGTGTCATGTCAGCCAACCCCTGAGAAATGAGAGGAAGCCCCTTGTGTTACCCATATGGGTTATCATCAGTTCATGGGGCACCTGAGTGGCTCAGTTGGTTAAGAATCCGACTTTGGCTCAGGTCATGATCACTATCAGTGCCCAGCATGCTTGCGATTCTCTCTCTCTCCCCCTCCCCCTCCCTGTCTCCCTCCCTCCCCCCACCCATGCATGTGTGTGAGCACTTTAAAAAATAAATAAATAGGGGCGCCTGGGTGGCGCAGTCGGTTAAGCGTCCGACTTCAGCCAGGTCACGATCTCGCGGTCCGGGAGTTCGAGCCCCGCGTCAGGCTCTGGGCTGATGGCTCAGAGCCTGGAGCCTGTTTCCGATTCTGTGTCTCCCTCTCTCTCTGCCCCTCCCCCGTTCATGCTCTGTCTCTCTCTGTCCCAAAAATAAATAAACGTTGAAAAAAAAATTTTTTTTTAAATAAAAAATAAATAAATAAAAATAAGGAACTTTCACCATGTGGGCCATGAGCACCTCAGACAGAGGGCACAGTCGTGCAAAGACCCTGAGATAGGAATGAACTTGGGGTGTTTGGAAGACCGACAGCAGTGGCTGAGGAGGACAGAAGGATAAATCAGAGTCACAAGGCCACCAGGCCCAGACTAAAGGATCTCATAGGCCATGGTAAGGAGCTGGGTTTCATTCTAAATGCACTGGGAGCCCTTGGAAGGTTTTAAGCAAGAAAGTGACCCAATCTCATTTGTTTTTAAAGGTCACCTTAGCTACCTTTTTAGAATTCATTCATTCATCATTCCATCCATTCATCAACAAGATTTACTGTGCACCTACTGTACCAGTCTGTTCCAGGAACTGGCAGTTCAGAGTTGAGTAGGACATTACCCTCCCCTTATAAAGCTCAGCATTGATGAAGAAACGGACATAGAGATGCCTTAAAGGCGGGGTGGCAAGTGCCATGGTAGAACAGGGTGCCAGGGGCCTGGGATTGGGAACAGAAAAAGCCATTGTAAGAGTAGTTGTTCTCCAAACTGAGTGGCTTCAGAATACCCTGGAGGGATTGCTAAAAATAGATTGCTGTTGCACACAGTCTCTCCCCACAGATTCTGATTCATTGAATCTGGAGTGGGGTCTGGGAATTTGCATTTCTAGCCAGTTTCCAGATGACGCTGATGCTGCTGGTCCAGGGAGTGCACTTTGAGAACCGCTGGATCAGAGGCTTTCAGCTTCTATGGACCAAAAAAGGCCTAGTTCCTGGAATCTGTTTCAGGACTTGAGATCCTGGACAGTTCCTGGCATCTCCCTTTCATATTTTTCTTCCCGCCCCCACAAAGCCTGAGACAGGGGAGCCTGCTGAGCAGGTGAGATTGGCGATTTCCCCACGATCTCCCTCCATCGGCTTCCCCTTGAATTCCACTCAGTTCCTCCTTTCCCCTCTCCCTCCCTGGGAGGCACATCTTCAAACTCTGTCCTGCAACTGAAGGAGCAATTTCACTCTCAGTCGCTTTCATTGATTCCTTTCAGGATGCAGAAGACCTCAGTCACCACTAACACAGTTCCCATTCAGCCAGCCGACAGCCTTCACCTCCCTCCTTCTCAAAACTGTGCCTTGGGCTGGGGGATTCCAAGTCCCGCAGCCTTCATCTGCATGTCATAGACTTTATTCATTTCACACCCTAGTGGTCAGACATCTCCCCACCCCCTTCCTCTCTTCCTGCCCCCTGCCTTTCTCTGTGCCTTGAATGTCCCCTTCTCTCCCTGTCATTTTCCCCCAGTCCCCTCCCCTCCTCACCCCTTTGCCCATGCCCTTTGTGCTAAATTTGGCCAGCTCTCCCATGAAAACCTAAATTACCAGGGTTCCTGGTTTCCTTGGCCCTAAGTCCCTCAAAGGGACAGGGCTGAGGTTTCCAACATCAATCAAGAGCCTGAATTTCAAAATTTATTAATTCTCCAATTTGGGGTTTTCCCAACTATCCTTCAAGACTAGAAATATCCTTGGATTTTCAGGGGGCAGTTAATTCCACTCCCCTCGCCTCCACCAGACTATAAACTCTCTGAGAACAAGGAGCTCTGCTACTCAATTCTGAGATAATATGCTCAGCACACTGCCTAGCACCTAGTACGCACTCAGTAAATGGCCGCTTTATTATCACCAGTATGATTGCCTTGTTATTGTTATTGTTCCCTCCTTTGCTTGTGCCTGGCCCGATACCTGGCACATAGGGTCTCAAAGCCTTCCAGGTAAACACATAACAGAATGCAGAGCTGTCGTTCTTACCTCACTGGTCTCGCCTCCTACTGCCTCATTCGCCTGTAACAGCTTCGCTCTCATTTGCCTTTTTTTTTTTTTTTTCTTAACTGCCGCTGTGTTCCGAGCCGGAGCATTTGAACGATTTTTGTGCAATAACTCCCCACCCCCAACGCCCAGATCTTAGAGGCCTGGGAGATTAGTGTCAGGAGATTTGGTGGGTAATGGGTTCTGGGCAGTAGCAAACGGCCCCCTTTGCCGAGATACAATTATGCAGGTTACACTTCCCTGGCTTCAGACACAGCCACGGACCTCAGGGAAACCGGTGTCAGCACGTATGGTGCATGGGGCCACATTATATAGAATATTCTCCACTTGCCGTAAAGCTGTTGACAAATATATAAGAAACAAGATGGTTTTCTTTTCCTCCTTTTTTTTTTCCTCCGTTAGCCAAATACCGCAGGCCCTCGTGAGTCACAAAAGTTTTGAGATATTACTCAGGAATGTAGGAGGAAAGCTCCATATTTCCCCCTGTCAAAGGTTTGGTTTTCTTATTTATTTACTAGCGTGCCACTGGGTAAATTGAACCCCGAACAACATTAAAAGGAAATAAACATATCTCTCAGCTGCTCACGGACCTGGCGCTCACCAGGGAGCTGGGTTATCAACAGGCCTCCCCAGCCAGGGATGAAGTTGCAGCCTAGAGGTGCAGTGGGGGGGTCCAGGGGCCTGCAAAGCAAGCGACCTTCAGCTCCCCACTCCAGGTATATTGGAGGTCCCTTCCCATCCACCAGCCTCCGAGACCCACGACAGACAAACACCTGTCCTCGGTGTCCACAGCAGCTCCAGGTAGCAGAATGGCTCCCTTTTATCCCCAGAACCATAGGAGGAATGTCATCTCAGAGTCATATCTGCATGGTTGAAATCTAAGGGTGAGATGCATGAGAGCCTCTTAAGGCCTGTTTACAGTCACTGAGAATCAATACTTACTTTTGGGGAAAAAAATACACACACACACACACACACACACACACACAGCTATGGTGAATGGATGGATCCCTCTCACCCTGAAAACCATGACAGATGAGTTTTGTTCAGACCTCTATGCATTTTAAAGGTGCATTTAAACTAAATCTGGGTCAGTGGAGGCACCCACCCAGCCCTGGCCTGGCCTCCTCTCTCCCTCAGCAGGGGGGCAGCCGACCAGGGCTTCGTTCAGAATTCAATCTCGCCTGGTGGGGTGACTGCTTCTCTCTCTCTCTCTCTGCTCAGTTTCCGTAATGAGAAAAGCTGGACCCTCTCCCCAGGGGGCAAGCCTGGACCAGGTGGGTTTATACGGGTGAAGGCAACGTCCCCACTCTCCTGTCATCTTCAGAGACCTTGACCCCACCACAGTTGTGCCTCGAGGCTGACCTGGATCATGACAAGCAGTCCACACAGTCTCCGAGAATGCAAAACCCGTTTTGACATTCCTTCTCTTGCTCAAGAACCTGCAGAGGCTTCCGTTCTTGCTCAAGAACCTCCCAGAGGCTCCCACCACAACTAAGCTTCTTCTCAGTCACAAACCACAGGCAGCGTCTGCCTGGAGCTTTGGGTCGAACAGAACTCCAAGGCCCAGCGTGGCTCAGCAGGGAGAGTGTAGTGACTGATTGGCAGGGCCTGCCATGGATGAAGGTGAGATATTGGAAGCACCTTTGCTGAAAAGCTGTCTTCCCTGGGTTCTCGAATTGAGACCAAATACCTCTGCTGTTCTTTCAAATCCCTCCACTGTCTGGCCCCTCTCCAGTATCATCACCTGCTACTCACCAAGGCCACCCCATCACGCTGTACCTGGTGTGGGCCACCTCTGCCCAGCTTCCGTGCCTTTACTCCGGCTGGTATCCTCACCCTCCTGCCATCTTTCCGTCCTTTGTCTATGAGTTTGATTCCTAATCCTTCTCACGGTCCAGTTTAAATCCCCCTCTCCCGTTAAATTTTCTTAACTGCTGCAGTCCGGCTCTCAAAGCACCCAAGGGCACTACCACACATTGAAATATCTGTATGTGAGGCATGTTTCCTATTCTAAGTGCTCATCTCCCCAACGTGATTGCAAAACCCTCACCCCGCCATCACCTCCCAATAAGAGTCATATCTTAATTTCTTTTTGCACCCCCCACAGCACGTCACACAATCCTTGCCAACACCCAGCCTGGCCACAAGCACTTGCGGATTACCAGGCCTTCTACAGGTTTAGACAAGTGCTCTGAGATCCCTGGGGTCTTAGAAACCAAACCTGTGAGGCCAAAGATGGAGTCAGATGGGCCTGCCTTCACTGTGCACCCTGTGGCCTGGGCACAGCCTGAATTTCCGGGCTTTGTTGTGCCCATCTGCAAAATAGTCAGCCACTTTTGTGCCCCCTCCTTCCCTGCCCTCCAGGCGAGGGGCAGAGTTTCCATTTCTCCCCTGCTACCAACAAGCCAGAAACCCAGGGCCAGGGACCAGGCCTCTTTGAGTCCCGGGGTCCACCCCTATAACATTCTCAAAGGAGAATGGGTCTTCAGAAAGGGTTTGCTCCCTTCTCTTTGGTCCTATTCCCTGACGCACAGTGGAGGGTGACTGGGGAGTAGGTGAGGAAGGGGGAGGCAGGAAAGTTGTGGGGCCCAGCATCTTACCCTTGGTACCACTCGCCTTATTCCAGAGCTCTCTAATTCCGCCCACCTCTCCCTGGGCTAGGGAAGGATTTGGGAAGACGGATGTGCTTTACAGAGTCCACAAGGCAGGAGTCGGGGGAGCCTTTAGGCCTCCACCGGCTAGAGGAGGAAGGCAAATCTGAGGCCTACAAGTCAGTCATAGGACAAGTCAAGGGGGGTGGGGAAGGCTGAAGGCCCAGCAGCTTCCCTGAGGAGCAGGGTCAAGTGGAGAAGGGCTGAGAAGACAGACCCCAGTTGGAGGTTCAAAGAAGGATAGAGAGCAAAGGTCCCCCAAGCCCGCAGGGCCCTGGTCCCACCAGTCACAGGACCCTGCCAATCAGATACACACAGATCCTTCTTTACAATCCCCCCGCCCCTCGCACAAGGACCACACCCACCCCCTTCCCCGTACACGTAGATCACAGCTGTTCCGCCCCGCCTTCTCCCAGAGGAAGGGCGGGCCGCCATAAATAGTGATTACACGAGTTATGGAAAAATATCTGTGGCCCAGTTAAGTGCAGAAAGCAGGACGTAGCACAGTTTGTACAGTCGGAGTACCACAGGGCAAGAAATGTTGAGAGGCGAGATCCAGCAGATGCTGAGGGAACAGGCTCTAGAGCCAGACCACTCGGGCTTAAATCTCAGCTGTCTCTTCCACGCTGCGTGACCTTGACAGGGTACTTGACCTTTCTGTGCTTCAGTCTCCTCATCTATAAAATAGAGAGGACTAATATGGGCAGCCCTCTTGAGCGAGTTAATCCTCAGAAAGCACTTAGCACAGTGCTTCGTAGCACCGTAGAAGCCACTGGGAAGCAAGCTCAAAAGCGTGCAGACTTTTGTGTCTTTGATGGACCGCTTTATCCCTGCACCTAGAATACCACCTAGCACGTAGGAGGCATCAACAAATCTGTATAAATGAATGAATGGTGGTGGAGAGGGGAGACACACAGATCAGTCAGAGGCTGCCACACCCCCCACTCTGGGGGAAGCAAACACACACTCCGTGACCATCTATATGAGTCTGTCTTTCCACAAACACTGAGCATTCACTCTGCCCAGCAATGCGCTATGGGGAGGCAGGGGTACAACACGGGGTGGAGGGAAGCCAGAGACTGCTGGTTATCTCCATTCCTTTCTCCCCTTCTTCCCTAGTCCTGGAAATTTGGCAGATCATATGGCCACATAGAATAAAGACTACATTTCCTGGCCTCCCTTGCAGCTAGATATACTCACGGGACTAAATTCTGAGAACTAATGTTTAAAGGGAAGCGTCAAGCGATAGCTTCTGGAAGTCTCCTTAATAGACAGGTAGCACTCACTCTTCCCCCGGTTGACTGGAAAGTGATGTCATGACTGGCATTGGAGCAGTCATGTTAGTCTGTGAGGGGTCATTGGTCATGAAAGCCATCTGCCACAGAGCAACAAGACGGTAGGAGCCTAGATCTTGGAGGACAGAGCCACCTGGATGCCAGACTTTCAAGAGAGAAAGAAATAAAACCTCTACATTGTACAAACCAATATTTGAGGGCTTCCTGTTACCTGCAGCCCATCTCCATCCTAACTGATGCCTACTGCTCCATTGCTGGAAACCATAGTCAACCAGGTAAACGGACCAACTCTGCTGAGTGGTCCTCACAGGGCACTTACCGTGGGAAGAAGCACAGAGGCTAGGAGTTGGGGGGGGGGGGGGCGAGGAGGGGAGAGACCACAACCCAACTGGGAGGAGGATGTGGGGGAAGGGGATTTCAAAGGATGGGGAGGAGTTTTCAAGATGGCAGGGGGGAGAAGGGAGAACTCTGGGAGGGGGGGAACAGAATTTTGTCCCAAAAGACCAAAGAAGATTTTCCAGAGTGGAGCCAGACTCTGATACGAAGGACTTTGTCAGGGGGCGCCTGGGTGGCTCAGTCAGTTGAGCGTCTGACTTTGGCTCAAGTCATGGTCTCGCGGTTTGTGAGTTGGAGCCTTGTGTCGGGCTCTGTGCCGACAGCACAGAGCCTGGAGCCTGCTTCAGATTCTGTGTCTCCTCTCTCTGCCCCTCCCCTGCTCATGCTCTGTCTCTCAGAAATAAACATTTAAAAAAAATTTTTTTTTTTTTTTAAAAGAAGGACCTTGTCAGGCCAAGACTGGGAGGAAGGGCATTCCTGGATGAGGAATGGCAAGTACAGAGGCTAAGAGGCTGGGCTGAGGGACAGAGACAGTCTGGTGTGGTTTGAGCACAGTGTGCACAGGGAGAGGGTAGGAATCATGGAAGAGGAGTCACGAGTGTTTTAAACCATGTCTGGAGCAAGACTTGAAAGCTGTGAACAGGTACCCAGTGTTTTAAGTGGTTTAAGGAGTATAAATCCCTCAACTTCACCACAATCCAATGAGGCAAGCACTCTCCTAATCTCCTTAGCAGATGCAGAAACCAGGCACAGGGAGATGAAACCCCTTGCTCCCGACTGCACGGCATGAGAGACGGGGTTCAGACCGGCATCTGGGCAGTGGGACCCCTCAGCCTGCGTGCTCCCCCCGAGACCCAATGCACTTTCTCAGAACTGTGGACTTCACTCTAAGTTCTTTCTTTCCCTCCACCTGCCCAGGCAAACCCCTGCCCCGTCCACACCTGGCATCCTCTGCGGGCTCATATGAGCGCCGGGCCCCCTTATGGCAATGCCAGGAGATTTTGGTCTTGATCCTGAAGGGAAAGGGAGAGAAGGGACTCCAGGGAGGCCCAGAAAGTACAGAGCGGCCAAAGAGAAAGGCACATCGAAAAAGGGGGGTCTTTTGTGTTAGGGGTGAGATTTCCAAAAGGAAACATCACGTATCTAATCTCGCGTACACGATAGGGAGTTAATGACCATCTACATGTTAGTGCTTTTCTTCCGAGTTCTCATTTCAACCCACACATCAACACTATGCAGCTGACACTCTCACCCTCATTTTATAGACAAGACGAGGCACAGAGATGGTAAGTAACTTGCCTGGGGTTGCCCAGCTCATAAATGTTAGAGCCCGTCTGTGTGACCCCCCAAGCCCACCCTAGGTGGCCTCACTCTTACAAGATCTCTGTCAGAGATCTTTATATCCGTGACAGAATTCTGTTCAGATGCTGCTGCCTCTTCCCTCACCACCCTCCCATCCCCCTCCCATCCTGCTACCACAATCTGTAGTCAACATATGCCTCGAAAAGGCGACAAAGCCACAGACGTCCTCAGAGGTTTAAAAAAAAAAAAGTAGTATTATTATGCAAGAGCTGAGAGAATCGTCGCTAGAAACACCCTTTGCCTTACGCAGTCCTGGCACGTTTGGAAAACCCGTCCTAAGACAAGGATCTGACTGCCTTCGGGCACCAAAGACCTTGGACTGGTCCTCCTCCACCCCCTGCCTCAGGGAAGGAGGCCTCTCAAATACCGGCTGAGCTGGGGAAGCGCCCCTCTGGAGATGGAGATTTATGTTTCCCCAGCTCGGGCCATGGATTTGTGATAACCTCTCCACAGGGAGAGGCCCAAAGCAGGGGTGCAAATCCGGGGGCCCGGGGGTGGGGTGGTCGGTGCTGCTCGCTCAGAGCTCAGCGTGCCTTGGTCCTTGGAGCTGCTGCCGTGGGCCCACCGCCTCCCCAACTGGCCTCAGCCCCTCAGCGCCCCACTGACCAGCTGTCAGTCCTTCCAGGGCTTTGCACCAGCCTATGGGTGGCCTGCTCCAGACCTTGTGGTATTTTAAGCCCCAACTTGAGGCTGACTGATGGCTGGATGCTGGGCGGCCCACACGTCTGGAGTTCTTCCCGGGAGAAGCCCCAAGTACAGCCCAGTAAATCAATAAACAAATTAATAAGCAAATACTGCTGTCTGCTGAGCCGAACTGGGACTCCCGGAGAACAGATTTCAAATCAACAACAGACGGCCACAGGGCATGCCGGGAACCAGGGCATCATTTCTGGGTGGAATTTTCAAAGCCCCCCCTTGCTCCCAGGACTAGAGACAAGGTTGGGGGCCGGAGCCAGCAGGGAGCTGAGGGGGACAGAGTCTGTTACGGAGGAAAGCGTCTTTCGGTCCCGAGTTCATCTTTCGTTCTCACTTGCGCGGGTCCGCTGTTCCCTGCGGAGAGCGGGGCTTGGTGCACAGCTGGCAGGAGCTTTGATCTGGGTACCACGGATGATGATGTGGGTGACAAAGGAGCCCTGAGTCACACAAGGCACCAATTAAGGGAGTTGGCCCTTTATTGCCGACTCTCATCTACACGCACAGGGGCTTCTGTTCACTTCCCAGAGGGGCCTGCACAGGCAGGAGGAGGAGGGCCCAGCAGCCAGGTGGAAACAGGTGCCTGTGGCAGAGGACAGACCCCGGTGGGCGCCACCCCCATCACCCCAGTTTTTGAGAAAGTGTGCACATAGGGTGCCTGGGCCTGGGAAAGACTGTTACTCCAGCTCTGGGCAGCCCACACCAGATCCTCCAGGCTAGGAGACCCTGGTAGAAATCCCTGTGCCAGCCCCCTCCCTGGGCAGCAGACCCCCCACCCCGCCCCACCCCCACCCTGCACTGCCCAGGGTCAGGGTCAGGACGCAAACAGAAATGCCCAACAGCCGAAAATAGACTCAACCAGACCTCCAGAGAATCTCCAGCCAGGAGGCCGGTGGCGCCCTTTTCTGAAAGGGACTCCAGAATGCTCGCGTCTTCTCTTTTGTGCTCACAAATGCCACCCAATCGCAGCGAGGCCACTGAAGCTGAATAATAAGGCAGAAAGAGTATCTGCCTGGGGCGCTGGCCTCTGGGCTGTCTGCCAGGGCTGTCAGGCCGCCCAGACTTCAATGCCAACAGAGAGAAGGGACAAGAACACAGCTCTGGTAAAGGCTCGGAAGCTGGGGAGGGAAATGACCTGTCTTGTGAAGTGACAGAGTTCAGCCTGCCGGAGGCCTTGTGACGCGAGGCTGTCGCGAGGAGGCCCGGGTGGGCAGGCTCTCCCCCACTGGGCGGGCACTTAATGGTGCCCACGGTCAGCAAAGCGGACCTTGTAAGCGCTGCCCTGCCTGGTTGCCTTACGGCTGGTGGTGCTAATGAGCCTGGGCCTACCGTTTCTCTTACAGTCGTTGGCGAGGGGTCTTGTCAAGCAAACAATCGTCAGAAAGGAGGACAGAGGCCAGCCCCAAACACCCCAGGACACTGGGAGGATTCTGATCGTGCAATGCAGGTGCTGACAAACCCCCCGTGATCCTCCACGGGCTCACAGAACAACATCAAGACTCATGAATATGTTCCCCTGTTGATTCAGTCAGAGGGTACCTGCTCCGTCCCAAGCGCCTTTGGAGGAAGGTGTCCAGCTGGTGACAGTGAGCAAGACAGACATGGTTCCTACCCTGCCTGAGCTTGTGGTAAGAAGGAAGCCCAGCTTGCAGACTCAAAAGGTGGGCTGGGTGGGCAGGACACTCTCCAGAGGGAGGGCAGGATTTCAACAGGGCCTAGAGGCGGGCTGGGATGGGCTGGGAGCAGAACACATTGCAGACGGTGGGGAGGAGGCTGGCAAAGGGCAGAGGCCAGGATCGGCCAGTCAGGGAGAAGAGGAGGCCAGCCTGCCCAGAGGGAAAGGGTATGGGGCAAACATAAACCTCTCCCTCTTCCAGGCCAGGTGGAGGGACAGAGGGCCCAGCTCCGGGGCCCGACTCCTACCTCCCAGGCCACTGGCCCTGAGGTGCCCAGCTAGCCCAGGCCAGGACGGATCCCATACCAATCACCACATGACAGGAAGAGAGTAGCGGGGGAGGGGTTTGGAGGAGCTGAGAGAGGAAAAGAGATCAGGGCACAAGACGGCTTCCTTGCCTGCCCCAGGGAAGCTACACAACTCTAGAGCACAGACCTTGGGGGCCGAATCCTAACTCTGCCTCTTAATAGCTGTGTGGCCTTGGGTGAGTCACTTCCCTTCTCTGTGTGTTGGTTTCCTCATTTGTTAGGTGAACGTATAAATAGTACCAATGTCCATAAGTTGTCATGGGATTAGATGAGCTCCTGTGTGTGAAGTGCCTAGAAGAGCTTCCAGCACAAAGTAAGAGCCCCGTAAGTTTGACTCATTACGCTCAGGAACAGGCAGCTGGGCCTCCTCCCGAGGAGGGTGCACCGGGCCCAGGCACTGTCAGTGTGGACAAAGGGAGAAAAGAGAAGAAAGGGGGTTGAAGTAGCCCTGGACGACAGGCTGCTCTACCCTTTCGGATGAGCCATGGAAGCCAGGTAGGAAACCGCTGAGCTCTGATGTGTGTGTGTGTGTGTGTGTGTGTGTGCATGCGTGTGTGTGCGTGTGCGTGTGTGTGATTTAGGTACAGTCGAATGCACTACCCTTAAGTGCACAGCTCGGTCAGTTTTTACACACGTGCACACTCGTGTAATCACGATGCAGGTCAAGATGATATTTCCGTCACCCCAGAATGTTCCTAAGGGACACTGGCCTTTACACAGCAGTCTGCATCAAAGCAGGGAGCCCACATCCCAAGGAGGCATGAAATAATTCTTGGGGTGCCACTTCTATTTTACCTTATCCTTTTCAATTTGGCTTTTTGTGTGTACTTTATAATACATATAATACATTAACACGGTTGTGTGTGTTTAGAATTATTAATAGATAAACATATATTTGCTGGGGATACGAGCTGAATATCTCCCCCTTGGCCCTCCTCCACCCTGCCCCGAGGCTCCCTGCCCTGGCGTTTCGGGTAAGATTTGGTTAATAGGAGGGTTTGTTGGAGGACAGTCCAGGGAGGGAATTTATTCTCGTGCCTCTCCCCCCTGCAGGGCCACCTCAGACCGCTGTGTCCCTTACTAGAAAGCTCCTCACAGGTTGACTCTCTCCCTCCAAATCTCTATAATCATTCCCTTCTCTTCCCTGTGGACAGAGGGGTGGTCTTTTCTCTGCTTACTGCACAGTCCCTTGTGGTTCCTGTACACCCACATCTCTTTTTTTTAAGTTTATTTATTTTGAGAGAGAGAGAGCGCGCGCGAGAGAGCAGGGGAGGGACAGAGACAGAGGGACAGAGAGAGAGAGAGAGAGAGAGAGAGAGAGACTCCCAAGCAGGCTCCCCATTGTGGGTGCAGACCCCGACACAGGGCTTGAACTCATGAACCATGAAATCGTGACCTGAGCCCAAGTCAGACGCTCAACCGACTGAGCCGCCCGGGCGCCCATACGCGTACATCTTTACAAAGAATCCTTTGTATATAAACTCTCTTGGATTACCCTCATTTAAATAGGACATCTGTTTCCCCGCCGGGACCCTGGCTGATACACAGGCACATCCTCAAAAATGTTTCACCCACAGGAGTATGTGATCCAAACATTTGGAGATCGCTGTTAACTCCGTGCTCTGTTACCCAGAAATCTGGACCCATCGGGGCGGCCTGGCTCTTCCAAAGGGGAGAGGGGAAGGCAGCAGTCTCCAGCGTTTGTTTTCCCTCCAAACTTGGAAGCAGCAGGTGTTTGGTCTGCTTTAGAGATGGACCTGACTGAACTCCCACACAAGGCTCACCAGCAGCTCCTCATCCAGGAGACGGGGCAGTGGGGGCTGGGGTGGCCATGCCTCCTGCTCACCCCACTGCCTCTCAGTCCCCATTTCCTGTCCGTGAGGGGAGTTTAATGGTTTGCTTACAGAGGTACAGACAGGGTTTAGGGAAGCCCGCAAGGGGTAGCCCAGCACCGTAGGGCTGAAGAAAGTGGGGAGCCCCTGAGAGAGTAGCAGTGTGGAGGGGGCCGCCTGACAGTGCGTAAGGGTGGGTAGAGGGCACAGCCAGCCCGTGATGACCTCACCAGGAGGGAACTGGATAATAAAGTTCCCGTCCTCACTCCCTTCCCTTCCTCCAAACGCAGCAGGAAGCCAGAGGTCAGGGGAGCCCTCGGAGGCGGCCAGGAGGCAGCAGGATGTGGGAAGGTGGGATGTGGATCTGGAGGGACAAGGAGAAGGTTTCCTGTCCAGCACCAGAAACGACCTCTGTTCCCGAAAGGCCTTGCCGCTGCCCCCAGGGCCCCCGGCCCCCCAGACGCTCAGCGGGACCACAGCCCAGCTCCACACAGCCCTCCAGGTACCAGCGGGAGGGACTCTCACCCCAAGCAGAGGCTGGAGGAGTGAGTGGGAGGATCCAGGCACGCCGAAGGTTGGAGAAAGAAATCTGAGCCTTCCAGGCAGGCGGGTGGAGGCAGCTAAGCTATAATCTGGCTAACTCCTGGCCTGAGCCGGCACCCAGCAAGGACAGAATCTCTCTGAGTCCTCACAGCCTCAAAGAGAGGAGGTGAGGGAGAGGGGAGGCCACAGATAAAAACGCCGGTGCCTCCAGCAAGCCATTTAGGAACAGCTCCTCCTGAGCCTTTGTTCACCGCAAGCACACGGAACTGATTCTCCCTTTCCCTGGAGCAGGGGTTCTGGTGTTTATGGCTCAGAAGGAGAGGGGAGGGGAGGGGAGGGAGAAGGGGAGAGGTGGCTGGCAGAGAAGGTGGAAACGAGTTCTCTCGCCTTCACCCCTGGGAAAACTCGGACCCTCTCAGACCCGGCTTGCATCTTTCTGACTGTGTAGCTCCGGGCAGGTTCCTGCATTTCTCTGGGCCGCAGTGTCCTCATCTGGAAAGTGGCAATCATAGCACCCTCTTCCCGGGGTTCTTGGAGGAGTAAATGCGACAACACGTGTGGAAGCATATGTTCCTCACCAGAAGAAACGGGGGATGGTGGGCAAGTGCCATTTTATGGAAGACCCAAAAGGAATACTCGTCTCTAAATGTGTCTTGTTGAAATAACAGGACCTTTCCCCCGCCCCCTAAGGGTTTGCTGAGTGTCTTCATGGGCCCCCCTGCCCTGCAGGCTGCCTTGGAGCAGGGGAGAGGATGGGGGCTGGCGGCTGGGCTGGAGGTCAAACACAGACATAAAATGTGGGAACTTTGGGGGTAGGGGACACAATTTTGGGCGCATTTGGCAATTCTGGCAAGGAGAAATTGCCCCAGAGGAGGCAGGCAGTGTGGCTAAGCATAGCTAGAGTCAGAATTCCAGGGGAGGGGCACCTGGGTGGCTCAGTCAGTTGAGCGACAGACTCTTGATTTCAGCTCAGGTCATGACCCCAGGGTCATGGGATGGAGCTCCAGTCAGCGCAAAGCCTGTTTAAGATTCTCTCTCCCTCTCGGGCTCCTGGGTGGCTCAGTCGGTTGAGCGTCCGACTTCGGCTCAGGTCATGATCTCACGGCTCGTGAGTTCGAGTCCCGCATCAGGCTCTGTGCTGACAGCTCGGGGCCTGGAGCCTGCTTCGGATTCTGTGTCTCCCTCTTTCTCTGCCCCTCCTCCACTCACACTCTGTCTCTCTCTCAAAAATAAAGATCAAAAAAAAAATAAAAAAAAAAAAAGATTCTCTCTCCCTTTCCCTCTACCCCTCCCCTGTGCTCTCGCTTGCTCCTCTCTCTCTTTCTCTCTCTCAAATAAAAATAAAAAAGAATTCCAGGTGAGGGGAGCCACCGAAGTAGAAGCAGGAGACTGGAACAGGAACATCACCCAGGAGGGAGGCAGGGCAGGGGGCTCTGTGCTGGGGCGAGCTGGTAGGAAGGGCCACATACAGGTCCTGGGACAGTCCATGCTGTCAAACACCACACCGTGTGTCTTGATAACCTCAGATGTAGAGACCCTACCCCAGAGAAGCCCCTCCAAACCTTTGTCCCTCTTGCTGTCTTTCTGCTACTCTGTCTGAGCAAAGCCCATCCCCGGATTAGTCCAGCCATCTGCCTTTATTCTCCAGATTGCTGAGGTCTGCAAGGGAAAATGATTCCTTCTTATTCATCCTGGAGCCCCTGCAAACTCATTCATTCATTCATTCCCACATTTATTCATTCAACCAATATCTATTGAGCATCTACTACTTATGTTCACTATTCTAGGCCCTGGGGGATACATCAGTGAATGAAATGGAGCCAGGTCGTCAGGGAGAGAGACAATGAACAAAATAAATGAGCAAAATATAGAGGAGGTGCTATGGAAGAACAGGAAGGAGAATAAGGGGACTTGGGAGGGGGCATCAGCTTAAAGAAAGTAGCCAGAGAGTATCTCATCCAGAAGGTGGCTTCTGAGTAAAGACCTGAAGAGAGCGAGAGAGGAAGCCATGGAGGCATCTGGAGGGAGAGTATTCCAAGCAGCGTGAACAGCAGGTACAAAGACACTGGGGAGTGTGGAGGTGGGAGAGGGCCTGGCATGTCTGAGCAACAGCAAAGGCCAATGTGGCTGAGGTAGAGTGAGCAAGTGAGAGTAATAGGAGGTGACATCAGAGTTAGTGGGCGGGAAATCCAGCTGTGGAGGGTTGTGGAGGCTAATGGAAGAGCCTCAAGACCTTAACACTGCATTTGGTTTCCTTCTTTCAAGCCACACTTCGGTTATTTCAAAATGTCAAATCCCCTGTGTCAATTAGGGTGCATTCGGCAATTAGGATGCATTTGAAAAACCAACAGTCAGTGGCTCAAATCGTGAGGCTATATGTTGTGTACTGGACAAGTGTCTGCAGGGAGCAGGTCCCAACACTAGTTTAGCAGTTCTACAGATGTCATCAAGGCCCCAGACTCTTCCTGTTTTTTTCATTCTGCCACCCTTAATGTGTCTCCTCGTGGTGACAAGATGGCTGCTGCAGTTCCGAGCCTTGCACGCCCTCCCAACGGCTGCCCAAGTAGAAATAAAAGGGTCAGGCAGAGAAAAATTGTATGTGTACCGTGAGAAGACAGGAAGATTTTCTTCTCACGTATGTCTCTTATCATGGAGGAAACAGTTTTCTAGAAAACCCAGCAGACCTTTGGTTTCGTTGACCAGAATGGGGTCACATGTCTACTCTTAAGCCGATCACTGGCAGAGGGGACTAGATGGTCATAACTGATTTGTACCTATCATGATTCATCTTGGGCCTGGGCACACTGACTGGTGGAGAGGATTGGGGCTCTCTTAGTGAGGGAGAAGGAATCCTGGAGAGTAGGTGATAGGTAGTGTCTGCCATGCCCATCCCAGTCCCCACTGCTCCCCTTCTGGAGCACAAAGAACACAGAGACCTTCAGCCTCCCTCAACCACCCACCTGCCCTCCCATCCCATCTATGACCCCTCCAGCTGTACCCTGGAGCCCAGCCCTCAGGGTCACCACTCCATTGAACTCATCACTGTTCTTCCTCAATCAGCCACTCTGCCCGACTTTCCTGTCCCAGCAAATGGCAAGACCATCCACTGGCCCAAGACAGAATTACCTGCTTGTAATATGTCAACCTGTGTACCGGTGACATATTACATTAGCATCATGTGACGTATTACATTAATAGAGAACGTGATACACAAAAAGAGGTTGTGACAGTACCCGCATGGTTTCGCTTGGCCTCCTGCAGTCTTGCCATTTGCTGCGAGGAGAGGAAATTCTCAGCAAACTGTTGTCTCCTCTGCCTGAGTCCCCAAATGAGACATACACGGAGCAGATGCAAACCTGAGCAGGATCACCCCAGCTAACCTGAAATCCTGTGAGCAAGAAGTAAATGTTTGTTGTTATAAGTCAGGGAGATTTTTTTTAGGATTATTTGTTACTTGGCATTTTTTTTGCCAAATCGCGGTAGTAGCTGACTAATATAAGGGACGTTTAAGTTGTTTCCAGTTCTTTGCTATTGCAACAAGACACAGGCTTGTAACATGTCAGCTGGTGCACGAGTCCATCTTCAACTTTTCTGGTTAGTGCTGACTTGTTTTCCAAAATATTGTCCTAATTTACATTCCACCAGCAGTGTTTCAGAGCTGCCGTGGCTCCACATTCTTGTCAACCCTTGGTTTTGTCAGATGTCTGCTGATCTGATGGGTGTGAAATTGCATTGCCTGTCTAACTCTTACTCACCTTTGCCTTCCTCTGAGCCTTCTTCCCTAGCTCCCCGGTCTGTTTTTTTTAAAAACATTTATTTCTTTTTTGGGAGAGCGCAAGCAGGGGAAGGGCAGAGAGAGGGGTTACAGAGGATCTGAAGTGGGATCTGCGCTGACAGGCTGACAGCAGTGAGCCTGACGTGGGGTGCGAACTCCCAAACCGTGAGACCATGACCTGGGCTGAAGTTGGACGCTCAACCGGTTGAGGCACCCAGGTGCCCCCCTAAGTCCCCAGTCTGAACTAGGTCCACATTCTCAACACATCCCTAGCTCCTTACGCTTGTCTCTCTTACAGTACTGGTAACATGGCATTGTATTTCTCTTTCAACCTGTCTGCCAGCCCCAGTATAGAGATCAGCACTTAGTAGGCACTTAGTAAATAATTATTGAATGAATGTCTGATGAGAAACTTTAAGCAAGCCGGTCAGTTCCTGAGTGTACGAGTTGAGACAACTGACTCATCACAGGTACAATACACATCACGGTGTGTAAAATGTCAGAGACTGATTGCTTTTCATGTGGGTCTCTGATTTGGGCTTTGAATGCTGCTGGGTTTTACGCCGAAAATGTGATCAGACCAAGGTGGATCTCAGGAGACTAGCAGCAGCTACAGAAGTGAGTGAAAGCTAAACCCTAAGGGCCTGGGAATGTTTTGTGGGGAAATGCGATCTAAAAAAAGCAGGTAATAGTAAACAGCTAGCATTTACTATTGTTGCACACTGTTCTAAGCACTTTCTACATATATGGAGGCTTACAGCAACCCTGTGGGAGTAAATATCAGAGGAGGAATCTGAGAAAAGCAACTTGCCCGAGGTACGCAGCTGGTGTGGAGGACCTTGATGGGTTTGAACTCAGGCAGTCGGGCTTCGGAGCCTGAACTTTTAATCTCCATTCTCTGTTGCTGTTGGAAACCATCACATGCACCTCCAAGGCAATTGCTTTAGAGATCATGGAATTTAGCACCCCCCCCCAGAGATCCCTTCCCTGAAGTGCTGAGGACCCCTTTGGATGGCATGGTTTTGTTTGATATATCTAAGGTCATATTCAAAAGCCAGAGTTCTGAGGGATCCTTGAAAATGCATCCTGCTGCCAGTCAGCGTGATGGAAAGAACACAGATCTGGGAGCCAGGAGACTTGGTTTAATCCACTCTTGGCCACAGTCTTAGTTTAGGTTATTTTTGTTGTGAGAAGGAAACAACAACAACAACAACAAACTCCCAAATTCCCAAAATGAAGAGGAAATACAATAAGGGATGGGTGGTGTTCGTGGCATACCCAAGTGTTAAACCAAGAACTGGTGCATTGATAGGACCATGCGTTCTTTCTGTGCCTTTCTTGCTAGGCTTAAGACCATCATCTCGTTCCAGGGTCAGATTCTTAGGTGATGAAATCTGATTGGTCCAGTTTCAGTCAGGTGCTCTCCTCAGGTCCAAACAGCTGTGATGAGGAAGGCAAGATCCCATAAACCGCAGGAAAGGAGGATCGTTGTGAGCTAGGCAGATTATCTCTAGAAGGTGTCTAATAAAGTTGCAAATTCACTGTAGACCTTAGGGAATCCATCTTCCTTCCCGGGACTCAGTTTTCTCATTTGTAAAATAAGAGCTTGGATCTGTGTCTGTTTACCATTTTATTTGCTATGCTTGGCATACGGTAGATGTTTAACAAATGTTTGTTGAATGAATGAATGGGATCCAGCCATCTCTGTATTACCTTCTGATTCTGATAGTCTGTCTTCTGGAATGCTTATTTTCAAACTGGGGGGGTTGTGAGAGCTGACAGTGAGGAAGAAGAGGGAGAGGAGGGTAGACAGACACCAGCTGGAGGTGTCCAGGGAAGCCAATTTAAGCAGCCCTTTCTCCGGGCATCTTTCCAGTGTCAATCCTCTATCCTCACCAAGCACAGCCTCCTGGACAGAATTTGGCTTCTCTAATGGACTCTGCCCCTGGAGGGATAGTGCCCTTTGTAACTGAAATTGGCTTCCTGACAATAGACAGCACAGTGTCATTTGGTCTCAAGGAGATGACCCTGGTTTCGTTTTTTGTTTTGTTTTGTTTTGTTTTTCTCCTGGATTTGACTCCAGTGTCTAGAATCCAGACTCTTCCAGTTATTACATGACCCAGGTGGGTCACTTAACCGCTCTGAACATCAAAGTCTTCATCAGCCACACAGATATGAGAATATTTGTTCTGCCTCATTCATAGGAGCGCTTGAGGAATATTGCATGTAAACTACCCAAAATAATTGAACTACATTTATGGTGTGCTAATTAGGTGCTAGGCGCATCATTGTATGCTAAAAGGGATGATTTCATATAATCCTCACACGAATTTTATGAGGTATCTACTATTATTATCCTCATTTTTTTATAGTTGAGGAAACTGAGGCTCAGACGTTAAACGACTTGCCCAAGTTCACACAGTTGATGAGCAACAGAGCCATGTTCGGAGCCACTCTGAACCACTAAGCTCTACGGCCTTTGTCCATGGCCCAGCTATAGACAGGTGCATGACAAGGTGGTGGTAATTACTATTATTGCTGCCCAGAGCCTAAGCCCCCTTGGTGAAGCTAAACATTGAGGTTTCTGACATGGGATCCAGGAAACCAAAATTTGGACCCCAGAGAAACAGAACTTCAGAGTATACTCCCTTAGAAAAGAAAAAAAAAAGTCTAAATATTATATGAATTAAGAAATCTCTAGGCTGTAAGTGAAAGAAACTTAGCTCAAACTAGCTTACTCAAAAAAGGAGATTTCTTGGCCTCCATCCTGGGAGGGGCAAGGGTGAGGAACATGAGCTCCAAACAGCTTCTGGGCACTCTCTGTCTGTCATAGCTGCTGCTTTGTGCATGCTGCCGGCCTCCTCTCGTATTTCACATGAGCTGCTTCTCCTCAAGAGAGTATAGCTCCCAGCCGTTCCAGGATCACATCCCAACAGCTCTACAAGCAGAGCTGAGGTGGAATTTCATTTCCCAGCTAGAGATTAAAAATCTCAGGGAAGAACTCCATTGGCCCCGCTCAGGTCATGTGATTGGTCTGAACCAATCACTATGGTCGGGGGCATGTAGTTCTATGATTGGCTGCCCAGCTTGAGTCACATGCCACCCATATGAGCAGTGGGAGTGGGTCTATTGTCAGAAAGGAGGGGCCAATAGAGATGGCCACACAGTGATGGACTCTGAGGAGGGAGGAGATTTCCGAAGCCAGCGGTCACCCCAGTTTGTGTCCTCTCCAACTGGTGACTCCAACCTTGGTTGGAGTCCTTCTCCTTCTCAATCTACATCTTCTAATAGAAAGTTACTTAATGAGCTGTTAGTTTCATATTCCTGTCTTTTTCTTTAAAGGTGTTCAGTGGTCTAGATATATAGGGGGTGAGTCTGTCCTTTTCTGCAAGTTACTGCATTCATGGATGCACCTCAGCTTCCTTGCCTGCAAAATGGGGCTGATTGAGTGTCTACCTAACTTTCCTTACGGGGGCGTGTGCAGATCCACAGGGCTAATGGATGCGAAAATTGCTTTAGAAAGAACAAAGTGCCATATTTACAAACACAGGATGTATTTATTGATTTATTTATGTTCTTTGTGTTCCCAAACAGGATGTGAGGTCGTTTACCAAGATGCACACAATAGAGTGAGATAAAAATAGAGTGAGAGAGCAAAGGGAAAACAAGGGTAGAAAAATAAAATAAAGCCAGGGAAAACACTAGTACATGGAAACCTATGCTCAAAATCCCGGAACAAGTTCACATCTGAGCTTCCTCATGAACCAAAACGTGGGACGCGTGGTCGGTTACAAAAGAGACGGTAGCCATCGAGGCAAAAACCTAACAACATGCCGGGAAAGGTCACACAGCTTATCCTGGCACTAGCATCTGATCAAGAGGCTATTGTGGATATCAAGACATTAAGGATATGCATAGTCGATAATATTTAGATCCCTGTCCTTTTGTTTTTGCGATGTCACGTGACATCTACTTCAGGGTCTCGTGGAGATTCATCATTTATGATTTGATTCAATTTAGCTCAAAAGCAGATGCCAATTAAATAGCGAGCAAAAACATCCCTTTCGTCTCTTTTGCTGTGTGTTTATGGTAAAATGAGATGGGGCGTGAGCAGTGCTACATCGGTTCCCCAGTGAAGTACAGGACAGGAAAGTTCGAGCACCTTGGCTCAGCCGAAACGAATAAAAATCACCAAGACATAAAACTGATCCAAGCAGCCCATAAAGACACCGCTGCCTTTGCCTCAGAACTTGGGCTGTAATCTGCTGTCCTGGAACAAAATTCAAACATAAATCAGCCTCCACTGTATGTTTAACCACCTACGAAATTCTTCATGTCCTGCCTGAAATGCTTCTGACAGTGAAGGATTCCACTCTCCCCCACTCCTGCTCTGAGAAGTTGCCCTCGAGGCAGTGGGGGCGCGGAGAGGAGGGTTGGGGTCCAGGTCCGGGCCCCACGGGTCAGGCAGGCCCAGGATGGAACAAGGGATAGAAGAATCGACCCAAGGGTCTCCGCGACAAATACGCCAGGGCTGTGGCTAGCCTACACAGCGCTTTTGTGCAAAGTTGAAAGGGTGACCCTGTAGGCATGGGAAGGCCCTTGGGGTCCCACCTGCACTGTCCTCTCTTCCATCTTCACCTAACTTAACCTTGTCGATCCGGGGACCCACAGCCTAGACAAAGCCCACAGCATTCTCTTTTTTTTCTGAGCTCTAATGCATTAATGCCAGACAGCTGGCATTTAATTATATGATGTCTGGCATTCACTATTTCATGTTGTCAGTCTGTCTCTCTAACTAGATCAAAGATATCTTGAGGTTAATGACTGGTTCTTATTTTATATGTCTCCTTTACGGTCAAGGAGGGCACCTTATGTCTAGGCACTTTACATATCACAAGGTCATTAAAACAGAATCTTAAGGTGTCTAAGCTATCTAGTCCCCCGCCCCATGCCCATTTCACAGATGAGGAAATTGAAAACCAAAGAAGAGGCTTTACCTGCCCAAGGCCATGCAGTGAGAACCTGGCCTTGCCAGGAATGGACCAGTTCTCCTGTCTGCCAATGCAGTGCTCTATTTCCCTTAAACACTTCGCTCTAAAACTCATAAATAGTTCAGAACCACAGCCCTCTGGAGAACAAAGATGGACAGACAACTGGCCCACAGTAATCCATCTGTGTGTGGGCAGAATTTCCAGCACAAAGCCAGGCCAAGCTGCAATAGGCTTGGCAGACAGCTCCCATAGGAATCAAAGCTGGTCTTTATATGTACCAGGGGGACGAAAGGACCTCGGGGGCTTACCTGGGGCTTTTCAGCCTCCCCAGCACCACGGGGATCACACTGACTATATGTCTGGACACGTGAAACCCATGACTGATGGTCTCAGCAGGAAAGACAAGTAGAGAGGTGGAGAGAGCATCACAGAGAGACCCTGGTGCATGTTGGGGGCTGCCTTTTGCAGTGAACCACTCATCCTTGACAGCAGGAAACAACCCAAGTATTTGCCCCAAACTCCTTACAACAGATACTTTACAACAGTGTCAAAGCTGATTGCAACCAATACCAAAACAATGCCAAAAAATACCAATGGCGGAAGTTACTAAGTGAAACCTAGACTGGAAAGCTGGCCCCAGAGGCATCTCTCCTGGTCATTCACAAAGCACAGCACCGACCACTTCAGAATTCTCACAACAACCCTACGAGCCCGGCTCCACGAGCTCATTTTGCAGACGTAGAAAACATGGCTCAGGGAACTTAAGTGTCTCGTCCCAAATCACACCACTGCTAAGTGGCAGAGCTGGGATTGGAGTCCGGGGCAGTCTCCCTCACTTCCCTTACAGCCCAACCCACACACACTCTGATTCCAGCCCCGTTTCAAGTATTTGTCCCATCATCAGAACCATGGGGCAAGGTCTGGTGTGGAAAATCTGAGGCTCTTCCAGGAGAAGGATGATAGCTTGCCCAGCATTTCACAGGGGAACTGGGGACAGAGACAAGGGACCGAAGCCCACTTAGATCTCTGTGGCTTTTTCTTGGTGCAAACAAATGCAGAAGGAACCACTTCTAAAAGAACACAGTGTTTTTCCCCCTCTTCTCACCTCCCCTGTGCCTGTGCCTGTGATAATTGGGAAGACAGAGTCTGGTTTTTCTGGGATTGGAACCAATACTGTGAAGAGTGTTCTGACAATAAATGCTGTTGATTGACAGTTGATGGACAATGTTCTTGAGTAAGTTTTTCCTGTGCTGGGTGTTGAGAACTGCTCTAAACAACTGCTCAACAGCCTGCCTCCTGTTCAGACAGGATTTACTATACTTTCCCTCTGTGGGCCTCAGTCAGGCGGCCAGGCGAGATGATATCTCAGGTCCCTTCCAGCTCCATCACTCAATGACTCTATCAAGAAGAGAACACAGATCTGAAAACATTTTTCCTTTTCCCCCCCAGACATTGAGCTGGGGTTATCATTCACACACACAAACACAGGTTCCAGTGGAGAGATAACTAGTCAGAAAGTAAGGAGCTTTGATTCTGGTATCATCCTCTTCGACCCAAAATTCCACTTGTGTGAATTTATCATACAAAGCTATGTACGCAAAGATGTTTCCTTTGGCATTATTTGGAAGTAATGTCTAATAGAAGAATGTCCGATACAAGAATGGTATATACTTACCTGGCAATATATACAGCTATCACAAATGATGATTTGAAAGACATGGGAAAATGTTTATGACTATTTTTGAAATTGCAGTTCAATATCCATTAATGGGCCATGAAAGAAACTTAAAAGGTCTCCTACCACCAACTTTATTTTTTATTTTGTTTGTTTATTTACTTATTTATTTTTAAGTAGACTTCATGCCCAGCATGGAGCCCAATGTGGGGCTTGAACTCACGACTCTGAGATCAAGATCTGAGCTGAGATCAAGAGTTGGAAGCTTAACCAACCAAGCCACCCAGTCACCTCCCACCGGCTCTTTTTAAAAATGAAATACGGGTGTCTGGGTGCTCAGTGAGTTGAGCATCCAACTCTTTTTCAGCTCAGGTCATGATCCCAGGGTCGTGGGATCAAGCCCCGCGTTGGGTTCTGCCTGAGTGTGGAGGCTGCTTGGGATTCTCTCTCTTTTTCTCTCTCTCTCTCAAAAAAAAAAAAAAAAAAAAACAACAAACAAAAACAGAATAAAATGAAATAGAATGGAATGCGGTGAAAAAAGATGCGAAATGGTTTTGAACTAGAAAGAAAAGGAGCAACTCCTTCCCTAGAGGGTGGGCCATTGCTCCTCACGGGCCAATCTAGCCATCCTCTCCACGCCCCTAGCCTGAGACCTCAAATTAGAGGTTGCCCCTCATAAACATGGCCGCCCCAAGCTGGCCACGCCCCTCAATAAGATGGTGACCTCCAGCAGCCCCACGCCCCCCGCCGCCGCCACGGCCAATGAGGGAGAAGCACGATTTTTGCTCATGCGTAGTGCCGCCAGTGGGTGCGTCCAATAATGACTGGGGGAGCCCTGCGAGTAACATGACCAAAAAGAAGCGGGAGAATCTGGGCGTCGCTCTAGAGGTGAGGGGAGAAATGGGGGGTGGGCCGGGTCTTTCGTTGCCTTCTCCCCGCGGCGGGGAAGTGGGTCGGCCCGGCTCCAGGTTGGAGGAGGGGTGAGGGGAGAAAGTGAGGGTGACGCGGGTTCGGGCGAGGGACGTGAGGGGCCGTAGAGAGTCCGAAGGGGTGTCCGGAGATGAGGGGCGGGCTGAGGGAAAGGCAAGTTGGAAAGTCCGAGGGGGCACCAGAAGTGAGGGGACCTCCAGGGGGAAAGAGACGTGGGGGTGAAGGGAAAGCCCCAAAGAGGGCGGGACACGGAAATAAGGAGGCCGTAGTGAAAACGTGTAACTGAAGAGGACGTAAAAGGGGCGGGCACTGGGAGGTGAGGGGGACCCCAAAAGCATGCCTGTGGATGAGGGAACCCCCGCAGAAGTGAGGGGGCCCATATGCCGTTTACTATATTACTAAATGGCTTAAATGTCTCCTGAGATAGGAAGTTTTCCCTCTGGGGTGCTGAAGCTTGTAGCTTGAAAATCACTTTGGCGATCTGTGGGATTTTGTAGAGAATTGTGGAATGATGAAGTTCCCAAAGAGCTTAAAAATAATTGACTGCGTATGGAAGGGAAAGAAGATTGAGGCATATTGAGCACCTAACTGCTACATGGTACTTCATTTGCGTTCTCAGTCCTCGCTATGGGCCTGGGAGATTTTTACAGGTGGGGAAACTGAGGTTGCAGATTGAGGCCAGGTCGAAGCAGTGGGGGAGCTGAGAATCAGCACAGGTGATTTGCCCTCTAATGCGTCTTGTTTCTCCTGGGTTACCGTTCCCTAGATTACTGTCCCAGTGCGAGAGAGACAGATACAGGGTAATAGTCTTCCTGAACTTACTACCAGTAAGTAGTTCTCAGACTTTAGAATGTATTAAGAATAATTTGTCGAGCCTGTTAAAAATGGAGAGTTGAATCGTCTTCTATCCCGAGTAATTCAGTAGGACTTGGGTGTGTATTTTCAACAAAGAATCTGCTTTTTTTTTTTTTTTTTTTAAGTAGGCTCCATGCCCAATGGGGGCTTGAACTCATGAACCAGAGATTGAAAGCCAAATAAATGCTTTACCAGCTGAACCAGCCAGGCACCCCCAGGAAGCTCCATTTTTAACCAGCTACACACACCCATGCCGATGCAGAAGGTTTTTTATACCACCTCTTGAGAAATACTAGCCTCCGTGGCACGAAAAAAAGGTTGATGGAAATGTGAACCTCCCTCTAGAAGAGAATATGATTGGAAAAATGAGGTAGCACTGTGTGGTGGGAAGAGCATAGACTTTATAACCTGCATTAGGACATAGTAGGCTGCTGTAACAGAAATTCAAAAATTCAGTGGCTTCAGAAAGTTTATTTTTTTCTAGTAGGACAGAGCAGGGATTGGCAGATGTTGTCTATAAATGGCCAGATAGTACATTTCTAGGCTTTGTGGGCCGTATGTCTCTGCTGCAACTATAGTTGATCCTAATTATTCACGGATTCTGTCTTTGTGAATTTGCCTTCTTGCTAAAATGTATTCGTGACCCCCAGATCAGTACTTGTGATGCTTTTGCAGTAATTCCTACACAAACCGGTGAAAAACTGGAGTCACCTGAGGCCCAGCTAAGGTCGAACAAAGCAGTGCTCTGCCTTCATGTTTCATCTCATGCTGTAAACATGTGTCTTTTTTGTGGTCTGTGTAGTGCCATGTTCTTTGTGTCTCTGTGCTTTTTGTTGGTGATTTTGTTGTTTAAAATGGCCCTCATGTGTAGCACCGAAGTGCTATCTACTTTTCCTAAAGCACAAGAAGGCTGTATTTGCCTTCCAGAGAAAATATATGTTAGATAAGCTTTGTTCAGAGATGAGTTATAGTGCTGTTGGCTCTGAGTTCGATGTTAATGAATCAATAATACATATTAAATAAGGTCTCTAAACAGAAACACAAAAAACAAGGTTTTGTATTGATCAGTTGATAAAACTGTTGTGACCAGAGGCTCACAGGAATCTAACCTGGTTCAGTATTTGCTAATTCATTGTTGGCAGTAACTGTAATAGACCATAACTACCATGAATAAGGAGCATCAACCATGCTTAGACAGGCTGTCTTAGCACAAAAGCAGCCATAGACAATATGTGAATTAATGGGTGTGGCTGTGTTCCAATAAAACTTTATTTATGAAAAAAGGCAGGGACTGTATTTGGCCCCCAGGCCGACAGTTTACCAATCCCTGGTCTAGAGTACCAGGGCAGTAGTGGTTCTGCCATATTCCTCTCATCTTGTGACTCTGCCCTTCTTCAGTGCCTTAATTTCACCTCATGAATGAAACTAAGTCACATCCCGTTGATGTGTCCACTGGCAGGGAAAGAGAGCAGAGGAAGCATAAACATCACTGTCTTAAGAGTCGTGGGCCCAGAGCGCCCACTTTCGGTGGGCAAAGATGCGAGCTAAGACTCCAGAGCTCACCTAACTGTAAGGGGGCGCTGGGAAATGCATTCATTGGCCAGGAGGCCGCATGCCCAGCTACAGCCCCATCACTGTGGAAGAAGGGCCTAGTGTGTTTAGTGAACAGCCTGCAGTCTCTGTTGCAGATTGCAGTTGGCCTCAAGTGTGGTTTCGAGGCTCACATGAGACCATAATGTGTGAAATGCCTAGCTCATGCCTGGCTCAGGGTGGGTAATCAACAAACAGCGCTCTTACGAGTAGCCTTGTGCAACCTTCCATCATGGCTTAGGCCCCACATTTGGACTTTAGTTTCCTTTTCTGTGGCATGAAGGCCTTAAACTTAACCGGAGATTAGAAATTCATTGACCGTGATCCCAGTACGGATCACAGATGTTTTTGTTTGGCTGACACAGGTTTCTAAAATGTTTCAAATCTGGTGGGCATATGCTCTCCTGGTGTCTTTACCGCTCACGTTTGCCTTTTTTTTTTTTTTTTTTTTAATCTTGTCGATACTGATTTATTTACATATGTGATCTTGTTCTCTAAGGTTACTTTTTGCTTGGATATTCTAAGATTCGAGGTCTATAACTGTGCACCTTAGGAAAAGCTTGGCATCTGGCTGTCTCCCCACCTGTTCCTCTGTTGCCCCCAGCAGATCTGAGTTTTGAATGTGCACTGATATTCAGTAGCAGGGGGATATTGTCCTCTTATTAAAAGTCATGTGCTCAGAGCCAGTGAAGTGGTGATTTAATCAAAATGTTTGTTAATCTGACGAGTGCAATAAAACCCCCACAAGTGAGTGATCTCAGCACCTGCAAACAGTCTCCACTTGTTGTAATGAAGCAATTACCACTGCCTGCTTGGTGGTTCTCACCCGAAGACTGGCTTGGGCCAGCTGTACTGGGCTGTACCGGGCCGTCACCTCCCAGGACAACCAAGACACCTCCTAGCCGCCTCTGCTTGTGTCTCCTCTTAAGGTCTTTTTGTCCAACCCGTTTGCTACTTTCCAAGATCTCAGAGTTGGAAAAGACTGGCTATGAGTTTTAGCTTCTGAGAGTTAATTCTGCATAATGAGAGAGCATTCAGATGAGATTGATTTTAATGTGTGGAAGGAGGGAAAGGTGGCGTTTCAGTCTAAACTGATAGGATTTGGGCTGAGACAAAACCTGTTTCTGGTTTTTTTTTTAATGTCTGACAGTAATGAGCTGTTGGTCACTGTACTTTTGTAGCTACACCGTCCATTCAGGTTGGTGTCTTTAGATGTTTCAACAGCCAGTGAGTGGGTCTTAATAGATGTGTGGTGTCCTAGCTGACATCTTAAGGGAGATAACTGGCTTAGATCTGGTCCCCAGTACAAAAATCTGTCAGTTTGGAAACTTTTTGCTACAAGGTACAGGAAACTGACCTATATGGCCTAAATAAATAGGAATATACTTTTTTCTCTCTAACAAATTTGGAGGTAAATGTCCCCTGGCATTTACTGGCTCAAAAGCTCAGTCAAGGCTGGTATTTCTGCATTCTCTTAGCTATTTCCTCATAGTCACAAGGTAGCTGCCACAGCTCCAGTCATCATATCCAACTTTTAAGTCAGGAAGAAGGATAAAGGAACTACAACACTGTCCCTTTTATCAGCAACACATAAGCTGTCCCAGGAGTCTTCCAGCTGACTTCGGGAACATCTCATTGGCCAGAACTGGATCATGACCACCCCTAGCTGCAGTGAGTCTGGGAAAGCACCTGTTGAGCTTTTCTAACCTCTGTAATGGAGGTGGGCAGAGGAAGAGGGGTTTGGGAATCAGTGTTGGGTTGGCCAACTAATAATATCTGCTATAGGGAAGGAAAGTTAATGGGAGTCATTAGAATTCACTGGAATCCTTACCAGAAAAAGAGGTCAGGATCACTGAGGAGTAAGGAGAGTTGGTAAATTGAGGGGAGAAAATGGCCTACACAGGATGAGCACCAGGAGGAAAGAACCTTGACATTGTAATTACTTGTTCGATGTAAGCCACTGCTGTAAACTCCCAGCGGGCATAGAGGGGCAGAAGCACCAAGTTGTTGGTTTGCAAACAGCCCCCTGACCTGGAGGGCAGAGAGAGACACAAGAAAGGGGCAGGCCACTCCAGACTGGTAGGTGGCAGGTTTAATAAGCAAGGGAACAGGGGCGCCTGGGTGGCTTAGTGGGTTGAGCACCCGATTTGGGTGATCTCGCAGTCCGTGAGTTTGAGCCCTGTGCTGACAGCTCAGAGCCTGGAGCCTGCTTCGGATTCTGTGTCTCCCTCTCTGCCCCACCCCTGCTCACGCTCTCTCTCTCTGTCTCTCAAAAATAAATAAAAACATTAAAAAAATTAATAAGCAAGGGAATTCACATATGAGGCTTGTCCTGGGTGGTGAGTAGACCTCCACACCCGCCTGCCAAATCTTAAGTTTGTATAGAGGCCTTAACTGGGTTCAGTCACGTATGCTGTCCAGATGGTCTCCACAACACATTGGTCTCTCAAGGCTGTGTCCTTAGAACAGCTCCCACTGTGGGAACAGTGGGCAGAACGTACATTCCAAGGTCAGGGGAGGGGTGAGGAGCCTCCAATTGCCCTAGTCCTGCGCGCAGGTCAACCTTGCCTGCGGTCACGCTCCCTTCATTACCTCCTGCGGCACAAAGGTGAAGACACAGTACTAGGATAGGCTGTGTACAAGGCTAAGGGGAACCTACCGGTTTTCTGAGACAAGGGGAAGAAGCAGCCTAGTGGATCATCAATATATATTTACTGAATTGGCTTGAGTGGCTGGAAGAAGCACTTGAACCCGCGCCCCTGACGTCTGGGCCCCGTTGAGTGGTTCACTGGTCAGAGGTTAGGAGGCCACGGTGGGGCAGGCAGCTGGACGCCTCCCATCCAGGGGCCGGGAGAGAGGCTCATGGCGTGCGGAGACTGTTCAAGGGCCACTGACCATTAAATGAGCCTCACCTGCTGCCAGGCGCAAGCGACAGGTTGCCGTTGGGCAGGTGATTTCTCTCGGCAGCCCGTGTCTGGCTCCGTTCCACTTGACGGGGGTCAGGAGACTAAAACCTCATTACCTAACACGGCTGGATGTCAGCATGTGTGGAGTGGCTGTTTGCCAGCATCTTAATTAATGAATTCATAAGGCATGGGGTGGATGCCAGTTCTTGAACAGTGCTTTGAGCCTTTCAGCGATGAAGAAGCTTTTGCTAATTTATCAAAAAACATATACTGGGGGAAAGAAGCGAAAACAAGCCCCAAACAGCGTTCTGGCCTGGGGACAGCTGAAGGCCTCAGGCCGGGACTGACGTGGCTCTCCTCGCAGAGCTGCTCAGCACGCCAGAAGGTCTCACAGGATCTCAGAGCTGCCGTGTGCTTCCGCAGGGCCCCTCGTGATCCTGACCCAGGGTGGGGGGCGATTCTCCAGAGAAATGACAAGCCCTTTGGCTGTCTGCTTTTCCTGGAAGTTGTTTGTTGATTAAAAACTGGGAGGGTTTACTGTCTTCATCTGCTCAGCCTGGGAGAGAAACTTCTGATGATTTGGGGAGCCATGGGTGAGGTTTTTGTTTTCTGAGCCACCTCCACAGAAAAACACCCCTTAAGCGGTGTCAGGGTAACCGGCCCTTTGGGGTTTGAGGCTGGTCGCCCAGAAAATCGAGGCCCGTGACCCCCATGTGACTTGGCTGTGTGGTCTGACGGCCTCAGATGGAAAGCCCCAGTGCTCTTGCCAGAGACCATCTGTGCAGGTGTTCTGGCCTCTTTACCCATTATAATAAATGTCCCAGGGCCTCCCTGATGTGTGAAAATGATTCCAGAAATCCAGTTCCCGGGCCACTGGGGCTGGAGGTGAAGCCACTGACACCCTCTTCAGGGCTGTAAATTGGCAAGTGAAAAGAAAGGCCTTGCCCCCCACTGGGGAAAGAAGGACTTGTCAGGGCTAACTAGCCCACCTTTTCCTTCTCGAAACTGGGTCTTTTTGTGTGAATTTTGGAGGGTGCTGTGGCAGTTTAGGCAATCTGGGGGAGGGTGCCAGGGATGTTCAAGAAGCCGGAAGGTGGGGGCGGGGGTAATTGCCTTTAACATGAGGACAGGCGCTCTGCTCCTGTCTTACTGTCTCCAAGCAGATTGCAGTCAGGTTCTTCCCTCACCGAGAGTATCTGTTCCGTGGACAGAGACCAAGCAAAGCCCTCGTACAAGATTATTCAGAGTAGAGAATCTGTTGAAGCCAGATCAACAAGCTTAGATTGGCTTCGACTGGGATGTGGGATGACTTTGTTCCCCAGAACCCTTCTTTGTCATGAATGTTTTCATGAGGGATTTTGGAGAAAGAGCTTGCAGTATTGGAAGGAGCATAAGCTCTGAAGCAGAAAAACTCAGATTCAGATCCCCAGTTCTGCCACTTCCCAATTACATGACCTTGCTTAAAATCTCCCCACCGGGAGTTTGCTCCCCTCTACAAACAGGGACAGTCCCTTCCTTGCAGAGCTGATGCCGACATCGGTAGCATATACGAAGCCATCTCAGACTGCCTAGCCTGGGGTACAAGGAGCGGAGGTTACGCCCAGGAGCTGAGTGGCTTCGGGCTGGTAGCTCTCTGCTTTCTTCGTTGGGGGTTGGGCGGGGGGAGCAGCTAGCAGCACAGACTCCGACTGCCCAGTTCCCCTATGGGTAGCCCTGGACAAATGGCTTCATTTCCATGACCTAGTTTCCTCATCTGCAAAAGGTGAATTACAGGAGATCCCCCTTACTCGTGATGTCAGTTACCTGCGGCCAACTCGGTCTGGAAGCAGATGATCCTCCTCCTGACATATTGTCAAAAGGTGGCAGGCAGGTCAATGCTCCCTTACAAAGCCTGCGTCATTCACTTCATATCATTCTCATCACGTAGGCATTTTGTCATCTCATATCACAGGAAAGGTGAATACAGTACATACAGTAAGATATTTTGAGAAAGAGACTCCATTCACAGAACTTTTGTTACAGTTTTACTATTATTGTTAATCTCTTACTGTGCCTAGTTTATAAATTAAACTTTATCATAGGTATGTGCAGATAGGAAAAAACACCATATATGTATATATATAGGGTTCAGTAGTATCTGTGGTTTCAGGCATCCACTGGGGGCCTTGGAGCGTGTTCCCAGCTGACAGGGGGGGGCCACTGAACAGGGGGGACCACCTCATAGGGTTATTGTAAGCATTCCGTGAGTGAAGTGCTCAGAACAACCTGGAATATAGCTCATGCTATAGAAGTGTTGGCTGCTACTGGTAGTGTGATTTAGTTTTGCATGGACTTTTGGCTTCCAGAAGCTGCTTTGACTCATGCTGTGCCATCTAATACCCTGACACCATGCTCTCTATTAGCAAGTACCTGGCCAGGCAGGTGTGGGATATGCCCCGTGACCACTGTCTGACTTCGGAGGTTAACCTATTCTAGCATTTCTGTCAGTCACTGGCCAGAAGCTCTTGAGAGCAAGACTGGGAAAACCAGAAATAACTTCCCAAACCAGAAAGTAGAGTGATCTGCATTGTAACCCAGAGCTAAGCCCTGAGGGTGCTTTCTGCCCTTTCCCAGAAGAAAGCCTGGCCCTAGACGGTGGTTTGGGGTAGGCAGGGAGTCACCTCCCAGGCCATCAAGATGCTCATGGGAGCACCATTCAGCCACCTTCAATAGGAACACCTGCAGCAGGGAAGCGGCAGCCTGTGGCTCAAGCTTGTCAGCAGAATATGAGCTGTGCACAGGGCCCAGCAGCAGCCAGACCTGGGGCTGCTCCCCCACCCCTGTGGGGCCTGACCCGACCAGCGTGCTGGGCAGGTACCCATGCGTGAGCTGGCACCCGGGTTCACCGTCCCCAAAGAGGCTTTATTCAGGGTTTCGATTCCAGGAGGCTCCACACTCCTGAAAAAAGTGCCTCACGGGATTTCAGACGAATTTTACAGTTTCTCTTAACACAGTGGTTTTATGGCGTTATAGGACCCCAGGGAGACTTCCCGAAAGCTCTGAGAATAAGGTGTTATTCCCCAAGTCAGGTGGCAGAGGGGCTTTTCTTAGCTGGCTCAGGGCTCCTGAACTGCCGGGGCGGCACACAGAGCACACGGCACTCGGCCGCATCTGAAGGGCACTTGACGAAGAGGCTGCAGGAACTCTGCCCCCAAGGACTGGAAATGAAGAAGCCCTTTCTTCCCTTGGCACCTGCCAACAGGATCAGTGGCCCCACTTGGTCTCTGCTGACCTTGACTGCTGGGCTGACTTCAGATCTTCACCTTGTTGAGCAGGAAACATCCCCTGCTCTGTGGAGAATCCTTGGTCCTAAACTTCTCACTGAGCCTGCTCCTCTGCCTGCTCTCGAAGCCGCCCCCCAGGCTCTGGGCTCTGATGCCCCAATCCATGTTTGGGGCATCAGAAAGACAGCGGTTCTCATCCTGATGGCGATGGAATCACTTGTGGGCTTTCTTGTTCAAGTACACCCTTCCTGGACCCTGGTTCCAGGACCGCCTCTGGGACCTTCAACTCCTTCCTGTATCCTTCTGCCTCCCTACCTTACATACTTCTTTTTCCCTCCTCCTCTGCATCTTCCTGCCTGGGCTCAGACCCATAGTCCCCATGGTCTCATCTCAGGGATGAGAACAGACTTTCTACCAGGGCACCCTGCACACTCCCCACCTACTTCTCTGTCCACTGAACTGCTGCACACAGGTTTTCACACTTCCAGGTCCTCAACTCTGTGTGAAGGGCCAGAGGTCACAGCTAATGATAGCTCACACCGCCGCCTTTCTGACTTCTGGTGTCCCTTTATATCTGTGCTTCACTGGCTGACCGTCATCTCAAAGACTTACAATATTCTTTTTCCCTGTATGAAAATGGACACTTGGTCTTCTGAATACAAACGTAATGCATTTTTTAAATGTTTATTTTGAGAGGGAACACACACGAGAGGAGAAGGGCAGAGAGAGAAAATTCCAGGCAGGCGCCTCGCCCAGCACGGAGCCCCACACGGGGTTCAGTCTCACGAATTGTGAGATCATACATGATCTGAGCTGAAATCAGGAGTCAGACACTTAACCACCTCAGCCACCCAGGCGCCCCTTGGTATTTTTTAATGTAATTTTACATCGTCAGTATCCACTCTGTGCTCCCACACTGTGTCTAAATGGGTGCCTTGTCTCAGTCCCCCCTGGCTGTTACCACTTTGCCTGTGACAGTCACAGCCAGCAGTGTTGTCCCCTTTAGCTCCAGAAAAGCCTCAGTACCTGAGCTTGCCTCCGGCCAGCCGTGCTCTTCTTGCCAGTTGACCCTGTATCGTCCATTGGGCAGGAGTCCTAGGAGACACTATGGCCTCCAGAGTGTAACCTTCTCTTCCTATTTGAGTCAGTCCAGTCTCTTTGACAGTCCCTTTCTTAGTCCCCGGGGCTTCACATTCCTGCTCTCGGCTTAACTGGATGCCAGGCCCGTGGTGTGGCCAAACATGGTCTCCAACTGCCAGGGTCCGCCTGCCATTTCATGTCTCCTCAGAGGCCCATCTGTGCCCACACCACACCTGAATCTCTTCTGCCCTTAGGCACTGCTCTGGCCTCACCCTTGGGCCCAGCCTCAGCAGGTTGGTGCTGGCTCCAGAGCCCCACGCTTCCAGCTTCATCCTCAGACAGGAACATGAGGTTCCCAGCATGCTGTGTCCTGAGCCAGCGTGGTGGGCCAGCCTTTAGAGGCAGTGCTGTTTTGATGGTCTGTGCTGCAGGCCCCCCCTCCCCCACCGAACCCCGCCACAGACCCAGAGGATGGCCATATCCCAGCTAGAGGGCCTCCCCTTCCCACTGCTGCCAGCCAGTGAGGAGTGGAGATTCCTCTCCATCACACACCCCACCCACTTCTGTCTCCTCCTCTTACTCTCACCTCACATTAACTCACTTTCCTTTTTGTTCTCCGAAGATCCAGTGAAAGCCATTCTCGGCTAATAGTGACAGCACACACTTCTTTAACTTTTAGGCACTATTCTAAGCACCTTACATGTATTGCCTCTTATTCTGACAACAGCTTTTTTTGAAATATGAAACATTAACTTTGTTTTGCACATGAATAATAGGTGCAGAATTAAGGAAGTCCTTTAGAGGGCAAGTGAGCAGTCAGCTGAGGCACCTGATCACAGCCCACACTCCTTACTACCACACTTTTCAGGAACCACAATTTCAGGTTTCTGGGCACTTGGACTCCCAACTGCTTGTCCAGCTCTGACCCTATGTTTCTAGAATCTGCTTGACATTCATCTCTTTACTCTGGTCCTAACCCTGTTGTCCTCTCTCTTGTCCTGGCTGTATTGTCCTCTATTGCCTTTAGCCTGGCAGCAGAGAGAAAGCTAACCAAGGATTATAGATTTGCACTGGGGAATCTGCAAGGTGAATAATCCACCTTGAGAGTGTCATTGTGAGTTGACTGAAAACCCAATGAGAGGCTTCCTTTAAGACCCACTTTCTAGGTCCTCTCCCCGACTTCTGGGCCCATCTTGAGTCAGTCCCACTCTGTAGCCACCACTCCTGACCCCAGTCATAACTAAAAGCTGCGTCCTGACCTTCCCTCCCTGCCTTCTCTGCAGCCAGGTCACCCTGGATCTTTGCACCCATTATTAAGCTGCTTGAAAGCTGCCTCCTGCTTCAGCAAATGCTGCAGGGTGGTTGCCAGCAGAGTCACCTTCTGAGGACAGGTTTGTGGCCTACTGAAGAGCTTCCTGACGGTCTCAGCCTCCCCTCACTCGGCCCACATCAAGCAGCTGGGTTATAAAAAAAAAGGGGGGGAACTTGCTATTTAGAAGGGAATCAGAGAGAGCTGTCAGCAGGACATAAATATTCATAGAGGGAGGTTAGAACTTGAGTCCCTAAAACCTTGATTTGTGTTCGTCCGTTTAAGCCTCATTAAAAAGTGGTAAATGAAAGTGGGGATATTCAGTGGAACTGCAGATAAATTGGGCTTGTTCAGATAAAGGCCTCCTACTGCCAGCTCCACACGCCCTGCCCAGAGCATGACAGCAGATTGGCTTGGCCACTTGTGGTTTGCCAACCTCAATTTAAAGATTTTGCTTAGCGTGAGTTCCCGGTCTTGTTCTGGGCCAATTACCACTTGTTTGGGCACCCGGTAGCCTTCCAGAGATGTTTAGGCGTGGAAATACCGAGCCTGCTTGGGGACATTTGAACCAGGACTTGGCCCAAGGAGTGGCAGGAAGACATCTGACGCAAGAGTGAGTTCTAAGGGAGGGTTTCAGGCTCTAGTTTCTACATGAGGCCTAGATCTATCTGTAGCCCCTCGGCCCCATCCACGTTCAACTGCAGTCCTTCCTCCGTGGCTACAAACACAAAGACTGCAGCAGGACAGGCTTTGTGGTGATCACAAAGGGAAGACAGACGGCCCCCATTCTAGGATAGGAGCTACAAAGTCAGGCATCCTTAGGAGCCGGACAGTCACATTTGCAAGTGGAATGGGCCAGTCTGGGCTAGACTTGATCCCTGGGCTACAAGTTTACAACATCTGCCCTAGGGGTTCCCAGAGTATAGGAAGGTAAGGTTTAGACACCCGTAGCTGGGATGACATCGTGTGCAGTCAGCCTTAGGAGAGCCAAGGGAAGGAAGTGATACCTCTCCAGTCAAGGGCAGCAGAGAAGGCCTGTGGAGGAGGTAGCACTTCAAGAACTAAGCTTTGGGGGGCGCCTGGGTGGCGCAGTCGGTTAAGCGTCCGACTTCAGCCAGGTCACGATCTCGCGGTCCGTGAGTTCGAGCCCCGCGTCAGGCTCTGGGCTGATGGCTCAGAGCCTGGAGCCTGTTTCCAATTCTGTGTCTCCCTCTCTCTCTGCCCCTCCCCCATTCATGCTCTGTCTCTCTCTGTCCCCAAAATAAATAAACGTTAAAAAAAAAAAAAAAAAAAGAACTAAGCTTTGGGACCTAGCGTGGAATTTGGTGCCCTGATTGTGGTTTGCACACCATGGGATGGAAACAGCAAGTCTCAGGGCCCCAGGAGCTGGGCTGTGTGTGTTGAGGGTGCTGCTGGAAGAGGGGGCTGCATGGTGGCCTACACCACCTGCTGTTCTCGTTCAGCTCCACTGACCATCACGTCACGCTCTTGCTGTTCCGAGCCTGACTGCCCAGTGCTTATTTCCCTGTAGTGCAGGTTCCAGGACAGCCTTCGGCCTCCCAAGGCACAGGCCCCAGCTCGTGGCTGGGGCTGTTCCCCAGGACAGTCCTTCCTTTGGTGCCCATTAGCAGAGAAATGACACAATTAACCAGGCAATCAACTCAGGGCTCTTCAGTTGCTCCCTCCCACAGGGCCTTGCCTCTGGAGCTGCAGTTGGCAGGTGGCTGAGGCTGTAGGGAAGGGAATAGATGGTATGTCTAGAGCTAGGCGTTGGGACAAGGCAAAGTGGCTGACCCAGAAGTGGCTGGGATGGGTGCTGGCCAGGGAGAGGGGCAGAAGGCTTCAAGTGCATCTCTCCTAACACAGGCCTCAGAACACCTGCCTGGGACTCTGGGATCCGCACTTGTAATCATTGATCACTGTCTCTGCAGGGGCCTCTCCGGGAGGAACTGGATAGAGAACTGGCTGAGACCAGTTAAGGAGAGGGGTGCTCCAGTCCAACTCCTCGAAAAAGTCCTTCCCATTGGGGATCCCAGCCTCCCATATAGAGGTCATATTTGCTATCCCTCTCCAGGGATGTGATGGAAAATTGAGCATCATGGGACCCCAGGCACTATTCAGTCACCTGCCACTGAGGGACACTGGGCCCTCTGAATCTTCCCACCCACCGAAATCTAGGCTGCCTCCAGCAGGGCAGAGGTACAGGAACAGACCTGGGCCCAGAGAGGTGGCAGATTAGACACCTGGAGACAGATGGACAGAGATGAACTTTCAAAGCCACATACATGATACCAGGAGTCAGGCTTGAACGATCCAGTCCAGTATTTTAGAAAACATTTTCCTACAACTCACATTATTTCCCCAAGAACATGACTCTGAAACTATAATAAATTTAAAAAAAAAGGGGGGGGGGGGGAACTGATACCTTTGTCAGCCAGCCTTTGAGGAGCTTAGCTACTTTGCCCCACAAGCTATAGCTACCTTGATGATAGGCAATGTTTTTGCACAAGAACCAAGTCAGAAACAAGTTTTTGAGCTGTGTTTTTTTACAGTCCGTGATTTTTATTGATTCTCATGGGAAAATATATATATATTCTTACAACTTAAAACTACCTTAAGTGTGTCAACGCAAGAAATACCTCTGCTTCTTGGCCCCTAGATGTCTAATCCCCATCCCTCGTGTGTGTGGAGTGCTGGGGAAAGGCAGGGCCTCCCATAGCAGTGCCTTGTTCCCTCCTAGACCAGGACTGTCTCAGGTCACTCCTGCTGTCAGCCTGGCCGGCATGCATCCTGGGAAGACAGGGAGATTGCTCCTGACGGCCCCCCACCCATGCCTAGTCCAGAGAAGCAGGGCAACTGTGGGAACCGCACCACACCCATAGCTGTCTGCAGCGGGGCTCAGGCTGCACTGTGTGGAGGTAGAGGACGCCAAAACAAAGATGCTGGCAGGACGGGGTACTGTCCAAGAAGACTCCTAGAGGCCCCTTCCTCCCTATCCGAAGACCCCAACTGTTTTGAAAGTTAAAAGGCTCTGTCACCCATCTCTATCTGCCCATGTGCTGTGTGTTTCAGATCGATGGGCTGGAGGAGAAGCTGTCACAGTGTCGGAAAGACCTGGAAGCTGTAAACTCCAGGCTCTGTGGGACGGACCTGAGCCCAGAGGCCAGGTAAGGCATCTGCCCTTGGCCCCTCATTCTCATCCTGGGGACCTGGCCCTGAGCTTCCATTTGCCCTACTCCTTGCCGCTGGAGATTTGGGCTCCTTGTCCATCATGCCCCGGTGTGCCAGCTGCCCCTCAGATGGGAAGGAAAAAGGCTTGAGCCATAATACTCCTCCCCTTACAGGAAGTCTCTGGAGAAGGAGAAAAACAGCCTGATGAACAAAGCCTCTAACTATGGTAAGAAAGTTCCCTTCCTGTACCAGCCCCATCCTCCAGGCCCAGGGAGCCCACCGGGTGATGGGGATCGAGAGGGTTCTTTGGGAGGGAGCCATCCCCCACCCGCCCCTCCACCGAGGCTGTAGGAACCCACTGTAGGCGCAGCAGCCTGGAAGGAGAGCAGGTTTGTTTCTTTGTTCCAGGGGAGATGGAGAGGCCTACGGGCCTCTTCTTCCTCTGTGGGATGAAGGGGAATGGCTGTAGTCAGGTCCAGAAGAGACTCTCATATCCACCCAGACTTGGGACATCTGTTCTCCGACCACCCCCGCCCCCCTTCCCCTCCATTCCATCCCAGGATGAACCTCCCACTTGGGCAGCAGGAAGGGCTACTGTGGGTGGAGCAATGCTGCCATCTTCTGGGCACTGGGGGCAGAGCCAGGTAGAACCAGGTAGGGTGCAGAGTGGGAGGGTGGCTGGTACCACCCCTACCCCCACCCTGCCCCAGCCAACCTCAGAGGAACATGGTCTACAGAGGCTCATCAGACTTCTCTGTTCTGTCCTCCCCGAGAGACCAGACCTGGTCAAGAATCAGCCCCAGAACAGTCCAGGTGACAGGGAACCTCCCAGAGGGACCAGTTTGAATCAACACCGTAAGCACATACACACCCCTGCGTGGGCCCCAATCTCAGTCTGGCCTGCCCAGCGCTGATTTACAGGTACATCACCCACTCTTTTATACAAGTAGGAGTGGGATATCCATTTTGCCTCAAGCCCAGCAATTTTTTTTTTAATGTTTATTTTTGAGAGACAGAGAGTGAGCCGGGGAAGGGCAGAGAAAGGAAGACAGAGGATCTGAAGCCAGCTCTGCGCTAACAGCGCAAGATGCAGAGCTTGAACTCACAAACTGTGAAATCATGACCTGAGCCGAAGTCAGACACTTAACTGAACTACCCAGGTGCCCCTTAAGCCTAGCAATTTTTACAGCCGCAGCATCAACCCCATTTCCCTGAGAGGTACGGTACCTCAGTACCACCCACCTGCATGTCACACGAGGGGATGAATGGATTCGGTGTGGCCATAGGACTAGCCTCCTCTAGAGGCGAGCCCAACCACCTTGTGGGTACAAACTGCTTTCTCTTAGTGTCCCTGGTTCCTGCTTAGCTGGGTGTCCAGCAGGGGGCAGGACTGGAAGCCCTGATGGTGTGGCCCCACCCTGTACCCGCTCCAGCGTCAGGCCCCAAAAGTCCCAGCTACCCCGAGTCTCTAGTTGACCAGATGAGAACACCTGAAAGGATGAGCACCACGTAGCCCCCACCCCCAGCCCAAAGGACTCACCTGGTGATGCCATGCCAACACCTAGCTTGGCTTTCAGGTGTGGCCTTTCTGATAACCCCCTCACACACTCCATCCTCAACTTTCACTGCGTTTGAAGAAACGGCTGAGCAGCATTGCGTGGTGGGATTCCTTTGGGCCAGGATCTGTAGCCAAAAGGTTGTGAGAATCTGGGCAGATCAAGGACAGTCATTTTTATAGATAAGGAAGTGGAGAAGCTGGGAAGGAACACATCTGCCCCTCAGAGCAATGTATGTGCCCATTTGTGAGAGAAGCAGACAGAGGAGAGTAGCATATGGGCCCAAACTACCTGTCCACTCCTGTTTCCTCCCAGAGAAGGAGTTAAAGTTGCTTCGGCAGGAGAACCGGAAGAACATGCTGCTCTCTGTGGCCATCTTTATTCTCCTGACCCTCATCTACACCTACTGGACCATGTGAGCCTGAGACTTCTCCACAGTCAGCACGGGTTTCCTCCTTGGTCCCCTGGTCACAACCAAGCAGGCCCTTCAAGCCTCAAGACAATCAAGGTACAGGCGTATTTCTCCCCGGCCCCGACACTGGATCAGGGCTGCCAGCCCAGCCCCTCTTCACTCCTGGTCCTGCTGTGGGGCCTGGGTCTCCAGAAGGACTTTGTGCTGATTCCCCTCTCAGCCCAAGGGAGAGGCAATAAAGAACAGCCAGGCTGCTTCTGTCTGCTGAGTAAATGTCATGGTCTGACTGCAGCTGGAGGGCAGTGGGGGTGGCACTCGGGAATCAAGGAAGAAAAGATGTTCAAGGGGAAGTGTTCAGCTTAGAACTCAGAAAGGAGGGGGAAGGCAGGGTTGCGAAGGTGAGTCCCCAGCTTAAGTGGGGAATAAGGAGACAGGAGGAAGCATTGTAAAAGCCAAAACTATTCTGGGAGCCATTTCCAGGGCTTAGGCCTTGCACTACCAGTCCACCGTGCCCACCAAACACACTTTCTTGCCCTCCAGTCAGGGTCACTGCCTGTAATTATGGCATGAAAAAAAAAAACACACGCCATGCAGCAAAGGGTGACCAGGGAAGTGGTCATGTGGAGGTACCACAGGACCACAGAGTTAACCCATCTTCAAGAGGCAAGCAGGGCTGGTGAGGCCTGGCAGAGTAGGCGGCAAGAGCCATGGTAATGACCAGACTTACAGTGACAGTGGGCAGCAAATCAGGCAGGGTTGGCTGGAGTGGGGGCAGGAGCAACAAACATGGCCACCCCCCAACTCTGCTCCCAGCACCAGGGCCAGGAGGGGCAGGAGTGGGAGGCTGAGCAAAGCCGAGCATAGTAGGGCAACCAGAAGGATCAGGGGCTTGGCCTGGAAACTACACCAGTTAGGAAAGTGGAGTTGCCCTAGGAGCTCAGGATGTGAGACATCAAGGACCCTCGGGGCCAGGGTGAAGGAAGGAGCCAAAGTACAGCAGGCTAGAGGAGGCCAGCACCAGAGCTGTGGAGCTGGTGGAGCAGCTCTAGCCCTGGGCCGAGAGGGAGGCACCATCGGCACCTGCACACCTCACCCCAAGCACAGCCCCCCCCACCCCCACCGGTGCAGGCACAGAATGGAGGGGAGGCTGGCCAGGGGTCAGTGCAACCGTCTCTCCCTCCCTCTCTCCCTCCGGTCTAGTGACACTAATTGGTCTGACACCTCTGTTATTTTAGTCACACAGACTGATCCTGGATTGTCACAGTGCTACCATGGAGTGAGCCGTGTGATTTATGTAAGGGGGAAGGTGCCTCCCTGCCCTGCTGGGCAGTAGGTTCTTTCATTCTCCAGTCCCTGCTTCCAACAGGAGCTGCATAATTTCTGGACTCTTCCTAGGTGGGGCCCCTTCTCTAGCAGCAGGGCCCACGAGGCCCAGGAGCTTGTAGAGGCTCTGATTAAACAAACCTGCTTTCCTCCCCGCCTCTTAAGTAGAGCTTCCTCCCCTTCTCCAGCCCAAACTGTTTCATTCAAGCCAATCCCAGACCACACAGCACCAAGGACAAACAGCACTATCCCCAGCACAGAGCCACACAGGCATTAAAAATATGTTTATCTTTAATGATCCAAGATTCTGCAAGACACACTGATATACCCAGAACGGGGTGGAAACACACCTTTCTCAGCCGTGCTGCCACCAACCTGGGGGGAGGGAGGGGCTAGATGCTGGCTAGGCGACACCGCCCCCCACCCCCAGGTAGAGTCATTTCCAACCTCACAGGGAGTCTCTGTGGCCTATCGCCATGGAAACCAGCCTAGCACTGGGATGGGGCTCTAGGGAGCCCGTAAGAGCATCTCTGAGAGGTATTTCCCATTAAAAACAACCACAAGTGCCCTCCCCCACCCAAAGCTACTGCCCAGCTTCCCTTCTTCCCCCTCTGCCAAGACAGAGGAAATGGAGTGACCACAAAAGGACAAACAAAAGTGACTGTACTTCCTACTGGGGAAGAAAAAGGGGGTGAGTAGCAAGGTGGCTGTGGCAATTGGGGGGGGGGGGGGGTGCCATGATTGCCAGAAGGCTGGGTGTGACCCAACCCGAGGTACCTCTGTTGCCAGGGGGCCACTGCTGCTGGGGCATAGAAAAAGGTCTTTAAAGGCTGCTTCCTCTTCTAGAGCTGCCCAAGGTTCAGAACAAAAGGGAATGGGGCCCAGGAAGGCTCTACAACCCCAGGAGGCAGTCATGCCCGCTATCGAGACAGCACTGCCTGTGTCCCGATGCAGTGGCAGGGAAGTATGGTCCACGTGCCTCCCTTCCCGGCCTGCGGGACTGTCAGAGGTCCGGCTGGGACGAACTCCAGGGAAGACCAGGACAGAGGTCAGGGAGGAGATAAAATCATCTCCAACTTGGCATCAAAACAGAGCAAGTTCAAAGAAACAAAACCTTGATTTGTACAGCAGCTGCCCCTGGCCTACACCCACTCAGGGTCGGCCCAATAAAAAGCTGGGCAGAGCACGGGCATGGCCGCCCTCAGGGCAGTGCACGGAACTCAGAAAAGTGAGTCTACAGGATACAAGAGAGAATGGCAGAAACAAAGCCCTGCTGTTCTCTGACACGTCCTCCACTGGCCACACATGCCCTCGGCCCTGACCTCAAACCCGCCTGTAGGAGCAGCATCCTTCAGGCTGATTCCTGGCAGGGAAGACAATTCCCCGGCAGGTCTCTGGGGAGGGAAGTCCAAAAGGTGTCCCAGAAGGAACGTCAGAGTCCTCAGAAGGTCCCCGACTGAGTTCTTCAGGGAGAATGGAGAGGAGACCACCCACCCCTTATGGTCAGGCTGCAGTGACTGTGCTCCCCAGTCCCTTTCTGAGAAGGGGTAAAAAACCAGTACTGTGAGCCCCAGGCAGAGTGCCCTGACTCAGAGAATGACAGATCATTCAGCAGGGGTGGGCATCCCCACACCCTCAGGCGCTGTGCATCTGGATGAATGAGAGGACATCTTCCTTGGACAGCTTGTCTGGGTCCTGGGGCTTCTGGGAGTCATGAACACGGATGCCATCCCCCCACTCCCAGAAGAGCCTGCCATAGTAGCAGATGCTGGGGAGAAGGAAGAGAAAGGAGGTCAGAGGGCTGTACCCGGGTGGAGCAGGACCAAGAGATCACCACCCCAACCCTGGCAACCATGACTTAGAGGACTGATCCTTAAAGGGGCGGGTCATTTAACTCCAGTTGAGGGTCTTCCCTCTAGCAGCCAACAGGTACTCAGTAGGCCCCAGCTCCTTTCCAACAAACAGATGCTGATGCTAATTGTGTCCAACTAGATTCCTAGAATTACTGATATTCCTGGTTTATCTGTCTGTGCCGTTCTAATAAAACAGTGTAGCAACAGACACTGGTGTCAGTGGCTAATTATAGGTGCATTAGAGCTACTGGCTGCTGTCAAAACCTATGACTGTAACAGTCTGGCAAACGGACTCTGGGTGCTCATGAGAGACACCTAAGACCCTTGAATCCCAAGGGGCAGGGCTGCAGGCCCTTGGTAGGTTTGCACCACCAGGCCAGTGTCAGAAAGTCACGTAAGCAGTGGCTGCTCCATGGGGCAGATAGATACCCTGCCTGGATGAGGCTCTTCCCACCCAGGACCCCCAGCCATCACAGCAGGTCTTGGTGTCACTTGCTTCTCACTGAGCTTCTATCCAGAACTGGGGGCCACGCCCTAGAGGGGGCATAGCCCCACCCTTGGGAGGAGCCCAGTCTATGCTAGGGGAGCCCCTGCTTGGGCAGCCATCTTTCTCAGGACCTGGGGTATGCCCCAAGAGGGCTGGCCGGCATCCTGGCAGGAGCACCTGGGGTTGTGGAGGGGACAGGCACGGAGGAGGGCCACTTACTGAAATGGGGCGATGGAGTCTGCAGGGAGGTCAAAGGTAGAGATCTTGGTTTTCTTATTGTAGAAGAACTTCCTCTTGAAGCTTTTGCTGAATCCCATAGTCCATGGCTCTGACAGAAGGAAGAGGGGAAAGCTCAGAAAAGGACACAAAATATTCATGTGGGACAGGAACAGACCAACATAGGGGTGTGCCTTTCTGCACTTGTGTTCTTCCATTGCCCTCTCTCCCAAAAAGCAGGCAGAGAACAGCCTGTGAGGAGGATGCAGCCTTTATCACCAGCCCAAAGGGGCTCAAGGAGGACAACTAAGATAATTACTTCTCAACAACCCCGCCCCAGTCCTGCCAACCTGCCACCAGGCAACAACTCTGGGACCCTGGCAGAGGGAAGGCTCTTTAGCCAGAAGGCACTGAAGAAAAGGGACTGTACAGAGGATACAAATGGCCAAGCCTGACTTGCTGCCGCCCCCAGAGAAGGCCCTTTACCTGCATGAGGACACTGTGTGTGCACAAACCAACTGGGCTCCTCTCTCTCAGCCCCAACCCGACCCCCAGGACCCACCAAGGAACAGAAGAGGCTCGGGAAACAGTCCCCAACCCCACACCTCAAAGAAACACCAGCCTGGCTGCCATGCACCTTAGTAGGCAGCCTTCAGCTCCGGCTCAGACAGGGTCCGGGCTAGTCACCCTGGCTGCAGGAAAGAGGACAGGCAACAATCACCCATCACCTACCATTCACCGTCCTGACGATGTAGAGGCCAGTGGGCACAAAGTGCCGGTCATCCCGCCCTGTGTAGCTGAGCTTCGGGGTGCCACTGGAGCCCTTGATGATCTTCATTTCTAACCTAATTTCCCCGAGGTGAGTAAACAGCAAGTGTGGTTTTGTGCATGAGAGCGAGCCCTCACATTATTCTCCGGCTAATATTAAAATCCCACCACCCACAGCATTTTATCTCAGTTCAACATAAGAAATGGAAACTGAGGCAGAGATGTGAGTTGCTCCAGGCTACCCATCAAGGGAGTCTGTGCAGAGCTGGATGGAAGACTCAGGCTCTAAACTCTAAGCAATGGAGTCAGGAAAGTGACAGATGTCCCTGCTCTGTTGCTGCCGTTTGGGGGATGGGTAGGGAGGGTGTTTCAAGGGTGACACAAGTAAGGTTAAGATCTGAGACCAGAGGTGCCACTGGGTCTTCGATCCCCCACCAAAGGCATCACTGTGGCCACTAAAGAGTTAACACGAGACCACGGAGACCTGGCCCAGCTCCCATGGCCGCAGCGGGCACAAACCCAGGATGAGACCCCCAGATGAGAGCACCCTGCACACCACTAATGCAAGGAAGCAGTTACGCCCCCCTGCCCCTCCAGGCTCAATCTCTCTGTCAGCACCAGGAGCTGGGATTTATAGTGTTTCAAGCAGCTTGCTGCTCTGCCCCTCGCAGGGACAATCGTAACTATTACAGCATCAATGAGCCCGTATTTCTGCCTGACACCGCCCTGCTCCCCTCCTGACGGTGCTGAATCAGCTCTCAGCCGGGGGGCTCTTGGCTGCGGCAGGGGGGTTAAAGGCAGGCTGCCAGGGCCAACTCACCACCTCCCCCACGACACACCTCTGCAAAAAGAGAACGTTGCTGCACCCCCACCCCAACTCTCCTCTCAGATCCTGCACTGAGTCACTCACCTGACAAAAATCTTCTCCATCTCCTCCAGCCTGTACACCTCCTTCACCCTGTGTGTCAAGGGACAGAGAGAGGACAAAGGTTTTCTGGGGTGTGGGGGGCAGATATTCTTACGTAGCAGCAGCTGGAGGCAGGAGGCTGTGCCTGTCCTTGTCTTCTGCTTCTGGCCCCAGTACCCCAACCCACCAGAATGAGGACCCCCAGCCCCGTGTGCTGCTGTCCAACACAGATGCCCTAGCTCAGAGCTACCAAACACCCCCTTGGGCCTGCCCCACCGCAACTGGGGAGCACAACTATGGTTACTGAAGAAGGGGGAGAGAGGAAGATCTGGCAGACACCCAAGTCATCTTCACTGTCACCAGGGGCCCGAATACCAAGGTCCAGGCTCTTGTGTAGATCACCATGGATTTTAGGGCTTCCTGTAGCAGAGTTATTTCCAAACAGTCCTAACGGGCCTTTTACCATAGGGGGCAGGGGGACCTCTACCCAGGGTGCAGGGTTCCTTCACCTCTGGGGGCCTCTGAACACATCTTTGGAACTGCTGGGTAAGGTCTCCAGGGACCCAGCAACTAGACCACAAGCAACACAGGGAGGGTCCCTGGAAGGTGTCCCTCAGGACCTGGCAGACAGGACATTTTATAAAAAGTGTAGAGAGACACCTTGGTCTCCAATCATATAGTCTGGGTCTCCAAGCCCCAAAGGTAATAACCTCTGACCTGGGCACAGCCTGGAAAGTCTGGTCTCCCTATGTGGGCTCCCTGACTGTCCTCATCCTCCTCTCCTACCTCAGGGCCTGGAACTTTCACACCATCTAACGTGGCAACAAACACTCTGTTCTTCCTGTTCAAAAACTCCCATTCCCTTAGCACCCTTTTCTCACCTGAAAAAAAAGAAAAGGCCAGGTGGTATGCTAATGAGTGTGAATGTGCAAGGTGTGTAGGAGAAGCATGTGCATCTTCAATGACACCTTAACCCCTAGGAATGCATCTCCTGTGGAGGCTGGCCCACCATGACAGGCGGGATGGGGAGACACTCTGGGGCGAAGGACACACCTACCCAGCACCCCACCCCAATTCACATTCACCAAGGGTAGTCTTATCTCTAACCACAACTTTGCCTGGTCCTCTCTACTGAGCCCTCCCATCCTCCACAGGATGGGGAAGCAGGCACTGGCCAGAAAGAAGCAATGGGGAATGGGGGTTTGGGAGGGAGACCATATGCTCACCTGATGGGATTCATGTCAGGCCGACTGGGCTTGGAAACAGCTTTCACAAATTTCTCAGCAAGCTGAATTCTAGAGCACAAACAGAGTCTCTCAGAGGTGAGCCAAGGCGCCTCCACTAGCACCCCTGCCCCCAGGGCATCTGCGTGGCACCAGAGACGGAACACTTCTGAATGTGGAGCAAAGCCGCTCCACGAGGCAGCACTCCTATGCCTGAGGAAGCCCACCCTGCCCTTCTCCACTAACATCTTTGTGGACGCCCTCCCTCTGTAGATTTGGACATCCAGTTTTGCTACATGTTGGTAGGCTTTTCCGAAGTGTGCCTTGAGTTGTGCTCAGTCCCCTCCACTAGAACTTAAAATGTCATCTGTATCGTGTATGTCGACTCACCCCAAACCACTGATGCCACAGCACACCCACTCAGAAGAACCAACTTTGGCATATCAGTATCACGGCAGTGTGAGAGGTCCCTCCTTTGTGTCCCTCACCCCCCTTCTAACAACTGATCAGTCATCCATCCACAAGCAAAAGGGCCGCTGTGGGATCCAGATGAACAGACTTAAACGGGATCACCCATGCTCAAGATGTGTTCTTCAGAGACCCTCCCTCTCTCCATAAGCCTATCCTCTTGCTCAACCTGAATCAAAACCACTTCTGATCTGAACAGCTGTGGCCAAACGGAGTGTGCTGGTATCTGTGGCAATGGAGGCCCAAGCCCCAGCAAACTCTGCAGTGCAGATACTAATTCCTCACCCAGGCCGTGGAACCAGCCCATGGGTGGGGAAGGAAAACTAACGATAGCCTTAAGCAAGAAGGCCTGGGTGAGGGACCAAGCCTCAGAGGCTGCTGCCGCACAGCTGACCTGGCCTACCCTGCCCTCCCTCCCCAGGACCCAGGTCAAACCGCTGGTTAAAGTGCTGCTCCCGCACGTCACTGCCATTCAGCACGAGGACATCGAGGATGTGGATGGCACTAATCTTCCGCTGGGCCTTCCCCTAGAAGAAGAAGTGCGCTGCCCACCCTGCCAAGCATCGGCCTGGGGCCCACTGCCCACCATGGCATGCTGGCCTCCGTTCTACCTATATATCACCGGGGGAAGAGAAGGACTCCAAACACAGAACTCTCTTGTGCCTCCCGCCCAGATCATTCTCAGCACCACACCAGCCCAGCCTTCCGAGCAGCCAGAGATCTGAGGCTTTAGGTGATGAGCACCCCTGAACCTCAAACTCAGTGAGGCTGCCGCCATGGTGCTCCATTCAGGGCCTAGCTTCCCAATCTTGTCCACTGTTCCCATTGACTGTTCTGAAAGTCATCTATATGGCTGTCATGGCCAAAGCTCAAGGGATCCCTGGTAAAAACAAAATCAGCAGCTAAAAAATACCCAGCAGGCCCACTAGGGCCCAGGATGCCCAGAGATGACTGAGGTTCCCTCTTGCACACATGGGGACTGTGATCCTTCCTACCTAAACGTATCATTGTTTCGAGCAACTACCCAAGGAGGAGGAATCATTTCACAGCCTTCCCCCAGCTCTGGGCCCTGTCAAGCACCACAATGTGACCCAGTTAACTTGGGGGGAAAAGGGCCAGGCTCAGCCGTGCCCCAGTTCCCTAGCTGGCAGGGCCAGAACACATGAGCAGAACCACCTCTGACCTCCCCTTTCAGTTCATGGACGATCTCCACAGACAGCAGAGTATCCCGGGGTAGCTCTGTCTTCAGGTCTAGCTTGACCCAGCGGTCTGACTGGCGGCCGTCCCACGTGTAGATCTGGGACTTCTACAGGCAGAGAGAAAGGGCCTCATGAGGCAGGCATGGAGATTGAGGGGTGAGTGCTCAAAAGAGCTTTCAGTTGGCGGTTATAAGCTGATGGGGCTGGGAAATGTCAGAAGAAAATGTCTAGGAGAGATTAGTGTTATACTTCAACGACAGGGATCTGGCTCAGTCCTGGTGGTAGGGAACAGGCCCAGGGCCTAAGGCCAAAAGGCCAAAAGGCCTAAGTCCAGGGGTATCTGGGTGGCTCAGTTGGTTAAGTGTCCAACTTTGGCTCAGTCATGGTCTCTTGGTTCAAGGGTTCGAGCCCTGTGTCAGGCTCTGTGCTGACAGCTCAGAGCCTGCTTCAGATTCTGTGTCTCCTTCTCTCTCTGCCCCTCCCCTGCTCATGCTCTGTCTCTCCCTCAAAAATAAACAAACATTAAAAAAAAAAAAAAAAAAAAGGCCCAAGTCCATGATTAGTGACCCTCAAAAAAGATCAAGCTTATGGAGCACCTGGGCCTGGGTGGCTCAGTTGGCTGAGCACTTTTTTTTTTTTTTTTTTTTTTTTTAAGTTTATTTATTTGTTTTGGGAAAGAGAGAGGCAGAGAGAGCGAATCCCAAGCAGGCTCCACGCTGTCAGCACAGAGCCCGATGGGGGTGGTGTTACAAAGAAATGGCTGCATGGATTCAAGCCACAGGAGCCTGCTGACAATCCTGTTGGCCTAGGAAGCTTAATATCACAAGAAAAGAAGCAGTGTTCCCTTTACAATGCACAGAGATGAATACGCAAATGTGAATGAATGAAAAACTGAATGGATGAATGACACTTGGCTAACTCACAGAAAGGAAGTGAAGCTTTAAGAAATACCTTCCCTGGGGTCAAAGCCCCAGCTCCCTAGTGCCAAGAGAACACGCACCGAGGGTGGCAGGCAGCTGTCCAGACTCCCACAGACACAGAGCAAGGTTCCACCACCCCGACAGTAGAGAGGAAGCCAGCAACAGACTTACCCCCAGACCGATGAGGAACTTCTGCTCGCTGCCAGACACCATGCAGCGGTAGTCAAGCACTGGGCGGATCTTCTCCAGGGTTTTGGAGGTGAGCAGCGTGGGCTTATAGCTGAAGATGTCAATCTCAGTGCCCTGCAGCCCCGGGTCAGAGAAAACATGGCTGGGTTGGGGGAAGGGACAGGCGCTCAGTATGGGTGCCTGTATGAGGGATGGGGGCAGGCTGGGAGAGGCGAAGGACAGGAAGCACTTGCTCTCTGAAACATGCCCCCCTGCTCTCCCTAACCATGCACTAACTGGGATCTAATTCCATCTGCTTGGAGTGTTCCTTTAGGACCTATTAGAAGAGGCTGGGAAGGGAAAGAACACCAACTCCCTGAGTACAGATCAATTTACCAGAGCTATAAGGAAATGCCGCCAGAATATATAAGCCACCCCTTCAATAAAACTGAAGGCGAGGACTCATCAGTAGTTGGTCTGAGAGCAGTTAAGTGACCACTCCACCCCACTCAGAAATATGTACACATGCTACTTTTCTGAGGTCATCTGGAACCTCATTCTCCAGTCCGTGACCCCACAAAACCAGCACAACGGCCCCATAATCTGGGCTAGATTTAAATGAAGCCCAGCCCCTCAGAATCCAGGAGGTGCCTACACAAGCCCTCTGGAGGCCAGGCATCTGGAGGGAGGATGGCACGGGTCTGATACCTTCCACATCTAAAGATAGGCCTCTCTGACTTTTTATTTTCAACAGATACCAAACTCACCTGGATTAGCTCAAAGAACTTAGATTTGGGGTCTGAGGAAGAAGGAGCAACTCGAGCCTGGTCTGGGATCTGAAAGGAGCCAGCAAAGAGCTTTGATTTGCAAATGTACTTTCAACGAAAGCTGTGTGTATGCACATGCAGGCGAGGGAATAGGTCCAGACAGGGGAAGAGGCAATGGCCCCCAACAAAGGGGGCTAGAAAGCAGGAGATGGGAGTGGGTAATCCAGTCCCTGCCTCACTTCAAGCCCTGTGGTTGCACACCACAAAGGCCCCTTCCCTCTGTCTGGGACTCACTGTGGGCAGAGAGTTGCTGTATAGGGCCCTGGCAACAAAATGAGGCCTGGTCACCCACCACCCTTGTCCTTTTTGACCCAACTGCAGGACCACAATGTCAGTGAAAGGGCCAAAAAGGTAACTCCTGACAATGCTAAGACGTCTAACTCTGGAACCCTGTGAGGGTAGGGAGACGTTTACATGTAAGGAGAAACCCTAAGTAGACAGGGTTGGTCAATCCATTCTTCTCTACGGCTTCCCTGCTCTGGAGTAATAATGGGCTAGGGAGATGCTCACCCCCCAAAGTCGAAGGCACTCTTTCCGGATCTCTGCCTGCCGAGGCTCACTCAGGGTTCTGGGAAAATAAAACCAACAAGTGATTAAAACCTCCAAGAGGTACAAGGAGTGTGCATCCCATGCACCCCTCAGAACTCCCAAGAGAGGAAGCCCAGATGAATAAACGTGTGTGCACACAGAGGCCATGCTGCCATTAGCCCAGGATGCTTACAACACTCACATGGCTCTGCCCCTTAAGGAGGGGGGATCAGATGTAGACAAAATGGATGACCTCCCCTTCTCACCACAAAGGGAAGGAAGACTACCCTCCCGATCACCCTGAATGCCAGAGTTCCCCACACACTCTCCTCTCTGAGCATGTTCTGGCTTTTCCCCTGCTGATACACATTAAGTCCATCCGAATGGATGCCACTATGCTCCAGAAAGCTTTATCAGCTTATGCTGACCCCCTACCAGAAGAATGGTTTTCTTAGACCAGTCCTATCTCCCCTCTCTTGATCACTCTTTATTCTGTGTCCCCTCAACATTATGCATTCTACTCATACTATGCCACTCTACACCCTCTGATGCACCCTCTACATTCCTCCTGTATCCTTTTCCTGGGGTACTCTTATCTGCCTAAACACAAAGTCTTTGAGGGCAAGGTTCATGCCATCTACTTCTCTGGTATGCTTCACAGACCACAGCAGAGTAAAAGATTAAAAAAAAAAAATAGACGTTTTTAAATGTTTGTTGAAATGAAATAAATAGCTCAGAGGAGGGAGCAAAATGAAAAGATCTTTCCTTGAAATAAAAGAATTCTGGGGAGTGGGCAACACTCACGTGTCTTGAACAAAGGCATGGATTTTGGCCAGAGCTTTGATCTGCAGACTACAGTGGCTAGAGAGAGGGGGGGAAAAAAAAGATTTAATTTCAGAAGGATTACCAAAAAAGGCAAAAGATATCAAAAAAGAGAAGCTCAGCCAGAGCAGTGGCCATCTACATCTGGGGGAGAGGGGCTGGAGAACTGAAAGAGAACCCCCTTGACTACACCCCAAGATACAGTTACATGGGGCCTGCTAAAGGCTTACGATAAAGCAGAACTGAGTCAAACCCGCTAGACACCCAGCTCCCAAGTCCTGCTAAAAGGAAAGTTCTGATCCCATCCTTAAAAACTTGAAAGCAGTAGTGAATTAATTCTAAATAAAGCAACGACAAAGCCCAGACCCAGTTCAGCTGCAGACTGAACTGACTCAACCCACCTACACTAGCAGCTGCCCTTGCTACTTTAATCCCCACTATCCTTTTATACAATGTCTGGCATTAAATTAAAGAGTGTGTGACATGTGATAAAGCAAGAAAATGTGACCAGCTAACAAGAGGGGAAACAATCCAATAGCAGAAGATCCAGAAATGGTCCAGATGTTCATATTATCAGACATGGCCCTTAAAATAACTGAAAAACATATTAAAGGATCTAGTAGAAAAGATGTACAACATTCATGGACAGATAGAGAATTTCAGCAGAGGTACAGAAACCATATTTCTAAAAAACCAAGATTCTAGGATTGAAAACTATGATATTAGAGATGAAGAATGATTTTGATGGGCTTATCACCATACTGAAAACAGCAGAGGAAAGAATCAGTGAACTTGGTGATAATGAGGTCAACAGAAACTCAAACCAAAACATAAAGAGAGAAAAAAGTGAAAAAAAAATACCAGTATTAGAACTCTACAGGACAATAGCAAACAGTTAAACATAAATAAGTAGAGTCTCATAAGCAGAAAAAAGAATAAGACAAAAATACTAACAAGATAATAGCCAAGAATTTTCCCAAACTGGTAAATGAAATCAATCCACAGATCCAAGGTCAGAGAACCCCAGGCAGAATCAGTACAAAGAAAACCATATATAAACACACTGTGGTCAACATGTTGAAAACAAAGATAAAGGGAAAATCTTAAAAGCACTCAGAGGAAAAAGGACACATGATATGCATGAAAACAGTAACAGTAATGACTGACTTCTCTCATCAGAAACAAGGAAGGCAGAAAACAATGGAACATTATCTTTAAAGTGCTGAAAGAGAAACACGACCAACCTCAAATTCTATATCCAATAAAAGTATCCTTCAAAGAGGAGAGGGAAATAAATACATTTTCAAAAGACAAATTACTCCAGCATACTTGCACAATAAAAATAGGCTAAAAGAAATTCTTTAGGCCAAAGGGAAAGGATTCCAAACAGAAACCCAGTTCTGCAAGAACTAGAAATGAAGAACACCAAAATGTGTAAATAGGTCAGTAGATACAAAGGACCTTTTTAAAAAATGTAAATGTACATATGCAGGCATACCTCGTTTTATTGCACTTCACATTACTGCACCTGACAGATAATGCATTTTTTACAAATTGCAGGTGGCAACCCTGTGTTGACCAAGTCTATTGGTGCCATTTTCCCAACGGCATTTGCTCGCTGCATGTCTCTGTGTCATATTTTGGTAATTCTCATAATATTTCAAACTTTTACATTATTGTTATATTTGTTATGGTAATCTGTGATCAGTGAACTTTGGAGCCTGAAGATGTGGCTGAATTGCTATAAAACTTTATCAGATGAGGAGGTGCTTCTTATGAATGAGCAAAGAAAGTAGTTTCTTGAGATGGAATCTACTCGTGGCGAAGATGCTGTGCAGACTGTTGAAATGACAACAAAGGATTGAGAGTATTACATAAACTTAGCTGATAAAGCAGTGTCAGGGTTTGAGAGGATGGACTCCAATTTTGAAAGAAGTTCTGTCAGTAAGATGTTATCAAACATCACATGCTACAGAGAACCCATTCATAAAAGGAAGAGTCAATCAATGTGGCAAATGTCATTGTCTTATTTTAAGAGACTGCCACAACCATCCCAACCTTCAATAATCACCACCCTGATCAGTGCTCAGCAGCCATCAGCACTGAGGCAAAACCCTGCACCAGCAAAAAGATTATGACTCACTAAAAGCCCCGACAATGGTTAACATTTTTTTTTAGCAATAAAGCATTTTTTAAATTAAGATTTGTACATTGTTTTTTGTACACAGTGTTACTGCACACTTAGTAAACTATAGTATAAACACAACTTTATATGCACTAAGAAACAAAAATTAATTTGACTTGCCATATTGCAATATTCACCTTACTGCAGTGATCTAGAACCAAACCTGCAGTATCTCTGAGGTATGCCTGTACAGGCAGATATACTTTAAATCTCTTTAAAAGATGATATAGACTTTATGGTTTAAAATAAAAATAATAGCAAGCTAAAGTAGGGTTTATATAAAACAAGAACACAAAGGCAGAACTGTAAATGCATATATACTGTGGTAATAAGGTTCTTACATTGTTCATAAAGCAGGATACTCTTTGAAAGTAAACCATGATAAATTAAAGATGAATACTGTTATCTTTAAAAGAGCTAAAATAACTCTCAACAATAGCCAAATTCTGGAAAAAGCCTAAATGTCCATCAACTGATGAATGGATAAAGAAATTGTGGTTTATATACACAATGGAGTACTACGTGGCAATGAGAAAGAATGAAATATGGCCCTTTGTAGCAACGTGGATGGAACTGGAGAGTGTGATGCTAAGTGAAATAAGCCATACAGAGAAAGACAGATACCATATGGTTTCACTCTTATGTGGATCCTGAGAAGCTTAACAGAAACCCATGGGGGAGGGGAAGAAAAAAAAAAAAGAGGTTAGAGAGGGAGAGAGCCAAAGCATAAGAGACTCTTAAACACTGAGAACAAACTGAGGGTTGATGGGGTATTGGAGGGAGGGGAGGGTGGGTGATGGGCACTGAAGAGGGCATCTTTTGGGATGAGCACTGGGTGTTGTATGGAAACCAATTTGACAATAAATTTCATATATTAAGTAAATAAATAAAAAACAAATAAATAAAAGAGCTAAAATATAAAACAAAAAGACATAAAAAAGAAAAAATCCAAGGAGATATAAACGAATATTAAAAAATACCAACCAGCCCCCCCAAAAAAGGAAGGAACTGAGAAACAAAAAGAAAACAGGATAAAGAGATACTAAACAACCAAGATAAGAGGATTTAAAAAAAAAGTTTTTTTAATGTTTATTTTTGAGAGAGACAGAGTACGAGCAGGGGAAGGGCAGAGAGAGAGAGGGAGACACAGAATCCAAAGCAGGCTCCAGGCTCTGAGCTGTCAGCACAGAGCCTGACACGGGGCTCAAACCCACGAACTGTGAGATCATGACCTGAGCCGCAGTCGGACACTAAATCAACTGAGCCAGCCAGGTGCTCCAAGATAGAGGATTTAAACCCAAACATATCAATAATTACATTCCATGTAACTATACTAAACACTCTAATTATAAGGCAGAGACTGTCACACTGCATAAGAAAGTAAGACCCAAGCATATGTTATTTATAAAGACAAACACAGGTTGAAAATAAAAGGACTTAAAAAGATAAACCAAGCAGGGGTATCTGTGGCTCAGTCAGTTAAGCATCTGACTTTAGCTCAGGTCACGATCTCATGGTTCCTGAGTTCGAGTCCCACATGGGGTGAGCTAGAGACCTGCTTCGGGTGAGCTCCAGCCACACTTTGGATGAGCTCGAGCCCCACTTCGGCCTCTGTGCTAACAGTGCAGAGCCTATATAGGATTCTCTTTCTCTTCTCTTTCTCCCTCTCTCTCTGCCCCTCGCTCACTCACACTCTCTCAAAAATAAATAAATGAATTGAAGAAAAAAAGACAAATCAATACTAAGCAAAAGAAAGTTGATGTGACTATATTAATACCAGATGAGGTAGACTTCAAGACAAAGAGTATTACTAGAGATAAAGAAGGATATTTCATAATGACAAAGGTCAATTCATTAAGAATAACAGAATACAGATTTAGAGACTAATAACCCTTATGAACACAGACTCAACTCAATAAAATATTAGTAAATCAAATACAGAATATATAAGAATGATATTCATAACCAAAGCATATTAAAAAATGCAAGACTGGTTTGCCATCTGAAAATCATTCAATGTAATTCACTGTATTAATGGAATAAAGAATAATACCATAATAATTTCTATAGATACAAAAAGGATCTGACAGAACTAAACATCCATTCAAAATAAAAATGCTCAACAATCTCAAAATAGAAGAAAACTCAATCTGATAAAGGACGTCTACAAAAACCTATTGCCAACACCACATTTAATGAAAGATTAAACACTTTATGCTTAAAATTAAGAGTAAGGCAAGGCTGTCTGCTTTTATCACTTCAATTCAACATCAAATTGAAGGAATTAGTCATTTCAATAAGGCAAGAAAAAAACCAGAACTACCATATGATCCAGCAATTACACTTCTGGGTATTTATCCAAAAGAACTGAAATCAGGATCTTGCAAAAATATTAGCACCCCCATGTTCACTGAAGCACTATTCACAGTAACCAAGATGTAGAAACAACCTAAATGTCCACTGACAGATGAACAGATAAAGAAAATGTGGTAATATATATACAATGGAATATCTTTTTAAATTTTAAGTAAACTGCACACCACATGTAGGACTTGAACTCACAACCCCAAGATCAAGAGCCACACGCTCTACCCACCAAGTCAGCCAGGCACCCCTTTACATACAATAGAGTATTTAGACAAGAAAGACAGAAAGAAAAGAAAGAAAGAAAAGAAAGAAAAGAAGGAAAGAAAGAAAGTAAGTTAGTTAGTTCTAGGCATCCAAACTGGAAAAAAAAAAAAAAAAAGTAAAATTATCTCAGTTCACAGACAGCATAATCTTTCATGCAAAAAAACCCTAAAGATTCCACCAAAAACTATTACAACTAATAATCAAATCTGGCCAATTTGCAGGATACAAAATCAACACACAAAAACCAGTCATTTCTACACAATAATGAATAATCTGAAAGGATGAAGAAAATAACTCCATTTACAATAGCATCAGAAAGAATAAAATACTCAGAAGTAAACTAAAGAAGTGTAAGACTTGTACACTAAAAGCTACAAATCACTGCTGACAAAAATGGAAAAAGACATAAATGGAAAGACATCCTGTGATCATGGATTGGAAGACTCAATATTGTTAACAAGACAATATTATCTAAAGCAATCTACAGATTCAATGTAATCCCTTTCAAAATCCCAAAGGCAATTTTTGCGAAAATGGAAAAACCCATCCTAAAATTCATATGGAATCTCAAGGGGCCCCATAGCCAGAACAATCTTGAAAGAGAAAAACAAACTGAAAGTCTCATATTTCCTAGTTTCAAAACTTACTACAAAGCTAGAATAATCACAACTGTGGTTCTGGCATAAAGATAGGCATACAGAACCAAAGGTACAGAATAGACAGCCCAGAAGTAAACCTCCGCATATATGATCAAATGATTTTCAACAAGGGTACCAAAACCATTTCATGAGGAAAGAATAGTCTTTTCAACAAATGGCGCTGGGAAAACTGGTTGTCTACATGCAAATGTATGAAGTTGGACCCTTACTTTATAACATCTACAAAAATTAACTCAAAATGGGTCAAAGACCTAAAGATAAGAGCTAAAAGTATAAAACACTTCGAAAAAAGCACAGTGAAAAGTTTCATGATGCTGGATTCAGCAACGATTTCCTGAATATTACACCAAAAGCATAAACAATCAAAGAAAAAAAAGAAATTGAACCACATCAAATTAAAATCTGTGCATTGAAGGACACAATCAATGCAGGGAAAAAAACACATAATGAGAGAAAATATTTTCAAATCATATATCTGATGAGGGATTAATATCCAGAATATTAATAAAGAATCCTACCATTTGACAATGAAAAACACCAATTTAAAAATAGGCAAAGGACTAGAATAGGCATTTCTCCAAAGATACACAAACAGCCCGATACGAAAATATACTCAATATCAAAAGTCAAAACTACAATGAGACACCACCTCACACCCATTAGGAGGGCTATTATCCAAAAAAACAAAAACAGAAACAAAAACAGACAGACAACAACGGGTGTTGGTGAGAATGTGGAGAAACTGGAACCCTTGAGCATGACTGTTGGTAACGTGAAGTAGGTCAAGTGTTGTAAAAAATAGTATGGCAGTTGTAGCTGCACCATTTTAAGCACAATTACCATAGGATCCAACAACTCCACTTCTAAGTGTATACACGAAAGAACTGAAAGCAGGGGCTCAGTTACTTGCACACCAATATTCAAAGCACTATTATGCACAGGAGCTAAAATGTGGGGACAATCCAAATATCCAACAACAGATGAATGGGTAAACAAAATGTGGTGTGTGTGTGTGTATATATATGTGTGTATATATATGTATGTATATATGTATACATATATATATATGGAATATTATTTAGCCCTACGAGGAATGGAATTCTGACACATGCTACAACATGATATAAACCTTAAAAACATTATGCAAAGTGAAATAAGCCAGACACAAAAGAACAAATATCGTTATGATTTCACTTATATGAGGTACCTAGAACAGGCAAATTCATCGAGCTTCAAGGTGGGAGAAATGGGGAGTTATTGTTTAATGGGTACAGAATTTCCGTTTTGGATGATTAAAACATTCTGGAAATATACAGTGATGATGGTTGCACAACAATGTGAATGTATTTAATGCCAGTGAATTATACTTTTTTTTTTTTAACATTTATTCATTTTTGAGAGACACAGACAGGGAGTGAGCATGGGAGGGGCAGAGAGAGGGAGACAAAATCTGAAATAGGCTCCAGGCTACGAGCTGTCAGCACAGAGCCCGACGTGGGGCTCAAACCCACAAACTGTGAGATCATGACCTGAGCTGAAGTCAGACACTTAACCGACTGAGCCACCCAGGTGCCCCAGAATTACACATTTTAAAAATAGAGGCACCTGGGTAGCTCAGTTGGTTAAACCTTCAACTTCAGCTCACGTCACAATCTCATGGTTTGTGGGTTCAAGCCCCACCCCACGGTCGGCTCTGTGCTGACAGCTCAGGGCCTAGAGCCTGCTTCGGGGAGAGAGAGAGAGAGAGAGAGAGAGAGAGAGAGAGAGAGAGAGGGAGGGAGAGAGAGAGAGTGTGTGTGTGTGTGTGTGTGTGTGTGTGTCTCTCTCTCTCTCTCTCTCTCAGAGCCTGCTTCGGAGTGTCTGTGTGTGTGTGTGTGTCTCTCTCTCTCTCTCTCTCTCTCTGCCCTCCCCTGTTTGCATTCTCTCTCAAAAATAAACAAATAAAAAGGGTCAAAGTAGGGGGCACCTGGGTGAGTTTGAGCCCTGCAACGGGCTTTGTGCTGTCAGCAGGCTCTGTACAGAGCCTGCTTGGGATTCTCTCTCCCTCCCTCTCTCTCTCTCTCTCTCTCTCTCTCTCTGGCACTCCCCTACTTATATTCTCTCTCAAAATAAATAAACTTAAAAAAAACTTTTTTTAACTTCTGTTTATCAAAATATACCATTAAGAAAATGAATAGGCATGTCACACATTAGGACAAAATATTCACAACACACATATTTGAAATCAGACTTGTATTCAAAATATAGAAAATAGAAAATATATTACAATTTAATAAAAAGAGGGGCACCTGGGTGACTCAGTCAGTTGAGCGTCTGACTCTTGATTTTGCTCAGGTCATGATCCTAGGGCTATGGGATTGAGTCCCATGTCAGCCTCCATGCTGAGCATGGAGCCTGCTTGGGATTCTCTCTCTTTCCCCAGCTTGTGCTCTCACAAAGAAAAAAAAAAAAAAAAAAAAAAAAAAAAAACTTTTTAAAAAAAGTTTATTTATTTACTTTGAGAAAGTGAGGAAAGGGATAAGAGGGAGAGAGAGAATCCCAAGAAGGCTCCGCACTGAGAGTGTGGCTTGATCCCACAAACCGTGAGATCATGAGTCACATGTTCAACAGCCAATAAACACATGAAAAGAGGTTCAACGTCATTAGTCACCACAGAAATACAAATCCAAACCACAATGAGCTATCACTTCACAGAACTATTATCAAGAATAAAAAATAAAACAAGTTAAAAAAAAAGAAACTGAAAACCAACCCCCCTCCCCCAAAAAAGACAAGAAATAACAAGTGCTAGAGAGGATGTGGAGTAGAGAACCCTTGTGCAGTGATGGTAGGAATGTTAATTGGTACAGCCACTATGGAACACAGTATAGCATTTTCTCAGAAAATTAAAGGTATAAAACTACCACAGTCCAGCAATTCTTCCAGGTATTTATCAAAAGAAAACAAAAACACTAATTTGAAAAGACATATGTCCCCCTAGATTCATCACACCATTATTTATAGCCAAAATGTGGAAGCAATCTGAATGTTCAACAGATGAATGGACAAATAAAATGTATATATACAATGGAATATTACTTGGCCACAAAAAAGAATGAAATCTTACTATTTCCAACAATACGGATGGATCTAGAGGATATTATGCTATGTGGAATAAGTCAAAATAAGAAAGAAAAAGACAAAAACACTTATATGTAGAATCTAAAACACAAAACAAATTAACAAATAAAACAGAAACAGACTCACAGAGAACCAACTGATGGTTGCCAGGAGGGAAAGAGTGGAGGGGGAATGGACAAAATAGGTGAAGGAGATTAAGTGGTGCAAGTGGTACAATCTTCCAGTTAAATAAATGAGAGATGGGAATGTAACATATAGCACAGGGAATATAGTTAACAATATCGTAACAACTTTATATGGTAACAGATGGTAACTAGACTTATCATAGTTACCATTTCATATATGTATATAAATGCTGAATCACTATGTTGTACACCTGAAACTAACACAGATACTTAATTAACTATACACACACACACACACACACACACACACACACACACACACAAACAAAAATAGAACCCCCCACCAGAATAGCTAAAATGAAAAAGACTAACAATACCAAATGTTGGCAAAGATGTAGAATTCTCACACTCTGCTACAGGGAGTATAAACTCATATAAGCACTTGAGAAAACTGTATGGCATTAAAAAGTACTCATCTAACCTATGACCTACAATTTCCACTCTTGGGTATTTATCTAAGAAAGGTGAAAACATTTGTCCACCAAAATCGCTGTACAAGAATGTTTTAGCAGCTTTATTCAGAATAGCCCCAAACTGGAAATAAAGTGTCCATTAACAGAAGAATAAATTTGGTATGCCCATACAATGGAATACTATTCAGCAATAAAGAGGAACTAACACCACATGAGAGAATCTCAAAAATGTTATGGTAAGGAAAAAAGACAAATAAAACAAAAAACAAACACATAAGTGTGTATGTATATATGATTCCACTTACACTAAGTTCTAGAACGGGCAAAATCAGCCTAAGATAAAAATCAGAAGAGTGGTTACTTCCAGGTTGACTAGGTAGGGGCACAAAGAAATTTCCTGAGGTTAATTTTTTTTTTTTAATCTTAATAGGAATGTAGGCTATATGAAGATATGCATTTGTCAAAAATACACATAAGATCTGCATTTCAATTATGGAATTATCCATCAATCTTTAAAAAAAAAAAAGCAAACTGATTCATTGTAGGACTGCTTAAACACTGCACTATCGGGAGCACTGCAGAGTCCAGTTCCGCCATGCATCCACACACATTCATAGCAGATGGGAGCACGGTTCAGCAAACAGAAATGTTACAAAGCCCTGGCGTTGCTGACTCTAGACCAGTTCCCGGACCTTTCCTCATGTATAACACGCCGAAGCTTAGTATCTTCTCCACCGTGGTGCCTAGCATTACCATCAAGATGAAAGCGCTGATGTGGCAGTACTGTGCAAAGTTAAAACACTGCAGGATGGTGGGCAAATGGGTAAAGACTTTCTATCCTTCTGTGATTCTCCAGGGCCACCTATACCTTCAAACTTCCATGGGAGACAGGATTATACCCTTAGAAATGACACCAACACCTGTTTGGCCCTGTGAGAAAGCACTTCTACTGATTCACTGTTACTATACAACTCTCCAACTTACCTCAAAAAATTTTTCTCCAAGTTTTCCTTTAGAAAACTGAGTCAACTGTCAACTTTAAATTATTACCAATAACACGAAGGGGGCAGAAACCAAAAAAAGGCTTAAAACAAACAAACAACAACAAAAAAAACCCAGCATTCGGATCATGCATCTGAAGAATTCATGAACTGGCAAAAAAGTTTTATTACCAGAAATTTCCAAAGCATGTTGCATATTTGCTTTCTAGCCATCTCCTGTTTCCAAACAGGGAGTTTCACAAGGCAACAACCATGATGGCTTTTCACAAACAGAAGCAAATAGAGTTACTCCTGCCTCCAGGGACCGGGCACGGTTGCGCTCTATCAGCTTCCACTATCATATTCAGGCTCCCATGGGCAGGGCAACACCAACCAGGCTCCCACTGGCCACCCTAGGGACAGGGCATGGGAGTAGGACAAGGGTCCCCAAGGTCCCCCACGTCCCAGAGAGTCCTGGAACAAGCACACCAATCCTAGTTACCAATGTTTGGGAATCGACAAAGTGATACTAAGAGCCATTCAGTCCTTCAATCTCTGGTCTTCCTTGATAACTACAGTGGTATCAGCAAAAAACACTGGGTTTGCTTACCTCTCATTGGACCGTATCATGTAGTCAGTAAATTCATGGTCTCCCTTGATTACCTCCAAGGGGACCACAAGGTTGACATCAGAATCAGTGTTCCGCAGCTGGTTGAGTTTAATATTGACTGAGAAGAGGTAATCACGCACGTCATCTATGCCCACCTTCAGGCCCTTGCACACCACATACCTGGCAGAAGATACCCTGTCACTCCACTGAGCAAGGGCTTCTCCCCCACATTCCTCCTCCCCAAACTCCTTGCTGAGTCATAAAGCTAAAGAATCTTAAGTTTGTGCACAAAGAACAGTACCAATTCTGTGCTGCAAAAGTTCAATTCGATTCCTTCCTTTTTATGTTGGGCTATATTTCTACTCTCTGTGGCAGTGGTTCCCAACTGCCCGGTGTCAGGCTGGCTGTATCACTGTCACTAGGGAGTCTGTTAAATTACAGACCTTGTCAATCAGACTCCCCAGGAACAGGGCCCAGAAATCTGTGTTTTTAACAAGCCACCTAGCAATTCAGACTGGCCACGTCTTCTCTCATGTCATGCATGAGCACTGTGTCCCAACTAGGATGCCAATAGTGCCTCTGGTTGGTGGCCCTCCTGCCCTGGCCCAGCCCATAGGTGCCCTTTTCACTCTCTCTTTCCTGGACCAAGCCAAGGATCCCCGACCTAAGTGTGAGGAATAAGGCTTGTGGAGAAGGAGGCAGAAGTTGCACTGACACACCACAGAACCAGTAAGATCCAAATCTTGACTCCTCTTGGCTCTAATCACTTCCTTAAAATCAGGGTTTTAATGTAGCTTGAGTACGAGCTTGAGTAGTTATGCCAGAGAGCTGCACTTTTCTGTTCTAACATTTAGGCAACTAGTCTGATTAGAATGGAGAGGAAGGCTTTACCTCTCAGAGTTGGCAGGACGGCTGGTAATCGGCTTAAAGAGACACACTCGTTCAAAGCAGCAGTACAGCAGGTAGATGAGCCCCACGCTGAACGGTGTGAACAGGTCAAAGGTTTTACAGATGAAGTGGCCTCCTAGATTAGAGTGAAGACACCAACAGCCGTCAGTGGGCTCTTACCCAGTGGTAAGGTAGTCTGAAGGAGTAAATGTGACAAAGCCAGGGACCCAGCGCTCGGGTCCATTAAAAGAGGCAATTTAAGGGGTAGTCTCAGTTTTAGAGGGGACTCTGGGGGATTCTATTGCACTAACTTCCCTAAATTCCTCATTTAGCCAACTGACACCTGATTTAAGCAGGTTTTTTTTTTTTTCTTACTCCAAAATCCCATACGTGCTCGTGTCCAAACAGGGCCTCTAGCGGACCCCAGGCTGGGGAGACACCTGAGGAAGCGTTACCTGTTCGGACAACAGACAGCGCCATGAGGAACTGACAGAGCAGCAGCTGCTTGCTGAGGATCTCTTGCAGGTTCTCCTGTCCCTCCACTGAGAAACCCTGAAATGAGAGTATAAGAATCGGGAGTAGGAAAGAGTAGTGATGAGGACCTCGCTCATCCCTACTACATCTTCGTTAAGATTTCCTGAAGTGTTGGGGCGCCTGGGTGGCGCAGTCGGTTAAGCGTCCGACTTCAGCCAGGTCACGATCTCGCGGTCTGGGAGTTCGAGCCCCGCGTCGGGCTCTGGGCTGATGCCTCAGAGCCTGGAGCCTGTTTCCGATTCTGTGTCTCCCTCTCTCTCTGCCCCTCCCCCGTTCATGCTCTGTCTCTCTCTGTCCCAAAAATAAATAAACGTTGAAAAAAAAAATTTAAAAAAAAAAAAAAAAAAAAAAAAGATTTCCTGAAGCGTTTCCATTGATTTCCACCATCAGACTGATAAAAAATACAGCTCAGCGTTTAAATTATTTTGCACAGTCATATGGCTCCTCGCAGACGGAGCCAGTACCAGGACCCAGGCCTGACTCCTAGCACAGGGCCACTCTTCTGCTCCATCACTCCCAGGAGATACAACCAAGACTACTTTTCCAAGGAGATGGTCCAGAAAATTTTAAAACCCATTTGGGAACCCGGGGGAAGAGTAAGGCAGGGCAGAGGCAAAATACTGGCTGGTCACAGGCCAACTACAAGATAGGAAACAGAATGCCCTGGTCAGTCCAAGACCCTGAGAGTGCTGTGAATACTCTGCCTGGGCTTAGCCACTGTTCAGGCCCCAGGATGGTGATAGGTGAAAAGTTAACACAACTGACAGTCACAGTAATCTCGCTCTCTGCTAACCAAAACCCCCTTCCTGTCTCAAGACCTTGGAGCCTCTCCCTCTAGCTGGCAGGGTCTCTGGCCAGGGTGTTTGTTCAAAGAATGTGCCTTGCCACCCCTGGAGTGGTCTCCCTCTCTGTGAGATACCAGCAGGGAGCAGAGAGCCAAGCTCACACAGAAGTAAAAGAGGCTAGGAGTTGGAGGAGGGGGGAGAGGAGAGTTGTTTAATGACTACAGAGTTTCAATTTCACAAAAAGGAAAAAAGCATGGAAATCTGTTTCACAAAAATTTGAACATACTCAACACTACTGAACTTAAAAATGGTTGCAATGGGGGGGGGGGGGCGCCTGGGTGGCTCAGTCAGTTGAGAGTCCAACTCTTGATTTTGGCTCAGATCATGATCCCAGGGTCGTGGGATCAGGCCCTGCATTGTGTTCCACGCTGAACATGGAGCCTGCTTGGGATATATTCATTCTCTCTCTCTCCCCCGCCCTCTGCCCTGTTTGCACTCTCTCTCAAATAAAAAAATTAAAATTAAAAACAACTTAAAAAAATTTTTTAATGGCTGAGATGGTAAATTGTATGTGTGTTGTTGTTGTTGTTTTAACAATAACTTTCTTAAAATGTAAAGGATGCTGATGACTGTTAAGCTGGCACCAGCCAGGCCAGGTCTCCCTGCCTCAGTCCTACAAAGGTAATAGCTAAATGACTCAGAATCAGAAATTGTTTAACAATGTCCTCCAGATTTGTAGATGTTTCTCAAAATGCATGCCTGTTCACAGGGTCAATTAAATAAATAAATAAATATCCCAAGTCATCAGGCTCCAATGCCTAAACAGAAAGACAATCCTTGAGTTTGTGCTCTAGCTGCCACAATGCAACAACAGCCCCCCAAGCACTATCAGGCCCCCACATCTGCTCAGCTGGTGCAGCCCCTCCCTCTTCTCCCCCAAGCCTATCTGCTGTTCCCTGCCATGCACGGTGCTGTGGAAAGCCAAGGCATCTCAGAGCCTATGCTGACATCCTACACACTCCTTCACCTTTCCACATCGTTACTGCTTGAGAGGCCACCCAAGGAGCTCCAGAGGCTCTTCTCAATTCTAGCCATGTGACCCTGGAGCAACTGCCACATTCTGTCTTTCCTCTTAGTGAGTGGTGGCTTCCTCAAAAAAAGACTACCTGCAGCATCAGATTTCCAGGTGAGAAAGCTACAGTGGGCTCCCCTCTGTGCCTCAAGCAGCTGCCCGAAGAACAAGGTTCCTTGAATATTCACTTCAGCCCAATCACTGACAGGGCTTCCGGTGGATTCCCCTGAGCCACTGCCTTTGGTTATGTGGTCATCTTCAGCCCATCCAGAGGCTTAGGTATGGTCACGTAAGGACAGCCTCTACCAGGAGCCACACCCAGGTGACCAACGATGGAAATGTTCTTTCCAGTCAGTTTTGCGTAATCCATCTTAGTCATGGTTCTCCCCTACCATTTCTCACAGCCAACCGAGGCCCTTCGAAGAAGTGAGCTCAGAAGGTCCACTTGCTCTAAGCAAAGGTGTCCACAAAATCACAGCATTGACAAAGTTATCATTGAAAATATGTGCAGAAAGAATTAAAAAATGCATCATATATCCCTACTATCTGAATAGTGAACTACCATTTTCTAGGGCAGCCAAAAGGACCAAATAAAATAAAACAAAACAAAAGCAACTCTCAAGCTTCTAACATGATAAATCCCTAAAGCATCGCTCTATGGAGAACAGATCACCTACCCCATCAGCCATCAGAAAGTGGACACCCTTGCGATCTGTGTTATCCAGGACAAAATTCCGAAAAGCAGTGATGTTCTCTGGGCGGGTAATATCCCCATCTCCATCGATGCCACCCTCACCTGGCAGGACACAAGATTCACATTTAGCTCATCTGCCCTGTGGATCCTAGGAGCCGGGACACAAGCTCTCTGGGACTGTGAACACAGGTTCTCCTCAAGGACCCGGAGAAAAGGCCCTGTGAGGAGCAACTCAATGCAGAATCCACCCCGCAAGGCTGCCTTACAGTGGCAAAAACAAGAGGCAAAAACAGGGCCTGTTGTGATAAAGCAGAATTCAAAAAGAGTTGTCCAGCCAAGAGTCATCAATTGAAGTAGAGGGCCTTCCTCTTCAAGACTCAAGTTGTGTTTAAAGCACCTATATTTAGGAACCAACATCCACTTTTAAATAAGAACTGTTAAGAAAGAACTTGGGACTTTCTGCTAAATCACAACAATCAAGAAAGAGTGGAGGGGACTGCTGTGGGGCTGCTGAGCTGTCCGTTATCCAGTGAATTCCACACCCCGTGCACAGGCTGGAGATGGGCATGGAGTTTGTATTTGTTAATAACCCTGTCATTTCTCAGCTGGAGATCAGGCAGTTTCATTATCTCCTGTCACCACAAGAGAAGAAAAGGGGAATTAATATGGTTTTGATGAGAGTTTGCCTAGTGGAGTGTTTAACCTATATCCTACAGGCCTGGGGTAAAAAGGGAACGTCTAGAGGGAACGGAGATCTTCAGGACAAGGACTGGAAACCCCAGGCTGAGAGACCTAGGAAAGAAAGCATGCCAAGTGGATAATAACTGCATCTGACCTAAAGTCCCCACAGAGGACTCTCTCAAAGCCCGTCACCCTCCTCCATGTTCCTACCATAGTAGGGTTCGAAGAGCTCACTGGAGGCCGAGTAGAAGTCCTCCAGCTTGAAGTCATTTGGGCCCTTCAGAGTCATTCCAAAGCCCTTCGCATGCCACTTCTTCCTCCACAGCACATACTCAGAGAAACCGCCTGGGCCTGCGCAGACGTCAGCAAAGTACAGAAGCTCAGCTTCCCGGTCCTTTACCAGTGGTTTCTGCAAAGGTAAGTGGAGGACAGGGGAGGAAGGGAAAAAGTCTGGCTCAACGGGCAACAGGAAGGAGAATGCAGGGAGGTAAAACGAGCCTTTCAGCAAGCGGAGTGCAGAAGTCCCGCCAGGGCCACGACACCCAGGATATGTATCCTCTGTGATCATCACCCCCTGGAGTTGCCCATCCGTGCTTCAAAATACCCCTAATGCCTTTCAACTACATGGCCTGGCTCAGACTCCTAATAAAAACATCTTAATGGGAATCTGAGTATTCGTTTTTATTTCTGAGTCCTTTCCTTACCATATCCTGACTCTAAGAGTCCCATTGAGCAGAATAGATGCTGTGTCCCCCACTTACAGACAGGGAAAAAAGACACCAAGACACAAAGCAACCTGTTCGTAGCCTGTGTGCAACAAAGCTCAATCAGAATCCAGCTGGCCTGACTGCTGGACTCCGGTCTTCCTATCCAAAGTCTGAGAGGCTCAGGGTTCCTGGGTGGCTTAGTCGGTTGAGTGTCCGACTTCGGCTCAGGTCACGATCTCACAGTTTGTGACTTCGAGCCCCGAGTTGGGTTCTGTGCTGACAGCTCAGAGCCTGAAGCCTGCTTCAGATTGGGTCTCCCTCTCTCTTTGCCTCTCTCTCTCTCTCTCTCTCTCAACAATAAATAAAAAACATTAAGAGAACAAACAAAAACAAAGTCTGAGAGGCTCTAACATGTCTCCCTCCTGGTCACAGGGCCTACCTTTCCAAACCATAGCCTTTGCTTCCCTTCTCCCCTTCCTTCTTGGGTCTCCCTATTTTTTTCCAATTAACTTTTTATCTTGGAATAATTTTAGATTTACAAAAAAGTTGCAAAGACAGAGTTCTCATATACCCTTCATCCAGATTCCAATTCTGTCAGCATCTTACAAAATCTGTCAAAATTAAGAAACCAACACTGGTGCACTGCTATTAACTAAATTCAACTCGATTCATATTCCCTAGAGTCCTTGTTTTGTTCCAAGATCCAGTCCAATATATCACAGTGCTTTGAGTCTCCTCCTTTTACGCACTCCCTTCTCCTGCCTTTGCCCCTCTGCTAGCCAGAAGTACGGGGCAGTGCAGAGCTGGAGGCTGACAAGGCAGAGGGGGAAGGAGACACTGGCGTGGAGCTTCCAGGCAGCCCCCAGGGTACCCGCCCACACCTTAGGAATAACTAAATTACAACAAGTATTTGAATTTTTACTGGATTATAGTTTTTAACCCTCCAGTAGCTTTTAACCCTTAATCTGAAATTTATGCTGAACCAGCACTGGCCCATATTGTGTTTATCTTTTACACACCTGGCTCCAAGGCAGAGGGGATATACCACCTGCACACTGGTGACAACAAGAGGTTGAGCTCTAGAGCAGGTAACTAGAGGACCCTGAGGAACATCCAGCTAGAAGGAGCTTAGGCAGCTCAGCCTTCCCTCTCCATAGGTTTGTCTTGGCTGAGTACTTATCCAGAGTTCTGTAACTGCTAGATAAAGATCAGAAAGCTTTCAGGGAAAGAGCTGTAAGAAAGAAATGGAAAATACTAATGTTCACAATCTAGTCACTTTCTGGGTGAAAAGGGCCTAGCCTCTGATGATAGCTATCCTGCTTAACCAAAACAGTTGAAGAAGTCTCTGGACGTTAGCTAAAAATAAACTTCATCATCCTAAGATAAGCCCACCCAGGCATGCTGAGATGTATCAGTTCTTTCTCTTTTTTCCCACCAATCTGCCTCAGTATTCTTCCTTTCTGAGCCATCAATTATTCATATTTTTGGATTATATTCACTTGCACACATACAAAAAAGGCCTAACGGCATTTGCTGAGAACATTATGTAGCATTTTCTAGGCAGCCCAGTGGTAATGAGGCAGGGGTCACAAGTTTAAGGCCTGCACACACTGGAAAGAGGAAAAACAATGTTTCTCATCACTGGCTATGCCCTAACCCCAGGTTCTAGGCTCTCCAGGTGAGCCACTGGCCCAAAGGAAGACCAGGCAGAGGAAGGAAAATGAATCGGTCAAAGAATCTCACCTCCAAAAAGAGCACTTAAGTATGATCTCCATCTGTGATTTCAAGACCTCACAGGTCACGGCCAGAAGGTCTTTTCATAGAAAGGACAGCTGGGGTTCTCACCTCTGCCACTTACTGGCTGCGCAGTTAAGGGCAAGCATAAGATTTATGCCTCTAAGCTCACATTCCCTCAACTGTAAACTGGGATTAATGTAACTAATTTCTCAAGGCTGTTGTAGGATTAAAGTATCATATGTCAAAGATCTTTATAAACTGTAAATACTAAATGTAAGATGACACAACATTCAACTGATCAACTTCCTTGGAGTCAAAACTCTTGTCTTTTCCCATCTTTTTCCTCTTCCAATGCCTAGTGCAGTACTCCACACTCAGTAGGCACTTTATAAGTGCTATCTAATTTCCTCTAAGATAGCACTGAAACTTACAGATCTACATTCAATTTTTGTCTCCTGAGGCTATACAACGTTTACTACCTCAGCAATACC